>NW_005358650.1:2295621-2397538 GCF_000412655.1 Myotis brandtii
TATCTATATCTATATCTATATATATCTATATAGATATATATAGATATAGATATAGATATAGATTCCGAATGGTAAAGTTATTCTTGTTAGAAATCACACGTAAAGTCATTTATTATGGATATAGCCTGTATTCTGGAAGTGCTGAATATAGTACTTAGCTAGATTTCTAACCTAATTTATTTCTTTAGCAGCAATCATTCTGGAAGTAGCAAAGTATCTGGGGACTCATTATATGAACCCCAAATAAAATGTGTTACTTTTTTTTACCCAATCCTAAAATACAGTCACTATTTTCTGTTTTAATTAGCATTTGTTATTATTCCTATATATTTTTATAGAACATAGGAAAAATTTTATTGTAATTTTTTAACTAATAATATTAAATAAATTATTAATGTAAAAGATTATGAAAAATTACCACCCATGGTGAATGGAAGAAAATTCAGGGAGGACAAATTAATGTAGCTCAAGCATTATTATTATTTTTTCTTTTCTAAAATATGAACCATTTTTTGCTATTTGTAGCTAAAATATAAAAAGGATAATATTTGTTACTTATTAAGCTAAAAGTATGATTAGAGCTCAGTGGGTTTTTTGTTTGTTTTTTAGGAAAGTAGTTTTTCTAGGAGGTTTAATAACAATATAAATCTCTTGTTCTATTGTGAGAGTATGATATTGTTTTCCCAGAATTATTCTACTGATTTATCAGTGAGAATGTAAGTCAATTTGTGCAGACTGCAGTAAATTTTAGAGATAGGTTGTGATGTATTTATTTAAAGCTAATATTAACTTTGAAATTATTGGGAGGGATGGAAGAATATGAGTAACTGAGTAAAAACTAACTAAGACAGTTATATTAATAAAAATAATTCTCTTATTTACAAATTTTACCAAAGGAAATTGACCTATGGACATTTTTCTCTCTATTAGTATATTTTTTAATAGATATTTTTTATTGACTTTAGAAGGAGAGGAATGGAGAGAGAGAAAAAACAACAACATGATCATCTACCTTCTGCATACCCCCTACTGGGCATCAAGCCAGCAACCTGGTTATGTGCCCTAATCCTAGGAACAGGAGACCTCTTGGTGCATGGGACCATGTTCAACCAACTGAGCCACTCCAGCCAGGCTCCATAAGTACCTTGAAATCTTTATTACTGACTCAATAATTTATACCACAATGTATTCAGCATTCTATGGTTGATAATACAAGACTTAACCTTAAATTTTAAATATATTTTAGAAAATTAACTATGTGTCTATTCAATGACCCAAATTTCCTTTCTAAAAGTAACAAATATTCAGCTATTTCTAAATTTAATATTTCATCTTTATTTTTCACTCAACATAGTATAATGTGTTACCATTGAAGGTCAACATTTCAATGAAAGCTTCAATCAAACAAGGTCCTTCAGATCCAAATGAAAGCAGCTTTAATATGTGTGTAATTCTAGAACAGACATCTTGTATAATAATGAGTAAAGTGGTATTTTTTTTAAGACTTTCTTTTTATAAAAGTTTAAAGTTCACAACAAAATTGAAGCAGGTGTACAGAGATTTTTCCATAACCACATATGCATAGTCTCCTATGTTACCAACTTCCCTTACCAGAGTGGGACAGAATTGACAAGTCTACATTGATACATCCTGGTCACCAAAAGTCCAAGGCTAACATCAAGGTTAATTCTTGGTGTTGTACATTCTGTGGATTTGGACATATGTATAAAGACATGTATCCATCATTATAGTATCATACTGAATACTTCCACTGCTCTAAGAATTCTCTGTGCACCACCTATTAACCCCCTTGCCCCAATCCTTGACAATCTTTTTACTGTCTTTTTAGTTTTGCCTTTTCCAGAATGTCATACAGTGAAAATTATATAGTATGTACACTTTTCAGATTGGCTTATTTCATTTAGTAATATGTATTTAAGATTTCTTCATGTCTTTTCCTGGCATGACAGCTTATTTCTTTTCAGTGCTGAATAAAATTTCACTTATCAGTGTACTACAGTTTATTTGTTCACTCACTACTGAAGGTCATCTTGGTTACTTCCAAGTTTTGGCAATTATGAATAAAACTGCTATAAACATCTATGTGCAGGTCATTATGTGGACATACTTTCAACTCTTTTGAGAAAATAACAAGGAATATGATTGTTGGTTCACAAGGTAGTGTATGTTTAGTTCTGTAAGAAACCTCTGAACTTTTCTCAAAAGTGCTGTACCATTTCACATTTCTACCAGCAATGATTGAGTGTTATTGTTCCACATCCTTACCAGCATTTATTCGTGTCAATGTTCTGAATTTTGGCCATTCTTACAGTCTGTAGTGGTATCTCATTGTTGTTTTAATTTGCATTTCCCGGATGACATACGATGTGGAACAACTCATATTCTGATTTGCCATCTGGATATCTTCTTTAAGTGATGTGTTGGTCAAGACCTTTGGCTTATTTATAATTGGATTTTTGCTTCCGTATCATTGGGTTTTAAGAGTTCTTTGTATATTTTGGATAATGGTCCTTCATCCTATATGTTGTTTGCAATATTTTCTTCTAGTCTGTATCTTGCTTTCTCATTCTCTTGACAGTGTCTTTTGCAGAACAGAAGTTTTTAAATCCAGTTTATCCATTTTTTATGGATTCTGCTCTTGGTACTGTATCTAAAAAGTCATCATCAGACCCAATGTCAACTAGGTTTTCTCCTATGTTATCTCCTAGCAATTTTATAGTTTTCTGTTTTACTTGTATGTCTATGATCCATATTGAATTAATTTTAGTGAAGTGTGTGCGGTGTGTGTCTAAATTCATTTTTTTTATATGTGGATATGTTCCAGCTCTACTGTATCATTGGGTTTTAAGAGTTCTTTGTATATTTTGGCTAATGGTCCTTTATCCTATGTGTTGTTTGCAATATTTTCTTCTAGTCTGTGTCTTGCTTTCTCATTCTCTTGACAGTGTCTTTTACAAAACAGAAGTTTTAAAATCCAGTTTACCCATTTTTATGGATTCTGTTCTTGGTACTGTATCTGAAAAGTCATCATCAGACCCAATGACAACTAGGTTTTCTCCTATGTTATCTTCTAGCAATTTTATAGTTTTCTGTTTTACTTGTATGTTTATGATCCATATTGAATTAATTTTAGTGAAGTGTGTACGGTGTGTGTCTACATTCATTTTTTTTATATGTGGATATGTTCCAGCTCTACTTACTAAAAAGACTCACCAAAAACAGTATCATGTAGAATAACTTCACCTCCCTAAAATCCCCTGTGCTTCACCTATTTAATCATCTACCCCTCCATGTGATAACTGGTCAACCACTGGTTGTTTTACCATTTATTTAGTTTTGCCTTTTCCAGAATGTCATATAACTGAAATGTTGCAGGATGTAGTCATTTCTGATAGACTCTTTCACAAAATAATATGCATTTAATATTCTTTCATGTCTTCTCGTGACTTGCTCATTTTTTAAAAATTGCTGAATATATGCCGTTGCTTAGATGTATCACAGTTTGTTTATTCATTTACTTATGGATAGGTATCTTGGTTGCTTCTAGTTTGTACAGATTATGTATAAAGTTGATATAAAATTTGTGTGCAGGTTTTTATGTGTATGTATTAGTCATGCATTATTTTGCCATTAGACAGAATATGGAAATTGAATTGTATTCCTAATTATTAAAGGTACTTTAGAGAGCATGTAAAGGCAGTATTTCAAATATTGTGTTATTTTTTGCACAAATACAAAATCTAGACTGCATCTTTCAAAATGACTGTATATATAGAAAACAATAGAATGTTTACAGATGAAAAATGATTCCTCTTTTATAATCATTTTTATATAAATTTTACCAATTTCATTTGTTTTCAAATGTTTTTGAATGCCATCTTAATAATAGCTATTCTTTTAAACATTTCCTGGGAATCAGAATCATGTATGATTGAATTTGTCATGATGGACCCAAGGAAAATGATTGGGTCAAGCTTGTCTTCTTAGGGCTGCCAGCATCAAACATATGACATTATTATAACCAAGGTCTACAAAAAATAAAGCAACAGACTTGAGAAAAATGAAGGGAGCCTGTGAAAGTTACTGCACTATTTGTTCACTGGGAAGAGGTGGGAAAATGATCACTGACCTCTAAGTAACAGAGAATGGAACTCATCTTTCACTTCTGAATGAGCTACTTGCTGTAATTGATGGCAACTCGTGAAATGGCTCCGATCATTAGGGCTCCAGTGACTAGATTAGAAGAAAATGAAGGATGCAGATGGCTGTAGTAAAGCACGGAAAATGCATTTCTTCCTGGTGACAGATACAACTGATCATTTTGCAAGAATGTGCCTCACTGAAAGTGTTTCAGCTATGTAGTTCTCAGGGAAAATGAAGAGTAATGTGAAAATTGGACAAGATGAAACTAGCTGTTTCATTCCAGATATTGACTACACAAGTCACTTTCAATAAATCAGCTGCTTATTGTACCTAAGACAGCAGTTTGTTAATATTATGGAGGTGCTACAAAATGTTCTCTTTGGTTAGGCAGTCTTTGAGCATCACATGACAAAACAAGAAGTTTTATTTAAAATTCTGTTCCTATTTGTTTTTCATTATCAATACTTGAACTAGTAGGCATGTTTATTTAGAAATAGCTTTGATGATCTGTAATAGTGAAGGGTCAGAACTTTTTTTCTGTAATGGACAAGATATTACATATTTCAGACCTTTGTGGGCCATATAACAGCTACTGAACTCCATCACTATAAGGAGAAGGTATCCATGGATAATAATTAAAGAATGAGTATGTTCCAATAAAACTTTATAAAATCAAAGCATAGCTGGATTTGGTCTTCGAGCTTTAATTTGTGGATCTTTAATCTAATATGTAAATTTAACACACTAGATATGTTATGAATAAGAACAATTAAAAAGCTTACCAGCTTGCTACAATAAAATAAATTAAATGGTAAATTAAATACTTTAGTCTTCTATGGGAAATGGGGATATGAGTATTTATATGATTTAAATAAATATAGAATACTGTTTGTAAACAACTAGAGGTTAATGACAATTTGCATTTTTCAGCAAATTAGGAGAAAAAAATCACTTCATAATAACTATCATGCACATGGAAATAGTGGATATTTTTATTAGATACTTTTGAGTGCTATTACACCATTATTTTTGGCTTCTAGATTGCTACCCAATAATGTTAAACCACTTATTGAAAATCTTTTACAAATACAAGTAATATTTAAGTCTCAGTGGTTCACTATAAAACTAAGCAGGGAGTTTTCATATTTTATCAAAACACTTTTAATAATGAATAATTTTAAATATTCAAGAGATTTTGTAAAAAAATGATATTACTAAGTCTCATGGAGTCATCAGCCTATCTTTTAAGTAATGTGACTGTTTTTCAAACTTAAAAAGAATAAAGTACTCTTTAACTGAATGGACTAATCAGGACCAGGGCTTTGGGATCATTTAAAATTTTCAGAATATAGGAACACTTGTCTTGGTGCAATTATTCCTCCCAATACAACTGAATCATTACCTGATGTGGGGCAGAAAGTAAAACTGTTATCCTGTAGCCTAACACTTATTCAGCATTTGTAGAGACAATTAGAACTTGAAAGTCTATTTGGTCAAGATATTCTGGGTAATTAGTAATTACTTCACTGAAGACTTCTACCTTAGGCTTACTTATTCAGAACTACAGAATTAAGGACCTACATTACCTTAATTTCCAACTCAATCTCTGTTCTATTTTTTAAAAAATATATTTTATTGATTTTTTTTACAGAGAGGAAGGGAGAGGGATAGAGAGTTAGAAACATCGATGAGAGAGAAACATCAATCAGCTGCCTCCTGCACACTCCCTACTGGGTATGTGCCCGCAACCAAGGTACATGCCCTTGACTGGAATCGAACCTGGGACCCTTGAGTCCACAGGCCAATCCTCTATCCACTGAGACAAACTGGTTAGGGCTCTTTCTATTTTTTTCCTCTATGACAAACCTGTAAAATACAAGTTACTTCAATAATTTTTTTTTTTAAATAGAAGAGATTTTATGTATGCATACCCAGAAAAGAAGATTTTTCTAAGAGTGAGTATTGGTCATTTTAGTCTTCCTAGATGTTGGCTTGTCACCTCCATACTCCCCTACCACCCCTTTCAACAAAGAGGTGCTCCTCTGGATTTATCAAATTCAAGGATGTTTATTAACTGCCTCATTTTGGGGATTCATTCTCTTGAAAGTCTTTCAGTTTTTCCCCAAGGCTGAGGTTATAATCAACTGACCTTTGTTTTGACTATATATTTCCTTACCTTTTAGGAATCTCTTTGTTCCATTCAGTTAAAGAAAAGAAAAAAGCTGAGTTTTCCACTGGCAAGTGAAAGAAAAAGGTAAGGCATTTTCAAGCTAGAAAACTTTTCTTGGGCCAAAAGGTTAAAACATTTTCTCAAGAAGCTTGCTAGAAACCTATAAAATGCTATTTTAAAGTAATTATGAAGTACCAGTTCACAAAAAAAGCAATCATAAATACTGTTTTGGAAAACATTAAGAATAAAAGTCTGGCTTTAATCTGTTTTTAATATTAGAAACTTCTATTAACCATCGGTTACTTCCCAAGAAGGGCATTTAACTACTCATATGGTTTCAAAGTAAATAGACCATAATTTAATATCTTAAAATCATTATTGAATCTGAACTTTAAAAACATTTTTATTTTTGTAGAACAGGCAGCAATTTGTGAATAAATCACCTTGTACAATTTTTCTAAGAACACAAAAATGACTTGAGCGTTGTAGGTTAGCTAGGCTATCAAAGACTTTTTAAGCACATACTCTCCCTAATAACCCCAAATGTACATTGTACAAATACCAGCCATCTACTTTCTGCCTTTGTAGACCACAGAACACTACTGTTAAAAGTACAATAACTAGTAATAAAAAAATGCCTGCAAAATGCAGTTATTTTCATCACAAAACTTTATGCATTGATTGTAGAAAAGACACAGAGTAAGAACACCATAAACATTAGATGCCATTATTAATGTTGCATAGTATAACAAATTTAATTGCAAAAGAGGATAGAACCAAGTCCCTTAGGAACCTGAAAATCATATAGAGTGCATTTTACCTACATACAGGGATTTCCCTTTGTCTATATCTAATTATATGAACTTATGGGGTCATGCCTATGGAAATAAGTAGGAGAGTTCATGAGTTTAAAGGGTGATTAATAGAAACAATAAAATAAAATTTGTCTAAAAGTATATATAGGTATAGATATAGATATAGATATAGATATAAAGATATAGATATATATGTATATACTAGGAGCCCAGTGGCCTGCCCACCCACCCGCCACCCTGCCTTGACATCCTAACCTCTCCACACAGAGCTCCAGCATGCCTGGCCCAACCCCCCGACCCCTCTGGCCTTCTCTGGCTGCTTCAAGCCTGCCCTCATCCGAGTCGCCTCGTGCTGGTCCCGCCTTCTCCTGGCGCCTCCTAGTTCTACCCCATCTCTGGGAGCAACGCCCCACCACACAAGCACAGGCAGCCTCCTCCTTAGCTGTCGTGACCGTGACACCGTTAGGACCAATTAGCATATTACCTCTTTATATCTATCTCTCTATCTATTTATCTATCTATCTATCTATCTATCTATCTATCTATCATTACTAAAAATATGTGTGTGTGTTTATATGTACATGTACACACAAACACACACACAGAGGGTCCTTAGGACAGTGAAGAAAATATAAGGATTTAGCTATTGATAGGGGCAAGAGTGACTTCCATAAGGAAGCATTCATTAAACTAGTGCTCACAAATTAAATTTAGCCTATCTTATTAGCTAATGTACTACAAATGGGTCTTGTCTCTTAAATGACAAGGGGTGGGGATAGGGGGAAATGTGGCACATAAAAATCATA
This sequence comes from Myotis brandtii, assembly GCF_000412655.1. Classification (NCBI taxonomy): domain Eukaryota; kingdom Metazoa; phylum Chordata; class Mammalia; order Chiroptera; family Vespertilionidae; genus Myotis; species Myotis brandtii. The sequence goes on from NW_005358650.1 coordinate 2,303,577, forward strand.
TAAAATTTAAATTTTAGTGTTCACACACAAAATGTGTAATTTTATCAAAAAATGTGTGGAAACATTTCTTTCTTTTTACATGTCTTTACTTAATATCCTTAATTTTGCCTCTGGACTTTCCAGGCCTAAAATATTCACTATATGTACTTCCCAAAAAGATAGTTTACTGATCCTGCTCTTGAGCATATTTTATAGGATAAGGGTTCTTCTGAAACTCCAATTCTTTATCATAAGTTTGTGTCACTCTTCTACTTTATAAAAAAATTAAAGATATGTATTCACTCTTGTTTGTTTACCTAGAGAAATTTAGGATTATTTTTTAAAAGTAATAGATAAATGTTTCTTTCAAAATTGTATGCTTTTAAAACCATGATACATATTATTTTTGAAAGTAAATCTCAGTTTAGAGCTATATGTTAAAAATAAAATCAAGAGCCTATATGTTAAAAATAAAATCAAGAGCCAAAATATTTGAACCATGATGGAAATATAGAAAAAATAGGTACATTTCTTTTCTTCTATATAACAGAGTTATCAGTGCCTCGATAATTACAAATCTTGCAACTTCTTGGGGGTCATATAGGCACATAAAATCATAGCAAAAATGGAGTTGAACTTTTGTGATAGGAGGATTCTAAAATGTCTCCCAACTCCTTTCCCTTTTGACATGTCCTGTATAATCCCATCTTCTTTCATGCAAGCTGGACCAGTGAACATGATGAGATTTCACTCTATGATTACGTCATGTTATGTGGCACAGTTAAGAAAAGGAGACTATCTGGGTGGTCTGAGTAATTAATTACTTGAGCCTTTTGAATCTCGGTATAAAGGTCAGATAAAGAGGAAGTCAGCGATTCAAAGCAACAAGAGGAAGATGTTAGGTGTTGAGAATGGCCTCCAGTCAATAGACAACAAGAAACCGGTGACATCAGTCCTATAAGCCCAAGTAACTGAATTCTGCCAATGACCTGAATGAGCTTTGATGAGAACCCCATGCCTCAAAAGAAATAGCAGCCTGGCCAACACATTGCATTTAACCTTGTAAGACCATAAGCAGAACTGCCATGCTGTGCCAGGTTGTTGACATGCAGAAACTGTAAAAGAATACATTTGTGATTACTTAAGCCTCTAAATCTAGTAAATTGTTACATAGAAATAGAAAATGAATACACACCCAATCCATTAAAAAAATAGCATCCTTTGCCCTCGTTATGAGCTTCTTGATAAACTTAAGTTAATGGTCTCTGATTCTATCGTCCTCTTTCAACTGAATGTCCATTTCTCAGTATGTCCATCGTCCAACACCTCTGTCGCTCCTTTCTTACTCTTACATACTGCAGCTATGGCACTTTCACTGCTGGAATCATTTAAAGTAGTAAGAGGAGCAGGTGAAAGCAAGCATATTACCAAAACTATGTAAAATGAGTAGAATATATTTGTCTAATAATTATCCTTTGATCCTATGATTATGAGGGAATTTGACATATTTTCTATTTGGATTTAGGTCTCCACCACATTGCTAGACTTCCTTCTTTGTTGAATTTGCACTATATTCCCCAATTCTTGATCATATGTTATGAACAATATTTAGCCTAATAAATTCCTTCTGATTTTCCCCAGAGATCTATTTTTCATGATCTAATATGTATATATCTGTTTGTTTCAGAAGAAGACATCTTTTCTGAAAGAAATCATTTTATTGACTCATATATTCACTACATGGTGGTTGGGGGAGGGAGCCAACACATTATAAGATTGCAATATGTAAATGGAATCTTAATGTAAGGTAGTTAAATGCATAATAGGTTTGTGATAATGGTGAAATAAATTAGGAGTTATGTATGAACTTTGCAGAGAAGCTTTTAAAATTGCTATAGTATTCTCTAGTAGTCTTGTTTATTATTTATTAAAAGAGAAAAAGTGATTATTGAATGGCTAGAAATAAATTCCAAAAGATTTTTTTTTGTATGTGTGAATGATGTTTCAGATGTTGGACTGTAACATTTTAGGGTAACTTCATAGACGCTTACGATACTTTAATTTCATCTCAATTAGAGGTTGCCTTTCTGTATTTTTTCCCTCTATGTACTCATCTTTTTATTTTTACTTTGTATTCTCTAGTCAACAAAAGTAGCTTATTTCTTCACTTTCAAAGATGTTTCATTCAACTTGAATAATTTGGTTTTTTATGCCCTCCCCACCCCCATAGTATGAAGGGCTCTCTATAATTCTTTTTAAAAGGCTAACCAATGTGAACCCTCTTTTATATTTCCACAAAATTGCCTAAAAGATTACACCAAATTGTGACTTTCTTAATGAAATTTCTCCATGCTAGGCATTTCAATAAATTATAAACTGTACAGTTTATAATTATAACACTAGTGTTGCCTATAACCAATGGATAGGTATAGCCTTCTCTACTGCTTCTTTTCTCTTTACACACCCATGGCTGCAGACCATAGTGTGGGGAGGGCCTGGGGTGGGGCAGGGAATGGATAGAGGAGGGCAAAGGAGGGGGAAATGGGAGCCATCTATAATTCTGTCAAAAATAAAAATAAAAGAACCATGGCTTCCATCCAAGTCTAAGTATGTTGCCTGTATGCCAAATGTTTTTAAAGCAAAAAGAAAACTCGGAGATGACCTGATTCAATTTTTTCCACTAGATAGATATAGATACTAAAATTTTATCTGAGTTTAGCTCACTTGCCAAATAATGTGTAGTCGACATTCTCATTCTGCTGTATGGTTAGTAGCAGAAGGAGAATGGACTTCAGTTCCTGGCTTTAATTTTTTATAGGACTTTGGAAATGTTTTTCAAACATCTTTTTCTGTTCTTTCTCCCTCACCTTGGTGATTACTGCTAGATTGCCTTTATAATATCACTCTACACACTTCCAGGATGACAAGTCCATATCTGCATTCCTGCTCAGTTTATCAATTGATTGACTTAATTATTTAATAAAGGATACTTTAACTTATGCATCCTCTTTAGAAAAAAAATACTAAGGTAGATATCACTAAAATTTCTGTGAATTTAGTGATTTAGAGGAATTTCATTCCTCTCAGACTCATGTAATTATTTTCTTTTCTACATTACTATAGTATCTTGCCTTGCTTTATTTTATATTTATCTTGATTTAATTTTTTTTATTTAAATTACATAGTGATTCTTAATCAATGCCATTGTCTACTACTACCACAAGGGGAATGCTTACTCCAAGTTATGTGTATTTCTTGAGTGGACAGACAAGAGGCATCTTCCTAAAAGACTGTGTACACTTGGCAGAGCTCCTGGCTTCTAGTTATGTATGCTATTAGGGTTCGTGCACTCTCTTTCACATTACATACAGAGCATACTCATAAATTCCACAGGATCGGAAACCAATCATTTTTATGGCTACCATTAACACTATATTTTCTGTTAGTTCTCCATTATAGTCATTTGATCAAATTAATGTTGAGTAGCTGATATTCAACACATGCGCTTATAAACTTCCATACCTAGAGGTTTCACTACAATGGACAAACTAACAATCATGAAGTCATGATGTACATCGAATACATTCTTTTAAAAAATTGTGTTTCCTATCCAATAATCTATTAGTTTAAGAAATTCATGTTTTTTCTATGTAATTGTTCATTAAAGATATACTCATAATAACTTCAATTTTTTTCTCTTTTATATAGAATACAGAATACCCCAAAGGACTGAGTTACTCAATTGGACATCCTGTTTTAATGACACAGAAATGTAGGCTTGACTCCTGACCAACTTACACGTAGACATTTAGGTGATACTCCATGCTGTCATTGAGCTAGCATCTTTTGTGACTAAGTTAGATATTTTTCTTTGTGTTACTAAGTTGATGTAAAATCTGCACTTTAAAAGCAAAATAACCTAGCATAAAATAATGAAATTGTGTACCCTAAACTGTTTTTAAAAGTAACTTTCTAGATTTAAACTTGCATCTTTTGGGAAACATAGTGGGGTGATTTTTTTATTACTGTGATAGCAATTTTTTAAGTCCATTAAACTTTCATATGGGTATCGAGATGTCTATTTTCCTAAATAATGTAATAGTTAAATATTCTTGTTAAATGTTTTGTCAATCCCTAATGTATCTAAACTCTCTGTCATATGCCATTCAAAAAGATGTAGTCAGCACTGACATAAAGCATAAATGATATGAATAAAAGTGATGGAAATATCATTTTGAAATATTCTACTCTTCATTCTGTTTGTGTTTAAACACTTGTTAGATGTTAAATATGTTGCAGCTTCTTCTCCAGTGAATGATTTCAAAACAGCATTTCCTTTGCAATACAATTGTTGTTCTTATTTTCCCAAGTTTTTACTAAATAAAGAATATGAGCTGAGCTCTGAAAAGGGAAATGGGAAAAGTTTGTCTAAATATTTCATTAAAAAAAAAAACAGAGAGAAAAAGAAAACTGTAATGACTATTTTTTCTTGCTCACAATTTTTGGCCAAATTTATTTTAAATGAGGGGGGAGGGGCAGCATTGTTTGTCCATCAACTATTGATGAGAAGTCATTGATTAGCCTTTAAGCGTATTGATTGTGAGAGTGTGTGAATTTTACTGAAGTGCCTCTGCAAATTACAGTACATTGAAAAATGTTATTTTACCTATTACCCTAATTAGACATTTTAAAGTGAAAGGCACCTCCAGGGACATTGAAATAGAACTAAGAAAATTTTTGGCAAGACAATTACTTAACTATACTCAAAAAAATTAATAGTATTTCAACCTTGTTAAGGTGAATTGTTCCCATGCTATACTTACTTTTGAAAGAATCATTCTTCTTTAAAAAGTTTATTTTAAAATGTCAATATTGTAATATGCTATGTAAATGAGGAAGAATTAATTATTATACATTTCCTATCTCACTCTTAAGAAATTTATAGTTATACTGAGTTTGACATATTAGTCTAAAAAATAACAGTTGTGATGGCAATTTTAATGAGGTATGTTTAATTTACACAAAGTGAAAGGTACATATGTTAAGTGTTAAGTTCCATGAGTACTCAGAATTTCATACACTAATATAACCCAAACATCTGTCTTAGGTACAGAACATTTTCATTAGCAATATCCCTAATGTCACTTCCCATCCCCAGGCAAACACAGTTCTGGTTTCATTTACTGTTAATAGCTCTGCTTGTTCTACAACTTCATATAAACTGAATAATATACTATGTACTCTTTTCTGTCTGGCTCCTTTCAATGATCATGTTTTATTTGAGATTCATTCACATGTGTATCTGTAATTTATTCCTCTTTATTGCTGAAAATCATTCCATTGAATTTTTTTTTTTACCCATTTTGGTATACATGGGGGTTCCCAGTTTTTAACTACTATAAATAAAGCTTATAACCATTCTTGTTTAACTTTTACATATGTATATTTTCCTGACCTTCTTGCTCATCCCATATAATTCGCATGAACATGGGCTGGTAGATATAATGGGTAATATGCTACCCAGACCTTCATTTACTATACTAGTATTATGACAAAGGGCATGAAAATTGTCATAGCTCTGGGAAAAACTACAAATGTATATATGTACCATTCCATTTGAAGGTATATGATTTTCTGACTGATTTAAAAAAGGATACATTTACCAGAGCAATAGATCTATATTGAGTACCTGAGTATACTAGTACATTAGTCTCCTCTAACCAAGATACTAAATCAAGCACAGCAGCCTTGATCAGGGCTACATTTTGGACCAGTTTGAGGTTATCTTTAGTCATCATTAACTTGCTCAAATCTTGACAAGAAAATGTTCAATCTTTCACCACTACTACTAGTAAGTACTGTTTTGTATGCATCTTATATTATATATTAAGAAAGTTTTCTTCTATTCTAGTTTACTGATATTTTTTAAAATCAGTGGGTATTAAATGTTATAAATCATTCCCCCCCCCTGCATTGTTTGAGATGTGATTTGGTGTGCTTTATCTTATTAATATGGATAATTAAATTGATAGAATGTTAAACCAAATTTCATTCTGGGGATAAATCACTCTTAAGACACAATTATTTATCTTTTTATATTTGTTGGATTAAATTCACTCTTCTTTTATTGAGCTACATTATTTCTATGTTTTATGTATTTTTCTAATACAGTTAGTATATTTTTGTGACTTGCCTAAGAAATCTTTGCCTGTCTGTGAATATCTTCTATGTTTTCTTGAAGAAATTTTATACTTTTACAGAGACATATATGATCCATTTCAGTTTTATGTACAGTGTGAGGTAAAACTAATATTCTTTTTCCCCTTTTTTATTTTTTAGTATTGGCATCTAGTTGCTACTATATTATTTGTTAAAATATTATTTTACCCATGAATTATTTTGATAATTATGTTGAAAATCAATTGATCATGTGTATTTGTTTTTTGACAATATCTTCTGTTATTCTCTACATTCTATCACATTATGATTTTACAACTTTATAGTAAGACTTTAAAATCAGATAATATAAAACCTCAAACCTTATTTATCTATTTCAGAATTGTTTAAGCTCCTACATATTCTTTGACTTTTACTATATCAACTTTAGTAGCAGCTGTTGCTCTCTAAAGCATGCCTCCTAGAATTTTTATTTTTATTATTGTATTAAGTCTATAGATAAGTTGAGGGGACAACTGACATTTCAGTAATATAATTTCGAAATACTGACTTTCTGGTGTGTTTGGTTTTTTTTGTACATTCACTGAATTTTATACACATATATTATCATGTTGTCTGCAAATAAATACCATTTTGCCATTCACTTTTCATAGTACTTAATTTCTTTTATTTTCATGTTGCAGTACAACATTGAATAGAAATATGAAAGATCGTGAAGGAGGCCTGAGATAACAATAAGGTAAAGTGAGGGAAAACTATCCCCCAGATACTTCAAATTCTTACCCTATTCTGTCTCATCCACAAACTTTATTGAAACAAAAATGAGTTACTCAGAAACAGAAATGACCAGCTAAGATCTTCCTGAATTCTTGATTCAGAAAAATTCTGAATAATTATAAAATGCTTTTCAAGTGCCTGCGTTTTAAGACAGTTTGTTATACTCTAATAGTTAAGCAGAACAAGAGTTATGTCTGAACATGGAATGCTGTCTTAAACAAATATCTAACATTTCGGCATGGGTTCTAGGGATAAGAAGCAGGTAAAACCAGAAATGAACTGGAGAGACTCAAAATGAAATTATAAAGGTTCTAAAGGAGAGTTAGTGTACACCTAATGAGCCTGCAGAAGATTCTCAGTGAGTGCTTAAAGGAATGCAAGGAAAATATTGGAGTTGGTGGAAACATGCAGTAGTGGAAATTTGACAATACTGTCAACTGAAGTAAATGTAAAAATTAGGAAGCTTGATTTGGTTAAGAATATTTCCAGGCAGAATATCAAAGGTTATACCTAGCCTCTTCTTACTATATATCACGAAACACAAGAGTGAGAGATGAGATAAAGAATAAACATTTTAATAAAAAAGAGTCATCATTTCCTGTATTTAAACATAAAAAAATTCTCAATCCTCATATTTACAGGAAAAAAAAAAACCAGCACAAAACATTCTCACACTAATAATTGCCTCAGGAGAAATCTCTAAATTCAGCTTATGCCTATAAGATACTTTATTAAGACCTTATAAAGATTTAAAGTAATATATTATAAACCACTTTCCAATAGACAAATGATGTAAGAATCTACAGACCCCATATGTTAAACAGGTACTCTTAAGAACCTCAGTGTGTCCCTAGCCGGTTTGGCTCAGTGGATAGAGTGTCGACCTGCGGACTCAAAGGTCCCAGGTTCGATTCTGGTCACGGTTATGTACCTTGGTTGCGGGCACATACCCAGTGGGGAGTGTGCAGGAGGCAGCTGATTGATGTTTCGCTCTCATCGATGTTTCTAACTCTCTATCCCTCTCCCTTCCTCTCTGTAAAAAATCAATAAAATATATATTTTTAAAAAAAGAACCTCAGTGTGTGTTGTCCTCCAGACACTCACTGAGCCCAAAGTAACGTTTATTTGAAGTACTTGCATGTATGTATGTGTGTGGATTTTTTATATGTTGATTTATAATCCACTCTTTTCCCAATAGTGGATTATAAACCAACACATAAAAAAACCCACAAAGTTTTTTAAAGGACTATACCAACTTAGATTGAAAGTGACAGTAAAAGTAAAAAAATAAAAAAAAATGAAAAGAGAACTTTGGCTCTTCAAATTCCTATAGGAAAGACGCAAGTTGAGAGAACTACATGGGTACAAATGCTGCCTACTTTCATCAGAAAATAACATAATTTAGAGGGAAAAACAAATAGCCAAGAATGCAGATCCAAAAGCCATGAAAAATAACCATATGAAGAAACTGTCACATATTTCCAACTAGATTTCAGAATTGCTATGGGCAAGTGTCTCCTGTGTGCCCATTCTTTCTCCTTTTGTGGACAGGAAAAGATATGGTGGGTTTTTCCTATTCCTGTCTCACCCGTGTATGTTGGAGGTGGTAGTAGAAGACATGTAACTTGTCTTTTTAGTTCAAAAGTCTTCAGATTTAAAGAAATCACATTAAAGGAGTTATATCCATGAAAATACACCTAAGAGTGCTCATCTGAACCCAAGCATGATTGAGCTATGGACATCCATAACCACAGCTGATGAGAAAAGACTTAGTAGTCAGAATAAAGTATGAGTATATTTTCATGTGAGTGGCGATACTGGAAGCAGACAGACTGGCATATCATATATTATATTTTAAAGATGGCCATACTATATCTCTTCTTACATGGTGATTTTGACATTCTTCCCTTCAAGTGATAGGGTTTATATCTTATATCCCCTACCCCTGAGTCTGGGAAGACTGGAGGCTATGGTGGAAGTGACTACATGTGCCTTTCTAGGCTAGGTAATAACGATGGTGCAACTTTTACCTCAAAGACTGTAAGAATTATGCTGGAATCTAAGCTGCTTTGTAAGCCATTTAGTTGGACTAAGGCTTCCATGTTGTAGGGACATGCAGACTAGTTCAGACAGAGAGGCTACACTGAGACCCTAAGGCCATGTGAAGAGAAAAGGTGCCAGGCATTTCCCAGGTGCTTTAGCACACCTCCACCCCACCCCTACTATTTCATCTCCAGTCACTATCTGATTGTGACCTCATGATTTATCTCAAACCAGAACCATAAATCAAGCCCTTCCTGAATTCCTGAAGCACAGAAACTTGGAGCTAATAAAATGTTTGTAGTTATTGTAAATCACTAAATTTGGATAATTTGTCATACAGATGCTGATAAAAATACTTATCAGTTAAATTTTTCTTTCAGGGTATTTTGTTTTTCATTTATACAAGTTCTTTTTTTATTCTTTTGCATACATTCTGTATCTTCATTATTTTCACCGTTTTCTTCAGACAGTTGAGCGTGTTTATAACATTTAACACCTGTGCCCTATATCCATCATTGCTGTTAACTAATTTTCTCCTGGTTATGGGTCACATTTCTCTACTTCTTTGTGTATTTAATAACTTTTAATTGGGAATTGGACATTGTAGGTTTTACTTTTAAGGGTTGTTTTTTCTTTTTCTTTTGAAGACTGCTGAAGTTTGTTTTGACTAGCAGTTCATCTGCAGATTAATTTGTAAACCTTTGGTGGTCTCTCCTGAATGCCCCAGGTGTTTAGCAATGCCTCTGCACTCTGCATGGTCAGAATTGAAATACCCCTTGTCCCTACATGTGATCAGATAGAAATTATTCAGCAGCACCACTCCCCTGCCTAGCAGTGGTTCTCTGCCCAGCTCCTAGGAGTTTTCCTCTATCCATCCCATGTTTTGTATTTAACAGACTACTCCAAGGAAGCTTTCTAAAGAGTTGGGAAACTCCTTTAGCTCCCTTCCTTCTTGTACTTTGCCCCTTATTTTCCAGGCCTTTTTTGTGTCTGAACACAGAAAGGCTGCTATGGTCTCATTTCTGTTAGCCCTTCCAGCATCCAAATTGGAAGGTGTTTCTAGGAAGAAAGGCGGATTGTAGAACTCAGTTATTTTCCTTCTCTTGGGAATCGTGGTCCCATGCTGCCTATTTTCCAATGTTTGAAAATACAGGCTCCATAGATTTTGCCCCATTTTTCTTTATTGGAGGTCAGAACAGTACCAGTTACTCCACCATAGCTGGAAGTGATAGTCTCAAATCTCTATAATCCAAATTTTAAAGTCCCTATTTTTTTCTCTTCATGACATTATGATTTTTATGACTTTATCTTCCAATGTGGTAAATCAATCTGATCACTCTTTTAGTTATCTAATGTTTTCTTTAAAGGCCCCATTTTTCAAATTTAGTATTTCTATTTTATTTTTGGCATTTCCATTACTGATTAAGTCCCCTTGTCATTTTATGGATTCTATTTCTTTCTTTTTTTTTAAAAAAAAAATATATTTTATTGATTTTTTACTGAGAGGAAGGGAGAGGGATGAGAAACATCGATCAGCCGCCTCCTGTACACCCCCTACTGGGGATGTGCCTGCAAATAAAGTACATGCCCTTGACCAGAATCAAACCTGGGACCTTTCAGTCCGCAGGCCGACGCTCTATCCACTGAGCCAAACCAGTCAGGGCTATTTCTTTCTTTTTATTTTTTTCAAGTTTTAATCAGAAAGTCCTCTTCATCTTTGTATGTCCAGCTATTCTCGTACTGTTTGTGTTGTCTCATATTAGTGGATTCTTATGTGTTTGGCAGTTTTTGCATATGGATGTTAAATCAGTAGTTTTCTTCCAAAAAATCTCAAATTATACGTGTGTCCTAGATAAAGCAGTTGTTCCTATAGAATATTTTGAGTTTGTGTTGGCCAGGGTCATTTGGGCTGGTTAAAGTCCAGTTGTATATTAGTTTCTCATTTTTAGTTTAATTTTCTGTATTTTTATATAGGGTCCAATACTTCTGTATGCCTAACACCTGTCTTTCTAATTTCTTTCAAAGTAACTTCTTTTTTAATCAAGATTTGGGACTGGTAAGTTACTTTTGGTTATGCCCAGTTTGCATCTACTCCAGTAGAGATAGTTTCATTCCTCTTTTTGATGAGACAGCTTATATTGGGTTCATTCTTTTGTCCAAGCTCTCTGATTTATGGGGAAAAAAAGTCTGTTATAGTGCTTCATCAAGAATAAATCTGATGACCCTAAATACATTCCCAACATAAGTGTTTGAACCCCAATTTGCATGTTCATGTGTAATATGTTAAATGCAGAATCTGTGTGATAGAATGAAGAAGAAAGTCTTGTAACATGGGATTAGTCTGACATCTTGAGCAGAAGTTGTGAAAGGAATTTGATATCTCTCCTCTTACCTGTCAAAACAACTTACATTTATGAATTCTGTCAGATAATTAACCAAATATGATTTTTTTGTTTATATATGTTAAATTTGTATACTATTAATCTATTAAAAGAAAACTCATTTATAATTTTTAAATGACTATTTTAAAAATAGTTTAATATCTCATTACATGTCAGAAATAATCTGAGGTATTTATATTCATTAAATTATTTAAATGCACTCCTGTAATTCCGAAAAATTCTATGAATTCTGTTAAGATGTTAAAAAGCCTTGAAAAGGTGACATTTAAATTATATCATAGACTGTAATATTTATAGGTGACAAAATATGATTTCTGTGCTTTGTTTCAAAATAATTTAGAAGTTGGTAGAGTTTAGCTTTAAAAAGATTGACCATGAATTGATCATTTTGCAGCCTGGATGATGACTGGATAGTGGGTTATTATACTATTCTCTCCACTTTATAAAGGATAAAAATTTTTCATTACAAAAATATTTGAAAAATAAATATTGTATTTTTAAATAATCCCTAAACTTTTTAAGCAATCAGGAAGCTATGGCATTTTCATGATTTTTATAATTAAACTAGAGACCCGATGCACGAAATTCGTGCAAGGGGCTCAGCCCTCGCAGCTGCAGCAGCTTGCCTCGGGCCTTGCAGCCCTGGCTTTGTCCAGAAGGTCGTCTGGATGGACGTCCGGAAGGTCATTTGGCTGTCCAGTCCAATTAGCATATTATGCTTTTATTATTATAGATATATGTACTTTCTATTTTAATTTTTTTCAAGTAATAAACAATATTTTTCTAACTTTTTTAAAAAAAATTATTGAATTTATTGGGACGACGTTAAATGGTGATGAAAGGAAATGACTTTGGACGGTACACAATACAGTATACAGATAGTGTGTTATAGAATTGTACACCTGAACCCTGTATAATTTTATAACCAATGTATTTCAAAATTTAAACTCAATATTTATTGCTAAATTTGTGTTATTTAAAGCAGAAAATTTCGAAATTGCACCTGAACAGAAAGCATATCTATTGGAAAGCTAATAAGTCCTAAACTGGAGCCTGATTATGCAATAAGACTTTGTTATCAATTCCATTCATTGTTAACATAGACAAAAAAAAGCAATGGTTCTAACTGAACCTTAATTTGAAGACAAAACAGCAAATTTCCAAGGTCCTTTTATTTTTTTGTAGTGAGTTTCTCAATGTGAAATTTTAAAAATGCAAAGAATATTTTATTGTTGGAAACTAATTTTCACCAGGAATATATTCATTTTTGAAAGGACATCTAGAAAGATAATCAGGGAAAAGTGGTATTTGGGATACATGTGAACTCTTTTTCAAATGAATGAAGCTAGGACTAAGTCCAGATTACCCTAATACTGAAAACATAATGTCATTTGATACATTTGAATACTTTTTGGCTTGCAGTACAAGGACCACAGCTGGGGTTTTCAGCTTCTTATTGATATATTTAATGAAGCCATTCTCATGCATTGTTAGTTTTCCTTTTTAAAAGCAAACGTGGTTTTCTTGAATACTTTGATTATCCTTTTTGATATTTTTCAACTCCTTCAATTAGCTGTTCTCTAGGCAATATCAATCAAGCAGAGAGAATTTTGAAGCATTGGATACTAACCTTCTATAGCTTCATTTTGAACTAGGAAGAAAGCATGATATTTTATTCTCATTCTTCTAAGATTCACTAGCTCTACACGACAGTAAGCTAAACTACAGTTGAAAAGAATATTGCCTTCTCTAAAGCAGGCTGTTGCACTCAGGGGAGTTTTTATGTCCCTTGTGGTTGAAGGCACTTTTAATCCACTGTGGAACCAGCTTGAGTTATTGAAGAAGACTGTACACCTTGCCTATGGTTAAGGTCTGTTCCTTAAAACATCTTAGTACAAACTAAAAGACATGAAGCCTGTCTTTTTTCTTTGATAGAGTGTAATTCTACTACATAAAATACATCTCTGTATAGTGGGAGAGGAATTTACCCTATATGAAAGGGTTAGCTAGCTAGCTTAATTAGGCAGGTTTAGGTTAGGAATGAAAGGGGTCTATAGGAGAGGAAAACATAATGAAGACGCCAGGCTGTTTATCTTACTTGTACAGAGAGTAGAGAAATAGAATAGACAAATAGAAATGTATCTGGCCTGTGCAATTAAGACAGCCATAAACCAAAGGTATCTTGGGCCTGAGCAATTAAAGTGACCACAAGTTAGGTAAAAAGTAGCCCTGACCTAAGTAGCTGGGAGGTCTATAGATAAGGCCTTCTCTGCCAACACAACTAGGAGAGCTGTACGATAAATCAAAAGTGACCCCAACCAACAAGGTAAGGGGAAGAGAAAGTGGGGGACACCACGTCGGCTTTGAGCTTTGAAAACTAAGTCTATGCAGCAAAATGACCAATAAGAAGGGGTCAGGTTCAGACAAAGAACTGCAGCCTATTTAATGCTTCAAGACAAAGAAAGCAGTGGTCACCCTTCTCAGGGGCCCCTCTGTCCATCCAGGAGAGACAGAGTCCTATGTTTAGAATTTAGAATTCGTTTTTAGAGGTAGTGCCTGTTTGCAATAAAGTTTCTGTACTTTTCACCTATCCCCTTTCATCCGTAGCTTCATTCTTGGAAACCATGGAGACAAGAACCCAGGAATTCAGAACATTCCAGTTCAATTTTCCAGTTTCATATGTATGTCTCATTAGTGTCTATACTTTATCCACCAAAGGTCCTCCTAATGGAAGAGGAGGAAGCAGTCAATCTACTTTCATATAATGATAACCTTTAGCAGCTTGCATTTTAGAGACTAATAAACAACAATAAGCCTTTGGATATGAAAATACCACTTATCTCTAACTGGAGATAAGATATGGCCTACTGTACTTCTGGAGTAAAACCACTTAGCCTGAAGGTATAACAGGCTATTTTTTTTTCTTTCCGATAAGAAGCAGTCTGTTATCATTCATTCATAGTTCTCATAAAGAAGGTAATATATTTCATGATTAATTTTAATTTCAAATTATTTACATACTGAATAAGAGATTTAGAAAAGACTATGAGAAAATAACTATGTAGCTTTATTTATATACTAGAGGCCCGGGGCATGAAATTTGTGCACTGGGGGGGGGGGTGTCCCTCAGCCCAGCCTGCACCCTCTCCAATCTTGGACCCCTCGGGGGATGTCCGACTGCCGGTTTAGGCCCTTTCCCTCTGAGATCGGGCCTAAACCAGCAGTTGGACATCTCTCTCACAATCCGGGACTGCTGGCTCCCAACCGCTCGCCTGCCTACCTGCCTGATTGCCCCTAACCCTGATTGCCCCTAACCGCTTCTACCTGCCAGCCTGATTGACGCCTAACTGCCCTCCCCTGCTGGCCTGGTTGCCCCTAACTGCCCTCCCCTGCTGCTGGCCTGGCCCCTAACTGCCCTTCCCTGCTGGCCTGATTGCCCACAATTGCCCTCTCCTGCTGGCCATCTTGTGACCACATAGGGGCGGCCATCTTGTGTGAGGGCATGACAGTCAATTTGCATATTACCTATTTATTATACATATAGGATAATTTATGCATTCAATGCATTTTTAAAATCATGGTTCTTACTTTAAAATAGTAGGTAACCTGCTATTTTCGAGAGGTTCATTATGACTTTATATTTTAGAAACTCTCATGGTCACACAAATTATATGTGGCAGAGCCTTTCTTCATTATTTTTTTTCAACTTAATGTAAATGCTATTCTATATACACCCTGACATGACTTTCATAAAACAATTTACTTTTATTAAATTTATTTTTATGTTGTCTTTTTCTTCCTTCTGAGAGATTTCTGCTAAGACAATTTATCCATAAACTAGTGTATCTGTATAAAAATATCTATTTATTTTGAATGCCCTGGAAATGTAATTAAAAGTTTTCCATTTGGACTGAATTGCACAAGTTCAAGTTAATTATTGATTCTGATGAAAATTACTGGATAACTCAAGATCTAGGGTTTATTATGTAGCCTTCAATTATAGCTTGATGTTTAAAAAATATATTTTTATATGAAGAAAATGACAGGAAGCTTTAAAAGTTTAAGTGATGCAACACAGGTTGATGACATATTTATTTACTCAATGCTGTTGACTGTAAAAGTTATTCAATACAATAAAGAGGCAGAGTATATCACCCCCTGTTGAATTTGTGTTTGACCTTAAAATTTACTGTGGGTAATAAAATGGAGCAGGACTAATGGTGTGACCAGATCCAAGTCTAGGCCTCAATCAAGACATTTCCACTCTCTTTGGAAACCCTGAAATGTCATGTGAAACATACTACTGTGAATGAAAAAAATACATATATAGATGAGCCATCCCAGTAAGTATATCTAGAATAGTCAGCCCTGCTTGTTGTACCATGCTGACTTCAGACCATTAATTAGTCCAGCCAAGACCAACCTAGTCCAGTGAACTCAAAAGGAACTTCCAGATAATATGTAGGAACTTGAGAATTAATTAATCATTATTGTTGTTTTAAAACAATTTAGTATTTTTTTCAGGTTTATTGAGGTACAATTACAAAGAATAACACCTGTTTAGGTGTGCAGATCTATGCATTTTGGTCAACTTATATAATCCTGTAAGCACTACAGCAATGATGATATAGACTACCGGTGTTTATATCAACCCCCCTGCGCCAAGAGTTTCCTTGTGTTCATTTGTAATCCAACAACCCACTGCCACCACTGCTTTAACCACTGGTAAATATTGGTCCCTATAGTTTGGCCTTTCCTAAAATGTCTTATAAATTAATTCAGCATCTATTCTTTTGTGTCTGTTCCTGAGTTCACCTGAGATATTGCTTTTGAGATTCATCCATGTCATAGTGTAAATAAGAGCACATTTCTTTTTTATGCTGACTGTTGTATATATATACAATGATTTGAGTCTTTCAATTAATAAATATGATATATCTTTTCATTTACTTAGGACTTTTTTATATTTATCAACAATTGGTGTTTTTTATTATATAAATTTTGTTCTTTTTAAAAGATCTCTATTTCATATTTTAGTGTTATTGTCAATGGTATTTTAAAAACTTCAGTATCTTATTGTTTATTGATATATATTTAAAGACAATTGGTTTTAGTATGCTTTGTTTTTTATAACAAGCTAAATTCACTGATTTTAATAGGCTTTTGGTATTTTCTATGTAGGCAATTATGGTCTCTTTTAATAAAAACAATTTTATATCTTACTTTCCATCTACATGTCTTGTTTTTCTTTTCTTTGTCTTATTGCACTGGCATACATGTTATAGAAAAAAAGTGGTATGAGTAGAAATTCTTGTTTGAGAGAAACTACTTAGTCTTTAACAGAATGGTATGATGTTAGCCCTAGTTATTAATATCCTCTGTAAGATTGAGAAATTTGACTTCTATTCATAGCTTGTGGAGAAAATTTGTCATAAATGAATGTTAAGTTTTGTCAAGTGTTTTTATTGGCATCTATTAAATGGACCTAATTACTCTTTTAAAATATTGGTTTAAATTAATTACTGTATTAATCAGTGTTCTTCAGAGAAACAGAAACAATAGGAAATGCAGATATAAATATATATACACACACATACACACAGATTAATTTGCTATTAGGAATTGGCTCATTGGCACACACAATTATGGAAGCTAAAAAGTTCCATGGTCTACTGTCTGCAAATTGGAGACCCAGGAAAGTTTGTTGTGCAGTTCAGCCTAAAAAGCCTGAGCACCAGGGGAGCTAATGGTATAAATCCCAGTTTTAAGGCAGGAGAAGAATCTATTCCAGCTCAGCAGTGTATCATAGAGAGTAAATTCTTTCTTCTGCCACCTTTTTATTCTAAGCTGTCCCTCAATGGATTGGATGATGCCCACCCATTTTTGGGGAGGACAATCTGTATTACTCAGGCTACTGATGCAAATGCTAACCTCATCTGGAAATACCCTCGGATTCCCAGGATAAATTCATTTACATATACAAATTTAGTTTGCTAATATTTTTAAAGGATTTTTATAATCATGTTCATGAGGAATATTCGTCTTTAGTTTTCTTTTATTATTATACACTAGAGGCCTGGTGCATGGATCCATGGGGTCCCTCAGCCTGGCCTGTGCCCTCTCACAATCTGGGCCCCCTCAGGGGATGTCAGACTGCCGAGAGTGCACGAAGTGGCAGGTGGCCAGGGAGGAGCCCCAGCCTGGACCAGGTGCCGCGTTGATCCTGCTCATCCCAGCCTTGCTGCACCTGCTGCCACCACAGCTCGGTAGTGCTGTGCTGCTGTGGAGGCAGGAGAGGCCCACACCGCTTCAGCAGCGCTTACCAGCTGTGAGCACGGTGTCTGGCACCTGTCGGTCAGCTGAGCAGCGCTCCCACTATGGGAGTGCACTGACCACCAGGGGGCAGCTCCTGCATTGAGTGTCTGCCCCCTGGTGGTCAGTGTGTATCATAATGATGGGTCAATCGGTCGAGCGGTCATTTGGTTGTTCGGTCATTTAGTCTTTTATATATATAGATTATTTACTAGTAGAGCCTAGAGTGATATGCACAATTTTATACAGATTTATTAGGCATGTACTATGAAAGTAGAAAGAACCTCCTACTTTTATAGTAAGTACTACTTATTATGTAATGCTATAAATAGCACTCTCAAAACAATACGAACCTCTTTTTTTAATATATTTTATTGATTTTAGAGAGGAAGGGAAAGGGAGAGAGAGATAGAAACATCAATGATAGAGAATCATTGATCGGCTGCTTCCTGCATATACCCTACTGGGGATCAAGCCCACAACCCAAGCATGTGCCCTTGGCTGGAATCGAACCTGGGACCCTTCAGTCTGCAGGCTGACACCCTATCCATTGAGCCAAACTAGCTAGGACAATACGGATCTCTTTAAAAATATCTATATATATAAAAGCCCAGTGATCAGAACTGCGGAATGACCAGAACAACAGGTGGCTATGACGCGCACTGCGGCAGCCAACCAGCCTGATCCAGGCCCCAATCACTCCACCTCCCTGGCCAGCTTGGCCTCCAATCAGCCCCCAACACCCCAATCAGGGGTGGAGCCAGCTGCCAACCACCTGCGGCCCCTCCCCCAACCAGCCTGGCCCGATGGGACCCCATCGGGGCAGGCCAGCTGGACCCCACCCATGCACGGATTCATGCACCGAGCCTCTAGTTTATTCTATAAATGTATAAAATGTATAGATATTTCTAACAACTCTAATTACTTTCTCATACTCATTCTACTTTAGTTACAAGGACCTCTTTACCAGCCATATCTTACATATTCACATTGGAGTCTTTGTAACCACAGATCCTTCTATCTGAAAAAAATCACATTTATATTAATCCTTAAATGTTACTTCTTTAGAAAAACCTTCCCAAGCCATCCTGCTTAAAATTATGTCTCTTTTCTGTTCCATTTGCTTACCAATTTTAATTTTTTCATAGCATTATAAAATAACTAAAAATATAATAAATGAGAATGTTCTGCATACAGCAGAATTTGTCAAATTAATAATAAACTATGCAAAATATGAGTGAACATATTCTAGATGAAATTTTAAATGGCCTATTTAAGATGCATCCATAAAAATAGTGTATTTATTGGAGAGTGAGCTAGGTCAAGAGTTAGGAAAGATTAAACTAGAAAACTAAGCAAAGAGCAGATCATGTAAGGCCTTGTTAATCAGTGAATACTATTGAGCTCAGGAAGGAGAACATATAGTGTACATCTTACAAAAGATGCTTCACCTGCTCTGTGGAGAATAAAATGTGTATGGGTTTGGAGGATGTTGGCAAGAGTGTGGGAACATGGGAACAAGGTTATTGTTGTAGTCTCAGCTAAAGTAGATGGTAGCTAGACTCGACTGTTAGTAATAAATTGTTTGGTTCTGATTTTGAAACTTGAGTAAGTTGGGCTTGAAGATGGATTTGACTTGAGGAATAGGCAGAGAGAGGAACCCAATATGACTTCTGCATTTTGCTGCTGAAAACTGTGTAAATGGTGGTGTGCTTTAAGATGTGAGAAGTAGGTTTCACAGGAGTGCTCACAGGTAAGGTTTTTGTTTTCAATATGTGACCTTTGAGATGCCTGTTAGTCAAGGTGTTGAAGAGTCACTTCAGTATGAGCCTGGAGCTGTTGGGAAGCATCAGGCTGGAGATAAAATTTGGGAGTAATCCATGTGTAGTTGGTGTTCAAGTTCAGAGGATGAGCTCACCTATAGAGTCACCATAGATGAAGTGGAAAGAAGGCTAATGAGTTCCTGACACTTATATTTTATATATAAGACTGTAACTTTTTATTTTATTTATTTTCCTGAATGAATGAAGAATATTGACAATGCATTGCAAAGTTGAGGAAAGTAGCAATGGTAAGTTTAGTGACTTTTATTTTGCATAAATTGTATAAGCATTTTCTAGGAAGAATCAAGGCAATAAAGGGGAATAGGTTCATTTATTTATTTATTATGAGAAGAAGCTATACATAGTAGAGATTTTATAAATGCAAATAAGATACATTCTTTCCTGCAGAACTTACAGTGTACTGAGTGACAGAGACACGCTGAGAGGATGGGCATGACCTTGTAATTTATTCAGACTAAGAAGACTTTCTCAAGTTGAAGGCTGAGCTAAAATTTAAAATATAAACAGGAGTCATAATGGCGAGAAAAGTACTACCTGAGGAAGGATTCAGGCCCAAGAAACCATAAGAGCAAAGATGTAGGTGAAAGCGTCATAGTGAATGCAGGTACTGCAGGCAGTTTTCTATTTTTAAAACACAAATGGGAGACATGGTACAGTGCTAGGGAAGGCTATGTGTTAGGAAATTGGCAGGTTATAAGAGCAACCTAATTAGAGGATGTAGGGATATAAACTTGGTGGGAAATAGTTTTGTTTTGTTTTAAGGTTTGTGATTAAAGATCTTACTCTGGGTTTGTTTGTAAAAAAGATGTGAAAGACGGCAAGTCTGAATTCACAGAGAGCAGTTCAAATTGTTGCAGTGAATAAGGCAAAATTTAAAATGGCCATATGTAGTGGTTTGCATAGGTCGTGATTATAGCGTTCAGTGAGGCTTGGCCAATACATACGCCTGTGCAACTCAGACTCTAATCAAGTCAGAGATCATTTCTATCACCCATAGATGTATTTGTAACTAATACCAATTTAGCACTTCCCCAATCGTCCTGATGCAGAATCTGTTCAGATTTATATCACCAAGAATTCATTTAACCTGTTGTTGAACTTCTTATAAATGAAATCACAGGCTATACTTTTTTGGAAAAGGCTTCTTTAGCTGTTTTTGCAAACAACCCATGTTGCATGTATCAATTTGTCCCTTGCTACTACTGAGTAGCAGTTTTATATAGTATATAAATAGCACCATAATTTTTTTATTAGTGTCCTTGTTAATTAAAATTTGGATATTCCTAATTAGGGGCTATTATTTAATATTTTATGGATTTTCTTATATAGTAATTTTGTGGGTGTTTTCATTTCTTTTGGGACTATAATTACTATGTTGGAGAGTGTATATAATTATAAGAAACAGCAAAACAAATATACAAAGTCACTGAATAATTCCATATTGTCACAAGCAAATTATGAAAATTTAATCACTTTATAATCTTGAGACTTTTTTTGTCAGTCTTCTTAATTTTAGCCTTCTAAATTCTAGAATGGTGCTGTGTTGTAATATGCATTTCTTCCATAACTAATAATGTGCAATTTCCTGTTTTTTGCTTATGAACATTCTAATATCAGCATCCAGCTTTGTGCCAGTTATTAAGCTATTGTCTTTAGGCCCCCAATTCAGTTATCTACACTCTGTTTTGTGATGTGTTGTTGCTGGAATGTTATAATCTAATTTTTTTAAACTAACTGGCTTCCTAGTAAGTTCTTTCAGTAGTGGGTACTAGAGGTTGACTCAGTCAGAAGTGGAAAGAATACACTTATTTCCTCAGGTTTCCTTGTTTCTCGCTGGCTTAACACGCACCAACAGGACTGCACCTCAGAAAAAGCAGTAGTTTCTATCTTTCACTATCTGGGCCAGTTTCCTTGCACTCTCTCTCCAGGAGTCAAAGTCTCTAGGCTTTGTAGTTATTCGCCTCTGAGTTCCCAGGGTGCCTGAGGCAATCGGTCACTGGCCTCTTCTCAGAGACTTGAGTGAGTTCCAAGGTGGTCTTTCTCCATGTTTCTAAATCATGATTACTCCAAAACCTTGTTGTCCTAAGCCCATGTGCATGTGTTTTAGCTGCTTCCAGAATTTTTTTATTGCTTTGTTACATCAGTGTTCCTGTTTGCTTTTCTAGGTCTTGCAACCAATGCCTCTTCAAATAATTCTCTAAATTAAGTTTCCCATTTAAATATCTCACTTCACTATTTTTCTGAGCAGAATTTGATTGATTCAAACATGCCTTTCCTTGGTTTAAGGAAGCAGAATAGTCAGTTCTCTTCCCCATAAACTGTCCATAGTGGATAACCATAGAGGTAAATACATAAATTCTTGCTCCCTAAGGCCACTCCGAGGCTTTTATCGCCTTTATGGAACAGAGATCAGGCTGGTACGATAAGGTTCCTCTCCCTTTGAGTAGGCTAACAGACCCCATCTGGAACTACATAGCAGGCCACAGTCACCCCAAATGGTACCTCACATATCACCCCTGTGTAGGATAGCTCCCTTTGGTCAACACTGAATTAGAAGGAGGATGATATGTCCAGCAGAGGTTTCTTTGACTATGATATTAGGTCATTTCTTTTACAAAGAGAGGTGATAAGCCTAACTTGCTAAGACTAAAATGATGTGCTCCCATTTCCTGGGGTGTGAGTATTGTCACTGCTATTTCCTTGTTCTCAATTTCTGTCTCAGATTTACACTTTGTTTCTGTGCTATCTTCAATTCTACTTTAACATGTCTGATATGGCACATAACTTCTTAGGGTAATTGAAATAAACCTTATTCTGCGTTTTAGAAAATTCTATCACAATGAATGAACAAAACCAGTATTTAGTTAATAATCCTTAACTTAAAAATTTTGTTTACTGAGCACCTATATGCTAGGTGCTATTCTATGCTCTGGAGATAAAATAGCAAACAAAACAAAATCCACAATCTCATGAATTACATAGTAGTAATGGAACAAAATGCTGAAAAATTAAGTCAACTGCCGTGCATGTGATGTTCCACTAAAACTGAGAATCACTGAACTAATATGATAACTACTGAATTTATGATGTTTCCATTCAGGGAAGTAGATCCACAGTCTCCCTGCATAGTTTAGTATAATGTATGTTCAAACATTGAATTTATATTGACAAAACCTACTTTTATTGCCCCCCTCCCCCCCAAAAAAAACAACTTAAATAGGAAAATAATTGATTGGTATATTTAGTAAGATCAAAAACTTTATGAGTTTTTTTTCCCTAAAACTAAAAGAAAATTACACTGTGATTTCAACATAGTGAGAGCTACTTCTGATGAGTCAATCCTGACAACAGAGATATAACAAGAGAAGATATGTATCCTAAGTCTTGTTTCAAAATCATGCTTATTAAGGTAGTAAATGCAAAAAATTTTCCTAACATCACAGAAATGATTTCTGTAGTCAATTAATAGGGGATGATACAAAAACTATAAATTTAATTAAAAAACTATAAGCCAAAAATTTTAAATATTCATGGCAAAATAAAACAAATTATTTTTAAAGAATTTTCAAGAAGGTATTATAAAATTATGGTTTTTTATATAAGATGATTTATTTGAGAGCATCTATAAGTATTATTCCTTCTAATGAATTGAAACTTTGAATACTAGTTAGAGTACATCATATTCTCATCTCAGCTGCTCCTCACGAATGCCGTCTGAATACTCACTACGACTTACTTGGCAGTTACCCACTGACCGCAAGTTCAGATTTATGAAGAGGCAACAATCCAGCTCTGTTTGTTTGCCTTTGGTTCAGCAGTCTGTTCCTGTGGTGATTTCCACATGGCACACATGCAAGAAGGTCACAATCATCTTGGTCAAGGGATTTGGAATCTAAATTACTTATTAGAACAAACAAATCCACGGTCTTTAGAGGAATATGAGACATAGCATTTTTTTTGGAAGGTGCTGTCCTAAAATAATCAAACATTCTCTCTGAGGCAAACAAAAGGCACTCATCACTGTGGTGAGTACACATGCAGAAGAGAAGCTTGCCTAAAGGTGTCACTGCTAGACATGGACACTAAAATGTAGCTACTCAGAAAGATATTATACTTCAAAAAATATTTTAAAGTATGGAAATGACTAAGATTATAGGCAAAATAAGTTAATAACATTATTAGAAAGAAGAAACATATATATGCGTATCCATTATACGTATACATATATATGTACCTATCCTATATAATAAAAGGCTAATATGCAAATAGACCAAACGGCGGAATAACCTAATAACCAGTCCCTATGAGGTGTGCTCTACCACCAGGGGGTGCGCATAGAACATGGCAAGCATGGGAGCAGGCGGAAGAGCGTGAACATGGCGGGTGTCGGTTGTGGCGGGATGGTGGAACAGGTGAATGGGGGATGCTGGACCAAGGTGGGGTGAGCCTCTGGTGGTTACTGAAAATTCTTTGCTCCCGCGCACCGTGGTCCCACCTGGTGCTCGCACCTGCTGCCTGCGCTGGCCCTGCTTGCAAATGCTGGCACCAGAGCTGCCACTCGCACCTGCTGCTGGCGCCCACTGCTGGCCCCAATCGCTCAGTGCCATCAGTGGGTGTGAGCAGCAGCTGCCGGACCCGATCATCCCTCAGAGCTTCTCCACCTCCCCCCACTCCTGAGGGGCGATTGGGGCAGCAGCTGCTGCTCACACACACTGACAGCATTGGCCCCACTCGCACTCACTGCTGGCACCAGCCCCAATCGCTCCGCGCTGTCAGTGGGTGAGAATGGGGCTGGCACTGTCAGTGCATGGGAGAGGCGGCAGCAGGAGTGGGGCTGCCAGCAGACAGGGGACCGGGGGCCATGGCAGGAGGGGCCAGGCGGGGGCACGGAGGATGGGCCGAGACTTGTCCCTGTGCCCACCACAGCCTCGCAACCCCCAGTTCCTTACGAGGTGCACGAATTCACGCACTGGGCCCCTAGTCCTATATAATAAAAGCCTAATATGCAAATTGTCCCCTTGGGCGGTTGTCCGACCAGGAGTTCAACTGGGAGACGGGAGTTTGACCGCTCGCTATGACGTGTGCTGACCACCAGGGGGTGGCACAGGACAGGGCGGGTGTCGATGCAGCACTGGCAGCAGGCGGCAGTGGGGGCGCTGCCAGCCTCAATAGGCCCCAATGAGAGCGGGACCACATCAGGATGGTAGAGCAGGTGAGCAGGTGGTGCCAGGACAAGGCGGGTGTGAGCGGTGGCCCAGGTGCTGCCCAGGGCCCAGAGGTCAGCTGGGACCTGCCCTTCCACATCAGATGCTTGTGCTTCGATCCTCAGCCAAGCCTAGAGACTGCACCGGTGCCCAAATTTCATGCACTGGGCCTCTCTATATACATATATACATAAATATGTAAATCATGGGCTTATTAGATACTGAAATTTGAATGCACTCAACATAAAGAGTTGGGGAATTGGAGAGGACTTGAGAAGGGATGCTTATCCATAGCATCCGAACCATCTGCCAGCCATTCAGTGTCCCTGGGTTGCCAGTTGTATTTGGGACTTGCCAAGGAGCCAGATGCTCACATGGCTTCCATCATATAGTAATTGCTCTCAAAAAGAAAAGAAAAAGTGTAAAAATGCAAGAATAATGTTATTTTTGCTATGTATTTTAAATGTTTTTGGTTTCTATTTTTAATTATGATATAAATAAAAATAAATTATTTAATACAGAATAGGTTTTATAAATGCATTTCAAAATTGAATCTTTTATATTCTCTTCAATTAGAAGTAAATAGCTGAAGGGAAACAGCCTATGGTCCCAATGCACTGTGCGTGTCTACATTCTGAAAAGATTCTAAGGGTGCCTGAGAGGAGGCTAAGTGTTATCAGAGGTGAAGGATAACACCACCCTATGTTCATTTTTAACTTCATAAATATTTATTTTTGAATGAATGGTGTTAAGAGAGATAATAAACACAATTAGGAGAACTATTATTTCTACCATGGAAAGAGACGTCAGAATGGAAACTGGGTCCTTGCTGTTTTCCAGGATAGAAAGATATTTAAGTTACAGCTGCTGGCGTGGGAGTGAGGGTAAGGAGAAGACTGAGGACAGGTGGAGCACCCTGGGAGACCTATGTCCTGTGATAAAGAGGCATCTTGTCACCACTGATCAGCCAACTAGTTCTATTACTGAAGCATTTCATACAATATCTGGCTCCCTACATGCCTGATATTTGGATTTCTTATTAACATTAATAAGGAGATGTTTTCTCATCTCCTCCAAAGCCAGCTTAACAGAGGTAGGTGAAGACATGCCTTCTTTGTCCTACAGATAATCTCTTTTCAGTCTTTCTCTCTGTCTCTCTGACCCCATACCTCCCACCTCACCCCACCCCCATACACATGCACCTCTGTAAACCTAGTCAGTTTACTCTTACCAGTTTTAGTTTTGTACCAATCTAATTTCTGGAAGAAGTTAGGGAGAATACACTTAAATATTTGTGAAGAATCACATATTTTAAGAAGTGTCATGGATTTTGGAATTAAATCGCTAATGCCCTTAAATCCAGTCACCACCACCACCATCATCATCATCATCATCATCATCACCATCATCATCATCACCATCATCAAGAATAACAACTCACAGGCAAGCTTTGGTAGAAAATTAGTAACTTAAAAAAAGAAAGAAGGAAAGGAAGCAATTAGTTACATAAAAGACCAAAGGGATGTTCCTTTTATTTTGGACCATATAAGAATCATAGATCTTGAGCACAACAGATAGGAAAAGGAAGACATCCCCAAAGCATAATCTAATTTGAGTTTCTTGCCACTATGTCAGATGAGTGGCCCCATGTAGATTAAAGATAATTGCAAAGGTTGGGTTTACAGAATACATGATCAGTACATATGCATTTCTGTTAATGCATAGTAGTCACTTTTTCTTGCTTTTTATTAACACTTTTATGCTTATATTTTGATATTGTTGCTGCCTTTTATTCAAATTGTAATCAAAGTACAAAGAAATATGTTGTTTTCATTTGAGCATTTGAGTCATCTACTTATGTATTACTGGACTAGTTATCATGGTACAGTCTAAGAGTGAGATAAAAATAGAGCGGGGAAAAGAATTTTCACTGAATGATATGACAGTTCAATGCAAAGTGTCTGGAATTATTAAGTGCCCTTAAGTATTAGATACTATTACTAATTTGTATATAATTTGAGAGTTGTCATGGTATTTCAGAAGGGCATAAATCCATAGTCTAAAAATTTTGGCCATGGAAGTTTAATTACATCTCTGAGCCTCATTTTCTCCTATGAATTAAGCATAGATAATAGCAATTCTTATGTAAGATTAATTAATATTTAAATTAAAATATATTTATTTTAGAATATTTTAGAAACAAAATGCAGCTTATAAATACTACTTACAACTAAAAGGACACAGCTTCCCCTGGACCAGGGGTGGGCAAACTTTTTGACTCGAGGGCCACAATGGGTTCTTAAACTGGACCGGAGGGCCGGAACAAAAGCATGGATGGAGTGTTTGTGTGAACTAATATAAATTCAAAGTAAACATCATTACATAAAAGGGTACGGTCTTTTTTTTTTTTAGTTTTATTCATTTTTTCAGTTTTATTCATTTCAAACGGGCCGTAGTTTGCCCACGGCTGCCCTGGACTCACTTTCCTCATCTGTAAAGCAGATTGGAAAAATCCCTAACTCTTTGACTTATATTTTATACTAGAGGCCCGGTGCATGACATTCATGTACTGTGCTGGGGCGGA
Organism: Myotis brandtii; assembly: GCF_000412655.1. Classification (NCBI taxonomy): domain Eukaryota; kingdom Metazoa; phylum Chordata; class Mammalia; order Chiroptera; family Vespertilionidae; genus Myotis; species Myotis brandtii. Next base: position 2,330,899 of record NW_005358650.1, read on the forward strand.
GGCCCTCAGCCTGGCCTGCACCCTCTCGCAGTCCGGGACCCCTTGGGGGATGTCCACCTGCCGCGGAGATGGGAGAGACTCCTGCCACCACCCCTGCACTTGCCAGCCATGAGCCCAGCTTCTGGCTGAGTGTCACTCCCCCTGTGGGAGCACACTGACCATCAGGGGGCAGGTCCTGTGTCCAGCATCTGCCCCCTGGTGGCCAGTGTGAGTCATAGCTACCGGTCATTCTACCATTCAGTCAATTTGCATATTAGGGTTTTATTATATAGGAGTCTTTTAAAATAAAATGTTTTTCTTTTTCTCAGTTATAAGAAAGTCACATAATTTAAAAATATATATATAATATAGCAACACATAATAAAGAAAATTATTGCTATTCTGTGCAGGAGTCAACACTGTACTATTTCAGTAAGCATCTATCTGGGTTTCTCACCTGCGCCTGAAAGATGGTATTACTCTTCTCCTGCCTGTGTAAGTCACATTGCCAGGCCATTGGTGCTCTTCCTATGAGAAAGTGACATCCTTGCTCACTGACATTGTGCTGGCCCATGTGACTTGCTTTGTCCCATGGCATGCAAGGGACATGATGTTTACCTTGTCAGAGCAGAAGTGGTTAGAACATTGTGTGTTTTTTGCCTTTTTTTCTTATTCTTTTTTCTACTCAACTAAAAAGGAATGTCTCTTGCAGGGGCTGCTCTTTCCACCTAGGTCTCAGAGTCCTGGAATGAAAAGAAAATGGAAGAGAGCCTGTGCTATGCAGAATTGGCCCCCAAGACCTTTGTTCCCTGATGTCCCTCCCATCATGACGTTCTGGTACAAGGCAAGGATTCTTTTGAAAATGCAATTTCGGTTTCTAATCAGTTGACTTTAAGACAGGAAGAGTATCCAGGTGGACCTAACCTAATCACACAAATCCTTTAACAGCAGAGACGTATTTTCTGACATAGTAGAAGAAGAAATCACATTGAAAGTATGAGGGGAATTCAATGTAGGAAGATTGTCTATTTCTGAGGTGGAGAGGGCCACAGAGCAAGGACAGGAGAGCAGCCTGTCAGAAAAAGGATTTCAGCTCTATGACTGGAATGAACTGAATTACGTGAAAAACCTGAATGAAGTTGGAAGCAGAGTTTTTCTCTGAACTTCCAGATGAGAAGCCAAACTGGCCAGAACCTTGACTTGGGCCTTGCGAGGCCATAAGCAGAAAACCTAATTGAGCCCCCTTGGCCTTCTGACCTACAAGACTGTCAGATGATAAATGAGGGTGGTTTTGAGATACTACTTTGGTGGCAGTTTGTTACACAGCAAGAGAAAAGTAATACAGAGCTAAGTAATCAGCCCACCACAACTGACATAACATAAACAAGAAATAAATACTGTAAAACGGTATTTCCTTACTTCAAAGCCCTGGTTAATAGCCTGTATCTTCACACACATGCGCACGCAGACTCACATACATTCACGTACATTCATACACATAGGGTGTTTTAGTACCATTTTGTAATGGAATCATACTAAAAATACTTCTCTGCAATTCACTTATTCACTCAGTGATTCAGTGTGGAAATTTTTCATAACTATAAAAGTAAAGCAACTGTGCCCTGGCCAGGTGGCTCAGTTGGTTGGAGAGTCATCCCATGTACCATAAAGGGTTGTTGGGGGTTCAATTCCAGGTCAGGGTACATACCTAGGTTGCAGGTTCTATCTCCGGTCAGGGAGATGTTGCTCTCTCATCTCTCTCTCTCTCTCTCTCTCTCTCTCTCTCTCTCTCTCCCCCCCCACCTTCTTCTACTATCTAAAATCAATAAACATATCATCGGGTGTGAATAAAAAAAAGACTTTGTAATAGCTGTGTAGTTTTCCATTGTGTGAGTGCACAATATTCTACTTCCTTTATACAAGTACTACTTCTTTAAACAAGCACTATTTAAGAAATTGTTCATGATTCAGAAAAAAAAATCCAACAACACTCTCCAGAAGATAGCCTATCATTCCAATAATTTAGAATCCATTTTATTTATAAATGTTACTAGTTTCCCACTGTTACTGCTGTTGACACACACACACACACACACACACACACACCCTTTTGTGCAATTTCAAATATTATAAAGCCAAATTTTCTAGGGATCTTTCAGTTTTCTGTCTCAAGTGTCCATTCCATTAATTTATATAAAAAGATATAAGTATATAAATTGCAAGTTACAAATGCTGACATATAAGTAAACATTCTTTCCTGTACCTTTCACATTTTCTGTTGGTATTTCAAACCGCGCTTGGAAAGTCCCAATTTTAAAGCCAGAGCAGCTGTTCAGCAAAATGTTCACACAAGCCAGCAGGCTTGTATGCTCTCAATAGATTTGTGTAACAAATAACTGCAAAATTGTTTCTGCATAAATGGAAGTTCATGGCCAACTACAAAGTTTACATGTGTAATTTAGGCCTAACACTGGAAGAGCTAGCTCAGTGTGCATATCTGGTGCATATAATAAGACAAAGTCAGGAGAACCATAGAAGCAATGAAGAGCCCAGAACATTTTTCATCTGGATAAATTAAGGTATTGGCTTGAGTTCGGCATCATTGATTACCATGTTCCTCAGTAAATTCCTTTCACTTCCTTTGAGGCAAATATCTTCTTTTTTCTATTAAAATCTCTGAGCCAGATTACAGTAAATTAAACTGTTACTGTCTTTCCCTTCTGTACAAAAAATGTCTGTATGTCATGATGTTGTTTGTATAGCATGGAAATTGCATAAAGTTTTTGGAGTTCTTTCAGAATGAAAAACATCACCTAGCCTGAAGATCACAATGTTAAAATGATAATATGGTAAATAAGTTATTTCTTTTTAGTTTGACTGAAGAGTTTTATTTTAATTAATAATCTATTATAGTAGAAACTATATTTAAAGTGCTTTCATCTGAACAAAAATTGCTTTTGAAAAAAATATAATTTTTGGAACATTTAACACACATTAAAAAAAAAACTTGTATTCTTGGCCAAACTATGTGGTTCTAGTTATATTTTCTGTTATATTGAAAGTAAAGTACCTTTGCCAAGAAAAGACTAATAATGTATTAAATCCAGCACTACCTGCATTGTTTGCCTGATTGCTTTTTAGCAGTAGGAGTTTGAAACTGAAAGTCAGTACATGAAATTATAAACTTTGTACTTCATTGTATGAGGAAAAATATTATATGTTTGGAACTAAATTTCAATGGCACATTTTATTTTTATCATTTGTGGCTATGTAAAATTTTTTACAACTATGAAGATTTATGGGACCTTCCTGTAGAACATTTTAATGTTCCAGTTCATGAATTTTTTGCTATGAAATCAAATACACAGAGACCTCAACTCAGAGCGATTCACCCTCACAGCACTCCAACTTCATTAATCATGTTATTCTTTGTGGCACAATAGGCAGCTAGAACATAACATGTCATCCAACCAATTCTGTGGAAGCAGCAAAGAAAAAATCATCTCTGAGAAACTGATAATTTTATTTTCAAAAAAAATCAAGTGAGTGTAAGCTCCCCTCAAAGTTACCTTCGCCAAGAAGCCTTTTAGGATTCCATAACCTCTTTAGTACTTTATGATTTGTTCTAGTAAACAGAGATACATTTTTAAAAAGGATCTTCTTGTGAAAAATAGAAAGTCTGTGCCAGATTATCATTTATTTGAATGATTGTTGTTTCTCTTCTGAGTAAAAGATATTAAGATATAAGCTATAGTTGGTGTGGAGAGAACCAGTTTAGCAATACCCAGCCTTCTGATTTCTATATTTGTGTCTACCCCTGACCTAGCAATTTCTGCTGGGTCCTTGAAGTTACTCTTTTCAGAGAAAATCTGCCCCCCTCAATCTCTACCTCCGACTTGGTAAAATAAGATAAATTTTATATGACTATTTATTTATATAAATAAATAATATGTCTGTTCGTTTTGATAAAAGGTTGGGAATAAGGCAATTGTTATGAATACAGATTCCAATGATATCACTGTGTTAGGTCTTAACCTATCTTGACTTTTTTCTAGAGATGTAACACATAATAAAGAACATCTGTTCTCTTTCCAATTGTAAAGATAAGACCATCAACAAAATCAACCATTTACTTTTAAACATTAACCCCTCCTCCCAAGTAGACAGAAAGGACTTAAATTCGTATGCATGACTTTGGAAAAAATATAATCAATTAGTATTTAGTGTCATTATGTATCAGATATTGTGATCACAAGAAGAAAAATAATGAATGATCTGTTACTATTTTAAGGAAGCTTACCACCTATTAGGGAAAACAGGAATTACAATGTAATTTCAAACTGTTTAATAAATGACAGCGTATGTAGTGGTAAATATAGAGGGCTATGAGAACCAAAGAGCCGGGGGACGGGGGGGGACGGGGTGGAACTAAACACGTTATAGTATGAATTGCTGATGGGGGTTGGGGCTAGTAAAGCGATTACAGGGTTAGAGATTTTTATGTGACTTAAATACTGAGTGCATTTTAGACAGGTGAAGAGGAGCCGAAAGTTGGGGAGGACAGAGAGGACAGCTCCAGGAAGTGGAAACAGCACAGATAAAGGCTTGAATGTTCAAGTTCTACCAAGCAAGACAAATAGTAGAATTGAAACAGTCTTCAAACTGCCTTATCATTTTTCATCATAATTTAAAACTAAGTTTTCATTATTTAATAACTTCTACTATATTTCACTATTTTGTTTAGTCTTATTACTTTTATATTTCCCAGCTTTCGTCAGGCAGAAAATGTAACCAAGATAGAAAATAAGATAGGTATTATGTAACTATAAATTCCAATACTTAGATGTTTTTAAATGATAATAATCTACCAACATGTTACTTTATGAAAAAATATGCACTAACATTCAAGAGACTGCTGATACTTTGGAATATATCCTTTCAGAAATAACACTGAAAAATTAAGTCTATATGCCATGATTTAAATGTGTGTGTGCTTTTTAAATATTTTCCAGTAAGTTATCTTTGAATCTCTACTCTGAAAAAACAAAACAAAACAACAACAGATAGTTTCGGCTTATATTCTTTTTTCAATTAAGGAGCATACCAGGGGGTTTCATATCTGTTATTCATTGTACCTTGACTACTGGAAATAAAATAGATGCTCAATAAATGCTGATTGCTTGCCTAAATATAGATCATAGAAACAAGTTAAGAATTTCTTAGACATCTCTTTATATATTCACCCAAGATACAGATTGTAATATTTTAATAAATACTCAAAAAACCCTCAAATGTTAATAGAAATAGTTGCTCTATATTTCTACAAATCCACAAGTTGTTGTCATTCACTAAATTATAGATTAAAAAGTGCTTTGTTGTTTCACATTTCTTTACATGAACTTACTATGCTACCACTGACACTTTGGGAAGCACCTTTGCTCCTAAGGTTAGAAGAGCTTTACTTAATGTAGGTGGAGCAGTAATTATGATCAGTGTAAATTTCCAAGCACAGATTGTGCAAGCTGCTGGTGCTGGCAGCGAGCTTTGTGTGCACTCATGTCCGTGTGCCAAATGGTGTATCTATTAGCCCAGAGACACCAGCGGGATGGGACATCAGCTGAACAGGCATATTGAAAAGTAAACACAGACTCAGCATCTTAACTCAAGATGCAAAGTCAGCATGATAAATGAAGTGAATGAAATTTTCTAAAAAAGGATTGATGAAATAAATTTAAACTCCAGAAATTAAAAATCATTACTATTTGTTATGTATTTTGCTTCAATTTTTGTTCATGCGTTGTGTAAATTAATTCTACAGCATTTTTGAAATATTAAATTCCAGAATAATGCAAGAAAGGATAACTAAAACAATTAATATAAAATGTTTGATACATGCCCTGGCTGGGTGCTCCGTTGGTTGGAACATCGTCCTATACACCAAAAGATTACAGGTTCAATTGACTGTCAGGAGACATACCTAGGCTGTGGGTACCAACCAAGTCAGGGCATGTACCGAAGGCAATACATGTTTCTTTCTCACATTGATGCTTCTCTCTCCCTCCTTCTCCCTTCCTCTCTCTCAAATCAGTAAGAAAAACAACAACAACACAAAACACATATCCTTGGGGTAAGGATTAAAAATATAAAAATAAAATATTTGATACATAAAATATATGAAAATGTGGGTAATACACAAACATATACATACATGTTACATTATAAAGCTCAATACTGAGATGAAGAGTGGTGAATCTATTCACCAACACATGAGTTCCAATGTTATTAATAGCGTCAAAGCTGAAGGGAAGGGGGAGGTAGAAGAGGATGAAGGAGGGGATAAAAGGTAATGGAAAGAAATTTGACTTGAGGTGTGAACACTCAATACAATATACAGATGATGTATTGTAGAATTTACCCCTGAAAACTATATAATTATATTTTATTAACCAATGTCACCCCAATAAATTAAATAAGAAATAAATTAATTTTTTGAAAAAGCTGCCTTTATGCTTCCCACAATCTCTTATGTATTCTGGGTGCAAATTCTTCAGTTATAGCAGTTGGAAAATATTTTCTAAAAATGTGTGGCTTACCTTTTAACTTTTTTTATGGTGTCTATTGGTGAACCTAAAACTTAAATTTAGTCAATACTTTTTTATAGTTTATGTTTATTTTGTTTTTCACATTGAAATATTTAGTCTACATTAAATTAATTCTGTGGATGATTTATGTATGCATCACATTTCAAATTTTTGTTACATTTGGATATCCAATTGTCTCAGTATTATTATTATTATTATTGCTTTTTAAATATTTTATAACTATTTTATTGATAAATAAAACTAATTAATTACTTATGTCAATATCTGCAACCACACCAAATTTTTAACTCTAATAAAATATATAGAGAGATAGGTTTTAGAAGCCTTTTATAAATACCCATATAATTCATTAGTAATAAGAATTTGTGTGTGTTTTTCCCCTCTTAAAGTTCCTTTTTCCTTGAACTGGCTAAGACTTTTAGTGCATTTTCATAGTCTCTGTCTTACTGCTTATATAAAAGAAATACTTCTAGTTTTTGCCAGAGGAGATTGTAGTTGCTAAGTGTTTTGACAGATAGAGTTTAGGAGGAGTTAAGGAAGTTTCCTCCTATCCCTCCCTAGTTTGTTAAGGGATTATAAATCACATAGGTCATAAATTTTGTCTTGTGATTATTTTCTGCATCAATTAAAATGATAATATAGATTTTGCTCTCTAACCTATTAATGACATGAATTATATTTATATATTTTATAATGTGAAACCACTCTTACATTCCTAGGATATATTCTTAATTTTTTAAAATATATTTTTATTGATTTCAGAGAGGAAGGGAGAGGGAGAGAGAGAGAGATAGAAACATCAATGATGAGAATCATTGATCAGCTGCCTTCTGCATGTTCCCTACTCGGGATCAAGCCTACAACTCAAGCATGTGCTCTTGACCAGAATTGAACCCGGGACCCTTCAGTCCACAGGCCAATGCTCTATCCACTGAGCCAAACTGGCTAGGGTTATTCTTAATTTTTTATATGTTGCTGGTAATATTTTGTTTTAGATTTTTGCATCTCTTCAAGGTCCTTGTTTTTTTTGTGTGTGTGTCTTTTTATTTTTATATCAATGTAATAACAAGATTTCTTAAACAAGTTGGGGATTTTCCCCTCTTTATTCTGTTTAAGAACTTGATTATGGTTGTAATTATAAATTACTTAAATTTTTGCTTGAACTCACCTGTAAAACCATCTGGGTTAAGTGTCTTCTTTGTAAGAAATTTTTCATCACATATTCAATTTACATAGTAATTATACAAAAATTAAATTTCCTTATTATACTTAGTTTGATTAAATGATTTATTTCAATGTATTTGTCCGTTCACTTCTAATATTTTAATCTTTATTGGCAGTAAGAATTCCATAATACTCTCTTATTAACTTGTAATCCATGCTATTTCTTTCCCATGTCTTCTTTTTAATTTCCAACAATATGTATTTGTATGCTATTTCTCTCCTCTTTTTTTTGTCAGTCTTGCCAGAAGTTTTACTCTCTTACTATTCTTTTCACCAGAGACAGCTTTTGGCCTTTGTTGAACCCCTCTTGTGAATCTTGTGAATCTTTAAGGAACCAAATTGTGGTGACATTCTCCAGAAAGGACTTGGAGTTTCTCTTTCAGAACCTAGTGGAATCTGCCAGCTTCATTCCATTAACCCTCCTGAATGTTTAACTAGTAGATTCACGGACGATTTTGAGGCCATCCTTCTGTCCGTCTTGTAGAAAATATCAGGCTCCGTTTCTCCATTTCCAACCCGACATCGCTCTTTTCCCTGACTGCAAGCTAGTCTCTGTGTGCACTGCTTTCCAAGTGTCAGTCTTACCTCACCGGCTTATTTTTATTTGTCCTTGGACATTTCCTTTGTTTACAACAGTGCTCTCAAAGTGTATTTGTTGTAAATTATCTAGGATCAAGTTGTATTCTAGTAAGAAGTCCCTTCAGGGTACCTTTGTCATGCTGCTGGAAATGGAATTCCCCTCTGAGACATTTTCAAAGGTTTAAGTATTTCAGATAACCTTTACTTCAATATTTAATCTTAGGGTATGAGTGTCCTTTGAAGTCTGCTCTTCAAACCTCTAAGTAAATCAGGAAAGTAATTCACGATTCAACAATTGAAGCCATAGCTGTTGTTCTTTGAAAAAATAAAAATAAATTCCTCTATACTGAGAAATCTTTTCCAGTGTAAACATCTTGCCAACTGTTCCTTATCATAGTTTAACTCTTTTCGGACTACCAAAAAGGAAGAGGAGCCCTGACAATGTGCCAGGTATTTTCTTAGTTGTTTTTCATTTGCCAACCCAATAAATTCTCAGACCGATTTTATAGCTGAGTGTTATGGCCATTTTTAATTTTAAGAAAAAGAGAGATGGAGAAATTTGCACAGACAAGTAAATGTTCAAAAATTCAAACAGGTCGCTTTGTCCCAAAGTCATTCTACAATACAGTAGTGCTACTATATCTATTTTATAGGTGTGGAAATCGAGGCTTAAAAGGTTTAAAACATAACTTATCCAAGTGAAACTGCAGTTTGGGTCTCTTTGATTTTAAAACACTTTCCAATGTGTTTTGTTCCATAAATGCATCACTGAATCATTACACATAGGATGACATTTCAAACCTCACTATTCTTACACCATCAAGCCTCTAAGAACAGTATGTTTTTTACTTGGGTCTTCCAGTCCAGATGGCAAAGTAGGTAAGCTCTGTGCTCACCTCCTTCCAGAATTATAGCAAAATTACAATTAAATTATACAACAACCATCATTAAGAACTACCTGAAGAGTGGTTGAACAGAAGGATATACCCTACAACTAAGTATATAAAGAAGAAGGCACTTCACGAGAGGTAGGAGGGGCAGATATATTGGCTCAGGCAGATTCCCCACCCATGGCGTGGTTATTAAGAAATGGGAGGGATATCTCAGCTGCAGAGGTCTCCCTGAGTAGCAAGTGGCTAGCCTCACATCAGGCTTCCCAGCCTGGGGCACCAGTATGAGGAAGAGGAGTCCCTGTAACATCTGGCTGTGAAAAACAGTGGAATTGTGTCTGAGAAAGACAACAGACTGCTGGATATTGAGACATTGCTCTTAAAGGGCTTTTGCACAGACTCACTTGCTCACAAACTCACTTGCTCTAAACTGCAGAGCAGGGACAGCAGATCAAAAAGTGCCAGGCACACACTTGGGTGGAACTAACTTACTTCAGGGGAAGGGCTGGGTTAGGGGGTCAGGGAAACTCTTTCCAGGGACGGAAGCAGGGAAAGCACCATTGTTCCTTTGTGGAGCTTCTTCCTACCCAAACCTCCCTGAATTCACTAGCCTAGCTTTAGACTCCTCAACAGAAGCAGCCTGCCTCCACTCCAGCTGAAGCCTTCTCCAAAATCTCTCAAAGACCCACACACCCCAAACAAGTAGCATTTGGCCTCAGGTGTCTTGTGGCTCTTGACAAGTGGTTCTAAACCCAGGAAAAGTGGCAACTTGTCTCATATAGCACTGTATGTCCTATCAGGTGTCCCAAGTCTCGCATAAGTTGTGAACAGATTTGACCTGAACATATCTCCAACTAATCAGGACAAGTGGCAATTAGATTCAGTTCTCATCATAGTGCCCATCAAAGAATGCCAAGCCCAGCATAAGCAGCAGCCAGCTTCTGTTCACAGCATTGCCTCTCCCCAGTGGCCTCCTGACCTCACAGGAGCCTCTTCCAACTGATACCTGGTGGCCGGCTTCCAACTGCACCAGAGCACCATTCAACCAGCTCCACAAATGACACAACTCTAGGGCAGACTAGGCTGGGACCAGAGCCCCACTAAAGTGACTCTTGCCCTGTAGGGTCAACCCATACACAACAACTCATCTGCTATAGCCATGGCCAGCTCTCACAGCCAGCCAGCCTCAGGGTCAACCCAACCTACTGACATGCCAGCAGTAATCCAGGTCCAACTATGACAGCAGGGAACACACAACCTACAGAAGGGATATTCCTGGAGCACCTAGCTCAGGTGGTTGACAGTAATACACTACTAGTAGGGGAATTTAACACCACACTGACATAAGTGGATAGATCACCCAGACAGAAAAGCAAAACAAAAACAGTGACTTTAAATTACATGTTATACTTAATTGTTATTTTTAAGACATTTGACCCCAAAGCAGCAAAATATACATTCTTTTCAAATTCACATGGAACATTTTCCAGAATATACCACATGTTAAGCCACAAAACAAGTTTCAATAGATATAAGAAGATTAAAATCATACCAAGCATCTTCTCATATCACAATGATATAAAAAATAAATCAATTAGAAGAAGAAAACTGAATAACACATAAACATGTGGAGGCTAAATAACATTCTACTGAACAGACAATGAATGGGTTAATAAAATAAAATCAAGGAAGAAATAAAAAAAATCTAGAGATAAATGAAAATGACAAAATCTATGGGACACAGATAAAGCAGTTCTTAGATGGAAATTTACAGCAAAAGAGGCTACCTTAAGAGACAAGAAAGATTTTAAATAAATAATCTAGCCTTGCACATAAAGGAACTAAAAAAGAAAGAACAAACAAAACCCAAAGTAAGTAGGAGGGAAGAAATAATAAATATCAGAGTGGAAATAAATGAAATAGAGTATAAAAGAAAAATACAGAAAATGAATAATATCAAGAGTGGGTTCTTAAAAAAAATAAAAGTTGATAAACATTTAGCCAGAGCCATAAAGGAAGAGAGGAGAGAGAGAGAGAGAGAGAGAGAGAGAGAGAGAGAGTGATTCTAAATAAATAAAATCAGAAATGAGAGGAACTATGGAAAGACAAAGGATTATAAGAAAATACTATGAACTGTTATATATCAACAAATTGCACAACCTGGAAGAAATGGATAAATTCCTGGAAACATACACTCTTCCAAGACTGTATCAGGAAAAAAAAAAAGAAAATTTGAACAGACTGATACAATTGAATCAGTATTCAAAAAAGCCCCAACAAACAAAAGTCCTGGACCAGATGGCCTCACAGGTTAATTTAGCCAAACATTCAAAGAAGAAATAATAACTATCCTTCTCAAACTATTCCCAAATATTGAAAAGGAGGCAAGGCTCCCAAACTCATTTTATGAGGCCAATATTACCCTCATACCAAAGCCAAACAAAGTGAACTAAGTCAGAAAAGAGAAATACCATATGATTTCACTTATATATGGAATCCAAGAAACAAAATAAACAAACAACAACAAAAGAAAACCAATAAAAACACACTCATAAATGCAGAAAGGAACGAAGAACTACAAATTGTCAGTCATAAAAATAGTCAAGGGGATGTAAATTACAGCATAGGGAATATAGTCAATACTAGTATAATAAATACATATGATATTTGATGAGTACTAGTGATCAGGGTGATCACTCTGTGAGGTATATAAATGTCTAATCATTATGATATATATCTGAATATAATATAATATTGAATGTCAACAGTGATTAAAAATAAACTAAAAAAAAGAACAGCATGCTTTTATCATCACTCCTTTAAGTAATGTATTCATAAAAATATTGGCTATAAAATTTTGTAATTAACATACAATAAAACATATCCATTTAAATTGGTATTAGTTTTGACAGAAGTATACATCCATGAATCCACATTGTTATCCCTCCCTAAAAGGGTCCTTTGGCCCAGATGCAGTCTTTTTTTTTTATAAAGTAGTTTGTATTTCCAGAATTTTTATCTAACTGAAATACTACAGTTTGGTCTCATTGTATCCAACTTTTCATTTGTCACGTGATGATGAGGTTCATCCATAGTGTATATATCAGTATTTCATTCCTTTTTAGAGACTAGTATTCTGTTACACTATATTTTGTTTTTATATGTTCCTATTAATGAACATTTGGTTTGTGCAGAACTTTTGGCTATTAGAAATAAAAATTGCTATGAATATTGAAGTACAAGCCTTTGAGTTCATGTAAATGTTCATTAATCTTGAGTAAATACTTAGAGTGGATGGCTGGACTATGTGGCAGGTGTATATATATCTTTTAAGAAATTTCCAGTTTTCCAAAGTGGCAATTATATTTTACATTTTAACCAACAATTTTTAGAGTTCTAGTTATTCCAAGAACTCTCCATTACATAGTATATTAAAAATTTAAAAATAGTAGCCATTCTACTTCATATTTTTGTGTGTGTGTGAGTGTGCACATAAGTACATGGGCACATACATGCACATTCATGTAAAATTATTTCACGTGGTTTTAACTTGCAATAAATAATAATGTATAGGGAATATTTATGTGACCATTGGTCATTGGTAAACCTCCTTTTGGTAAATTTCATTCAAGAATTTTATTTTTAAAAATTGACTTATTAATCTTCCTATTGTGTTTTAAGAACACATTACGTATACATTTCGGTTACAAGTCCTCTGCCTAATATATGCATAGTGAGTATTTTCAACCTGTGGCTTGTCTTTTCATTTTATTAACTGTGTCTGTTAAGCAAAATTTTTTTTTAATATATTTTATTGATTTTTTACAGAGAGGAAGGGAGAGGGATAGAGAGTCAGAAACATCGATGAAAGAGAAACATCAATCAGCTGCCTCCTGCATATCCCCCACTGGGGATGTGCCCGCAACCGAGGTACATGCCCTTGACCGGAATCGAACCTGGGACCCTTGAGTCCGCAGGCCGACGCTCTATCCACTGAGCCAAACCGGTCAGGGCGAGCAAAATTTTTTTTTATATTGAAGTACAAATTATCGATTTTTTCTGTTGTGATGTGCATTTATTGTGTACTACCTAAAATTATTTTCCAATTTAAAAATCACAAGGATTTTGTGTGTTTTCTCTTCTGTTTAATAATTTTAAATTTTATATTTGTTTATGATCCTCTCTTTTCAGATAAGAGTAGATGTTAAAATTTTCCTATATAGATATTGAGTTGTCCTAAGAAATTTTATGTAAAGACTTCCTTTTGACCAATGAATTATCTTGGCAACTTTAAAAAGCAATTATGTATATTAATAATGTCAATATCAATTAATCTATATATATTGAAAATAGTAATTGTCTAGAAATATAACTATATATTAAATATATAGAGATAGATATAGATTTATATGCCTAACCATCCACCAATCATACTGTCTTCATTATAGCTGCTTTTTTAAAAAAAATGTTTTTATTATTCAAGAGAGAGAGGAAGAGAGAGGAAGAGAAGGAAGAAACATCGATGAGAGAGAGAAACAGTTTGACTGCCTCTTGCATGTCCCCTACTAAGGATCAAGGTGCAACCCAGACAGGTGCTCTGACCAGGAATCGAACTGGTAACTTCTTGGTGCATGGGACTGTGCTCAAACAACTGAGCCACACCAGCCAGGGTTAATTATTGCCTCTTAATAACAGCTCATAAAATCAAATATTCTGAGTCCCCAGGTTTGTTCCTTTTAAAAATTGCTTTGGCTATTATTTGTAACTTTCATATAAATTTTAGAATAAATTTGCAATTTATGCTTTAAAAATTTTGGTGTTGACCTGGCTGGGTAGATCATTTATTTAGAGTGTCATCCCGATACACCAAGATTGTGGGTTCCATCTCTGGTCAAGGCACATACAAGAAGCAACGAAAGAATGTATGAATTAGTGGAACAACAAATCTCTCTCTCTCTCTCTCTCTCTCTCCCCACCCCACTCTCCTTTTCTAGAAACAATAAATAAAATGTAAAAATAAATAAAATAAAAATTTCTGCTGTTATTTTGGTAGGTGTTATAGTCAAATCTAGAGGTCAATTTAGATAGCATTGAGATCTTAATGATATTCAATATTTATGGTTTTTCATACAACACCATGCATACATTTTGAAACTTTATTTTTAAGTATATTTTAACACTATTATAAATAGAATTTTTAGAAATTTAATTTTTCAACATTTTGCTGCTCTGGCTTTTGTATATTAATTGTGTATTCCATTGACTTCTTAATTCACTTATTCATGCAGTAGTTCTTTAGATTCCCTTGGATTTTCTACTTAAACTGCCATGAATGTAATACGTTATTTTCCTTTGGGTTACTTTCACATTGATTTTTTTCTTTATCTGTTTTTCAGTAGTTGATGTACCTAGACGTGAATTTTTTTATATCTACCCTGTTTGGTTTCAAAAAGTTTCTTGAATGTATAAAAATACAACTGTCACCAAATTTTGTTAATATTTGGCCTTCATTTTGTCAAAATATTTTTATATCAATATTGCTATCCTATGTTAACATATGTTAGGCTTTTTGTTATTGTCCCACAAGTCCTTTAAACTGCTTATATTTTCTAATCCTTTTTACCCATTTCCCTCTGGATAATTTTTATTGACATACATTCAACTTATGACTTTTCCATTATCTTCATTACACTATAAACTTTTCCAGCCAATTTTTATTTTGAATTTTCTGTTTCCATTTCTAAAAAATATGTAGATTTCCTACATCTCTGCCTCTTCATCTATAATAAGTATATTTTTCTTTACCTTATTCAATGTATGCATAATAGCTATCCTAAAGTCATTTTCTCCTAATTGCAGAATTGGACTATTCAATTTTGGTCTCTGTTAAATGCACTTTAGCAAACAATTCATTTAGTTAGACACAAAGTGCCAACTTTGTCACAACCGTAATGGTAATCACCTTGCATCTTAGTTCAGTTCTTTTGAGTTTGCCGCAGACCGTTTCAGTATACCCCACACATACATGATTCCGGGGTCAGCAGAATTTGGGTAAAATTTATAGAGAGAATTTGGGATTTCTCTTATCTATCCCTATCTTTTCAATGATGTCCTATCACTTTATAGCAGCTGTGGTTTGATTCAGTTCCTTTTCTTTGTGCCTTCAGGTCAGAATGATTTCATATCTTCTATTGGAGTTTCAAACCCCTGCACTATGCTGCAACTCCCTTAGACTAAAACAACACAAATCTTACCCCATGCTATTCCCTTTAACGTTTTAAATCTCCCCCCAAATGTGTCTGTTTTTATTCATTCTCTAGAACTCCTTAGGCGCGTGGGTGGGGGCAGTTTATTGTTTATTAGTTTGTTTAGTAATTGGTACAATGTTTATAGTTGTTATATGTAAGATGGTAAGTTACCTCTTGGCTTCACCATCTGTAATGCAGAACACCTCTCTTACACTTTTGTCTCTTGTACTTAAAGCAGAACATACTTTTCACATTTTTATTCTTTTTTTCCTATCTTTCATTACAGAGTGGTAATATTTTAATTCCTCTGTTTCACATCTGCCTTTGTAGACATAAAATAGACATCAAAATTAGTGTTATTTCCAGTACAAAAGGATTGCTATGATCTTAATCAGGAAATAACGGCTCTTGCCTAAACATTTTGAAATGGTTTGAAATTATGCATTATTAAGGATACATTAAATGAGCTCAACCTCCCCAAATTATACTCCTTTTCACATATATATATATGTGCACATTAAAGATTATATTAAATACAACTTTTCTAATTGTATAAAAATTTGGGTTAAAGCTTAAAGGAACTTATACATGAAAAAATATGCCAATTTGCAAAGAGAAGTATTAAATTAATCACTGCTGAGGTTGAAAAGGTCTCATATAAAACTAAAATTGCAAACCTTAGCCTAGCAGCTAATTGCAACTTACATTGGAGAGAAAGCTAGAGACTGCTAAAGTAGTGAATTTTTATTTAAAGATAGTTGGCATACTACGCCGAGTTCTTTCTCACTTACTTGTAGGGGATCAAAGAAGTAGGGGTACTTTGCTCTCATCCAAAGTCAACTAGGGAATTATTGAGAAAACTGCTTTTAGGAAAAGAATGTACTTTCAAGGAGTGAAAGTTATAACTGGATGTTTGCTAATTGGCAAAATATCATGAGTTTGCCCTTTCCTGCTTCAGGGCAAAGCCTGGGAGAGTTCCTCAGATTACTTGTGCTATTCCATAGAGTGTGGAGGCCAAACCAATTTCTGACTCTGCAACCCTCATGCCCAAGAAATACCCAGAGTTCAAAAATATTATAAATATATTTTACAAGTAAAATTCCTCTCCCACTTTTTATTCTCTAAAAGGGTCTATTTTCCCCCTTTGTCAATCATGTTTAACATTCAACTTCCTTGCAACATTTCTATTTGTTTTAAATTACTGAGAGGTGTCTCAAAAACTCCCACTATAACTGTAGATTTTCTTGATTCTCTTAAATCACTTTTAAAAAATTTATAGGTATTGATGAACTGATATTAGAAGTAAATACATTGAAATTTGTTATGTCTTCCTGATAGATTATTCCTTTAATAAAAGAATTATTCCTTTAATATAAATTATTTAATTATTCCTTTCGTTTTACCTTTTTATAATTTGTGTTGTATCTGTTGGAAATTTGTAAATTCTATAGATGTTACTTTTATTTTGTATAGTCAACATTCATTTAGAAGTAGTAACTACCTTCTCTTTGCTTCCTGTATCTCCATGCTTTCATTTGAGACCATTTTCCTTCAACCTGTAGAACCCCTTTAGTGTGGGTCAGTTGACAGGCACTCTTTGCTGTGTCTTAAATTCTGTTGTATCTTCATCATTGGAGAAAGTTTTCATTAGGTTAAAAATTTTTAATTAGCAGTAATTTCAGTTTTCCAGTTACTATGAATTGTGTTAAATAGTAAGCTTAGCGTTATTTTTTTGTTTGAAGGTGACGTCTTTTTTTTAAATTTTTTTTATTGGTTAAGGTATTACAAATGTGTCCTTATCTCCCCATTACCCTCATCCTCCCCACATATGCCCATACCCCCCTGTTGTCTCCCTATTGTCTGTGTCCATTGGTTTGGCTTATATATATGAGGTGCTAATCACATTTACATCTAAAACTCCTTTGGGTTTGCTTTGGGGTTATTTTTCGTATCTATATTATCCATTCTGTTAGTCATTTTTCTTTTTGCACATTTAGTTGTTTCATATATGTATTCCTACAGTTTATCTGAAAGCATGAAGAGATGATTTTAGTGTTATATTCCTGTAGGGAGAATTTATTTTTGCTTTGCTCAGAGATAAATTGCTTCATTTGGTAAGAGGTTGATCTGGTTTGAAGCTGGGCTTCTGTCTCTGAGAAGAGTTGCCTAATTCAATTTCTTCCATAACTCATACACTATAGTTCTTCAGGGATTACATGTGAAATCCTGGGCTGCTTACCAATGTTCCTCCCTCATGCAGGACCATAAATATAAAGGTTTCTATCCTATTCAGTTAAGAATGTCAGAAAGTCTACTCTAATTAAAGCTCCCGAGCAGCCACTTAACTTTTGAGCCTTTCGGCTGCTCCTTTGGAATCGGCAAATGCCAAGAAATATGGCTCAAAATGTTAGTTCACTCATTTGCTCCTTCCTTCTCTCTAGTATATTGGAGCCTCAAGTTCACACTGTGTTTCAGCTCTCTCATTTTTTATGTTTGGTATATTTTTATTTATTCAAGTATGTTTTCTTGTTGATTGATAAAATTGGTCTAGAAATAGCTAGTCTCATTTTGCTGGAAGTGAATTCCTATTTTCCCTTCTATAATATTCAATTTCTATTAAACTGTTCGAATAAAAATAAACAAATACATATTAAACTATTTTAATGATGTGTGTCTACATTGTTTTCATTAATTAACCAATGTCATCTCGTAATTATACATTGAATTATCATTGATTCTTTGGTTAATGAATTTTGGAATCAGAAAAAAATATCAAAGTTAGCTTAAATAATATGAGAATTAGGAATACAATCTTTTCTATTTTACTTAACAGATGCCAATTTTAGTATATGCTCTGCCACTCAATGTGTATTTTTTAAATTACCTCTCCAAGTCTCAGTCTTTTCAGATGAAAATAATATTAATAAATTCAACTAGATGATCTTAAAAAGTCCTTCCATATCTAGAATTCTGTGATTTTATAAGAATAAACTTGAATCTTTGATGATTCAAGTTTAATTTGAATATTGAAGTCCATGAGATTTTTGTAGATTCTAAATTTATTTTTCCTCATATCTAGTGCTAGAAGATGTCCTATATGACCTGGACAAGTTTCAATGTGATAATAACTTTTTGAATATTTAATTGTCAAGAAATGTTGGAGAGATCAATATCAGGGGACACATCTTACTAAATATAAATATTATAAAGCCTAATAATTATAATAGCAGGGTGTTAATATAAGAATATACAAATTAATTAAGCAAAATGGAGAACCTACAAATTCATGTATATATGAAAGGCTTAACTAATACAATAAAACTTAGCATTGTATATCAGTGCAGGGACATGGACTAGTCAAAAAATCGTGCTGAGACAGTAAGATTGCTATACAAAAAAAGATAGAAATCCTCATTGGTCAACATACACAGTCAAGAGTAATTAAAAATCCATATGTAAAAATCACATTCTTAATCACATGAGGATTGCAAAAAAATCTTAAACTTGAAGTAAATTTTTAAGTTATAAAAAATAATTTGTAAGAAAGGGTGCAGGAGGTAAAAAAATTTTAATGATTAACATTTAGAATTCTGTTATTAGACTCATGTATGACGTCAGAAACATGTAATTATGCCCTGTTCTACTTATTTAAACTTGGAATGATTCATTAAAAATTTAATTATCATCTTTCTCAAGCTTAACTCTAAACAATGGTACATATTTTATGAGAAATGCTATGAGAATTAAATAGGACAATATCAAAATACTTGGGGTATTAACAGAAAAATGTAGTACCTAATTATTGTTAGAAATTATATTTGAAAAAGGCTCATTTTTTTTCTCTACTGAGATAGACAGTACTTGGAGAAAAACTGAAGACTTAGAGAGAGACATTAACTTTTAAAAACTCATGTATATCATTTATCATAGGCAAGCATTTCTATATATTGAAGATATGAAAGAGACAAGGCATGGTAATCATCCTTCAGTTACATCAGTTTAGCAACTTTTTGAAGAATGAGAGATGACAAGCAGCTTTTAAAAGAGATTGACAGGAGTCTGAAGACTCACTCTGATAAGTTTGGAAACCATGAGATATAATGGCAGTGATCTACCTGTTGGTTGGATTTATTTATCATAGCCTAGCATCTCAAATGTAGGAACAGAAAAGACTAGAGCTTTATTTTAGTCCTAAGTGGGAGAAAATTTGAATGTATACTTATTTTAATCGCTTTTCAGTTAAAATTAAATTATGAAAAAGATCTGTGTTTGGACTTGGCCTTTGAAATTAAGAAAGCTTTACATGGAAGAATTATTTGTGTGTGTGTGTGTGCATGCGCACACACACGCATGCTTCATGTTTTCTTGAGTTTCTCAAAGATGATTCCTAATGAATTGCCAGATGTAGGTTTGAGACTAGAATTTATAGACCACTGTTATTCATTCCAGTCAAATGCCATAAAGAACAGCAACAAATCAAAGTTAATTTGTAATAGAAACCGACTACTACTAAAAGCAATTTAGCTTTGAAGACGCTTGACATGTTCAAAAGATGAATTACTTGGTGCAACTTTGCTATTAAAAATTATTTTGAATCATTTAATAAAAGAGAAGGCTAAACTTAGAAAGGCCTGACTGGAGTGGAAACTATTTCATGTTCTTTTTAAAACTCAGAGGATAAAATACCTTTTGAAGATAAATTAAAATGAATTTCAAGGACTCGTAACCAGGCTAGTGAACTTTTAAGGGAATTGCTATCTTGCAAATGGTCATACCATATAATGTAATTCAAAAATTTATAAATTAAAAAAAGAGGTTTACATGGTTGTCATTACACTTTTATTTCCTCCCTCTAAATTATCTAGCAAATTGTCTTTTGCTTTATTTTCTGTATTTCACACATTGGTTCCATGATATTTACAAATATGAAAGAGTAAATTAAACTCATAATTTTACAATATAAATATATATAACATGTATGAAAATGTTACTATGTTTTCATATAAAACCATTAAGTTTGAGAATTACAAAAAAGTGAAGCTTTTAAACTTCTATTTGAAAGCTTTTATCTGCAAGTCCCAGATAAACTAAAGGCCACAGGTTTTATTACTGTGTTTTGTTTTATTTTTGTTGATCCTCACCCAGAGGTTTTTTTTTTCCATTGACTTTTAGAGAGAGTGGAAGGGGGAGAAACAGAGAGAGAGAACCATCAATTTGAGAGAGACACATTGGTTGGTTGCTTCCAGCACATGCCCTGACCAGGGCCAAGGATAGAGCCAGCAACCAAGGTACATGCCCTTGACCGGAATTGACCCCAAGACCCTTCAGTCCGCGGGCCGATGCTCTATCCACAGAGCCAAACTGTTAGGGCTAAAGGCCACTGTTTTAATGGACATTTCATGAAGTGGAAACTGAAGAGTTGAAAACTGCAATGATGATAGATATAAAACAATGACAGGAAAATTGGTTGGTTAATTAAAAGCATTCATGTTTGTAGATAATAGTTGGCATGTCAAATGGAATATCATCTTTAGAGATCAAAGATCTAAATATCCATTATTGTAGGTTGAAATTATAGTCAAGATAAAAAAATAAAATGAGAAAAAATACAATACAAAGGGGCAGTAATATATAAGATCAGATCTCTACGTATCAGATTTAGTGCATAAAGTGACTCAGCAGACAAAAATATAAGTGCTGATATTTGTTTCAAAACATGGTATATAAATATTCAGTAAAAGTGACAGAAGGAACAAGAATAGAAGATCTATTTTTAAATTACATAGTTAACTGATTCTCAGTCTTTGCTATATATATATATATATTTAATTGCCCATGTAGTTTAAAAGTCCTGATGCCCAGGTCATACAGCATGTCATTGAAATTACATGGTTTTAAGGTTGAACTAAGCAAGGGTAAATCCAATTTTTGTAAAGTTTGGAAAGTGCCATGTATTCATATTCATGCGTGAGCCTGATTTATTCATTAAATAGTTGCTAGTAATTTTCATTTATATTTCTTTGTGTAGGAAAAGGGAACACATATACAACTCTCATCAGGCTATTTTTAAGTTTTTGAAAAGTATACGTTTCAACCTTATGAAGTGCAATATTATGATTGCTTTCATTTAATTTATAACTTAAAATTATATTTCATTCAGACTGTATATTCTAGAAAAATCTCAAAATTAGGATTAGTTATTAACATACCATATGTTGGGGAAAATTGAATACAATACTTTATAGAAGACATTTACCTTGAATACCTATTTACTTTAAATTTTCTTTGAAAGTAAAGTGAATTTTCTTGACAAAATGATTAATATTTTTATAACATGAAATTTACAGTCATAACTATACAGAGAATTAGTGTGTTACAATGAAAAAAGTAAGGTTTATTGTTATAGTATACTTTCATTATAATAAAACTGGTGACTATTTGCTTGGATCTGAAGTTTATTAATGTACTTTAGGAATATATTTCCACCCTAATTAAAACAAATGGCTTACACATAGTAAATTAGGATTTTATAAGTTTTCTCAGAAAAATAATGTATTTATCATAATAACAAGTGCTTTATTTTTTTACTTTTTTTCTGTTTTGATAACAATAGGATTAAGTACATTTTGACTAAAGACATCTTGCATCATCTTCTTAAATTTACACTTAATGTATGTTTCATGTTTAACAACTGGTCCTTAGTTGGCTCCCCCATCCTCAGGTTGATATGAACAGATTTCAGAGACATATAATATTGCTCTATCCTGGCTTTCTAACTAAGATGATCATACAGCTGGAGTCCCAGTGTTAATAATGTTTCTTCTTACTCTCAAACGTGTCCTACTTCAGGTGATAAGTTATACTGTCCCTTTATATCTAAAAAGCTGCCACTTCTGATAAGACTGCTCTAGGCATTTATAGTTGTAACATTTTTTTTTCAAAAAAAAAAAAGAATCAGGACATTAACCATCATCCAGATGACGGAAGAACTCTTTGCCTAAGGTTCAGCATGAGCAGGACCATGGCTTTATGCTAAACACGACCATCATATGTGTTTCCCCTACAAGTTATAGAAGTTAATTGAGGTAAGAGAACATTGGGACTTTCTTTTGATCTCCTCAGTACCTTATATCTCCACTGTAACTTAATGTTTTCCTTTGAATAAACTACCTACATTTATAATTTAGTTTCTACCAATGTGAAGCTTTAATAGTGATAATATTATTCATCTTTGAGTCATTCTCTACCTCAATCACTTCTCTTTTAATATTACCTTACAGGAACCCCCCCCCCTTTTTTTTTGGACAAAAGGAGAGAGGGAGAAAGGAAGAAAGAATAAACACTGATTAAATATTAATATGGGATTTTAGTGGTAAATGTGTGAATATATCGATCAGGATCAGTGTATTGAGTACACCAAAACATTATCAGAGTGTTAGCACAGGTAGCTAGAAAGGAAGGGAGCAAAGATAATCAGACATTACTAAGTACAATAAACTACCCCGGGGTACAACCGGTTCACTGGCCCAGACTATGAGGGAAAGGAATAAACAATAAAGAGGAAATTACTTCTGATGAGGCACCAGAGCAGAACCCAGGACAGTCCTTTGATTTTGATTTACAATAAACCTCATCCTCCCATATGTGGGTCACAGAAATGCTTTCCTTGAGACTCCATGAAAGGGCTCCATTTCCACCCGAAACAAGAGGAGTAATAGAAGAAAAGTGCTGCTCTGGGAATAACATTATGACAATAAAAAAAAAAAGAAGAAGAAGCATGAACAGAATAAAGAGATTACTTTTTACAGTTTTCTTCTTTAACATCGGTTATTTCTTCAGCCCTGATTCTACTTTCTTTCCTATTCCCCCTCCTCTTTATTTTCCTTTCCCTCCTTTTCTTCCACTTTTTTTCTGCCCTGTTATTCTTAGCCCCTACTGATGTTGTAGCCTTAGTTTAGTCTAAAATGACTAGGAATTGATGTCATGGGAGAAAATACACATGAGGTCTTTAAAATCCACAGTAATTTCAATTATATAGTAAATTCCAGTAACTTGTATTGAACTTTATTTTAAATATCTACTATTTTCCCAAATGGTCATAGTATACCTTTTAAAGTACCTCAACAAACAAAGACCTTGATACTTTAAAAATGCTGAATTCACTAATGAATAAAAAGAATAGTCCCTGAGATGAGATTTATTCTTCTTTAAAATACATTCAGAAAGTCTTCTTGGTAGTAAACTATCAATTCTTCTCCTCAAGTATATAATATCAGCCACTCAATGGTAATTTGTAGCCTATTTTGTAGCAAAGGTCTAATTTCTTTTCCCTTCAGAGTATCCCTGCCTTGATCTATGTGTCATTTAATGCTTTCTGAATACCAGATTATTTCTAATAGTCTGTACAAAGAACAATATAAACTGGAGACTTTTAAAGTTTAGTGCTATACATTTACATATAATTTTATAATCTCACAGTCTTGGCAATCAACCTCAGCTGTGGAGGCTTTAGCCCCTCACAGATAGCCTTTTCAGAAAAAGTCTGGGAAGAATTACCATAACAGAGTTATGCTTGATTCCCTCATTTGCATGTTAATACCCAGAATACTCTTCAAGTTTATACATGGTGGCTGTTTTATAACAGAAATGCCATCTGAACTCCAAGAATAAACTAAAAAGATCTGGGAGGAAAGACAAGCCCACGGAGCTCTTTTTAAATAAATGCAAGTGATCTCTAAGGACAAACAAAAGAACAGGTCCTCTTTTAATGTATAAATATAAGAATTCAACATCTACACTGTGTTAACTCTTAATTTTTTTTTACAAATCTTTAATTTTGTGATCCCATTTCTCTGCCAGAATGCATTAGGTTCATTGTTCATAAATCAGCCCTGGATTCTCTGAGGCAGAAAGGCCAGGCAGCCAGCTTAATACAGCCATACTCTCTGTCACAGAATCCTTAGACAGTTTCCACAGGGAGGGGAAGAAGAAAAAGGCAAAAATCTAATACTTGATTAATTATATAGGAATGATACTAAATTTGGGAAAGATTTGTTCTTTTATTTCTTAGTTTGTTTATTAGCCTTTAACATGAGAAGCTCAACTGCAGAGACAAATGATCCATTTTGAGAAAACAAAGGAAAAGTGCATTTTGCATTTATTTGGTAGAACATTTAGAGCCTTTAAAGTTCCAGCACCTTTCAGCCAACCATCATGTTTCCTATCTGATAATAACTTGTTCCAAGTTGAATCACTATGGTTGGCTGCACCCTATCACACCTTTGGAATAGGAAAGTGGAACTTAGAAGTTTGTGAAGTATTTCTTGATTATTCACAAGTTAACGCCTGATTGAAATAGTCTGCAGCAAAACATCCAGGTCACCTCAGCATACAGCAAAAGCACTGAACTGTGGTTTAACAAATTGACCTTCAAAGATTATTAAGACCTTCAAATTATCACTAACATCAGTGATGCATTTTTTCTTTTCTTCTCTCTCTCTCTCTCTCTCTCTCTCTCTCTCTCTCTCTCTCTCTTTAGTGGAATTTGATGCCAAACCTCTGGGAAGAAGGGGACATTACATCATTTTCATTGCTAACTTTCTGAAAAGGATAGGAATAACTGATATCTGTAGATACTTTAGTTAATCAAGAAAAAAATATAACATTTCAATTTCAATTTCTTATTTGAAAAAAAATATGGCTGCACTCTTAGAATTATATTCTACTAGAAGGAACAAGATCGGCTTTTGTGCACATGTAATCCTTTTTGTTTGTTTTGTTTTTTGTTTTGTAAATATTCTATTAAATCTATTTGGAGGACATTTTGCAATAATTAAATATTGTAATAACTTCAAGTTTCAGCATTTCATACTGAGGTCATGTTGACTTTGTAAACACTGAAATGATTTATAGTCCAAAGAAGGAAGCAGTTTTCTCATTGACACTGATAATAAAATTACAGCCTTAGAATTTACAACTTGAAGGTGAGATAATGGCAGTTATGGCCATTATCTCTAGTTTTTTGTTTTAATCTGAGGAGTAAAAACACTTCAGTCACTTTAAGAATTTTGATAAAGTGACTAAACCGCTTCCGTGCCAGGGGCTTGCCCTGCCTCAGGACATATACAGGCCCTTTCACCTGTCAGGGGACCTCCAGGTCCTTGACTCGCATAGAAAAGATTTCAAGGACAAGTATCCATTATGGCCTGATAGAAAGTATTTGTATCTGAGTGAGTGCTGCAAAGGCCTCATTAAGTGCTATTTTTTAAATGAGGTACTCATTTTTTGGAATTTTTATATCAATGCAATTTAACATTGTGGATGAAAATTTACATATTCTTTCAAAAAGTAGATGCTACCCAGCTGGCATAGCTTGGTGGTCAGAGTTCGATTCCCAGGTCAGGATACATGCCAGGGTTGCAGGCCCAGATCCCCAGTAGAGGATGTGCAGGAGGCAGCTGATGAATGATTCTCTCTCATCATTGATGTTTCTCTCTCTCTCTCTCCCTTCCTCTCTGAAATTATACATATATTTTAAAAAGTAGATGCTTTTGAACATAGAATACAAGGTTTGGATAGATTTCAGAGGACTTAAGCGTTCCCATTTCAAATAAAAACCCCTTCTAGTGTTACTGTAGTCAGCTAATTAGGGATGAGAAAGGAAACAAAGAGGGAGTCAGACATTGATGAACATGGGAAACAGGGGAGCATGGGCCTATTGCTTCACCACAGTCACACAACTAAAAGGAACCTCAATGTCCATCAATATCAGAATGGATAATAAATTGGGGTATGCTCATAGAACGCAATAATTATAAGCAATTAAAAAGGAATAGCCTACTTACACTTTAAACATGAATGAATCTCAAAACAGCATGCTGAGTAAAGAAGCCAGGCAACAAAATTGTATATTCTATATGATTGAATTCTATGAAAGTCAAGATTAACTTTATCATGTTAGAAATGATGACAGCTGTTGAATTTAGGTTGGCTATATACCCTCCACTTTACTACAAGCGCCACAACTTTCTGTTTCCGATGCTGGAATTAAATCATATATTTACTTTACCTATCAGGCCTTCATATTCACTGAATTTGTTACCTTGAAATATTATGTAAATAATTATTATTTAAACAAATAAGGCTGTACCTGTTGATATTAAATGAAATAAGCCATATAAGAAGTAAAAGATATTGATAAAATTCTGAAATAAAAGGAAAGATTTGGGGAGAATTTCTTTTTTTCTGTCTGCATAATTAAAGTTATCTGTTTCACCTGCCCTATATTGTCTGCCGAACATTCTATCATTCATTTCTCTACACCTATTTTTATTGCTCACTAATAATAGAAAGCTATATTCATTCTAGAAGATGGCCTTTTCCTATATCTAAATAATAAGTGGCAAGCATCCATCTAAAACAGATTATGATGGTTGTAATCTGGAAGCTCCACATTGGTCCTGTGTTTATAATGGCTGGTGAAAGACTGTTGCAATCCATCTTGAAAAGACTATGGAAGGTTATGCTTGTTATTAAAGGAAAATTTCAGAATATGAGTTATATCTAGAAATGATTCCTTTTTTTAAATATATTTTATTGATTTTTTTTTTTACAGAGAGGAAGGGAGAGGGATAGAGAGTTAGAAATATCGATGAGAGAGAAACATCTATCAGCTGCCTCCTGCACACTCCCTACTGGGGATGTGCCCGCAACCAAGGTACATGCCCTTGACCGAATCAAACCTGGGACCTTTCAGTCCACAGGCCGACACTCTATCCACTGAGCCAAACCGGTTAGGGCTAGAAATGATTCTTGAAAACATCCTTACATATTGTGGTCCTGGCACTTCTGTCCTCTGCAGTTTCACAATCTCGTACTTTCTGTTGTGTCAGTGAGGTTCGCACTTCTGAGGCTTTGAAGGAGTGACTGTGTCTTAGGTGTCTCTTCTCACTCTGGCCATCAGTGTATTTTATTTAAACAGCTGGCCTGAGCATGTGCTGATTCCTTTGTAAACTGGAGGATAGTCTTTGGGTTAAAATAATCTAGAGAATCAATTCCTATTCAAACACCATATTTGTGCCCCAGAACTTTAACATTACCTTTAATCTTGAAACCAAATTATGTACTTCTTCATATTATTTTTCTTTTTAATTTATATGAGAAAAAAATATTCACAATTGTTTACCATAGCAACCACTGTAGAAGTAGATTCAAATGTCAAGACTAGCACAGAGTTCACAGTTGATATAATCATGCCAAACAATTTGCAACATGACCCTGCATAGTTATTTTAAGGCTTTTGTACTCTGATGAGAATAGTGAATGTACTAGGAGTGGGATTTGTTTTTAATTAGCACACATGAATACAGGGTGGGGCAAAAGTAGATTTATAGTTGTGAGGATGTGGACAGAGTTTATTCTTGTATTATTATTTAATACTAGAGGCCCAGTGCACAAATTTGTGCACTGGAGGGGTATGTCCCTCATCTCAACCTTCACCCTCTTGCAGTCTGGGAGCCCTCAGGCAGAGGTCCTCAAACTTTTTAAACAGGGGGCCAGTTCACTGTCCCTCAGACATTCCACACATGCACACTGCTAAGCAGGACAGGCAGCAGCGGCAAAAACACCCGGCGGGCTGGATAAATGTTTTTGGCAGGCCGCATGTGGCCCGCGGACCATAGTTTGAGGACCCCTGCCTCAGGGGATGTCCAACTGACAGCTCATCCTTAGCGCTGCTGTGGCTGCTGTGCTCGCCAGCTGTGAGCCTGGCTTCTGGCTGAGCGGCGCTCCCCCTGTGGGAGTGCACTGACCACCAGGGGGCAGCTTCTGCGTTGAGTGTCTGCCCCCTGGTGGTCAGTGCATGTCATAGCAACCAGTTGTTTGGCCATTTGGTTGATTTGCATATTAGCCTTTTATTATATAGGATTGTCTTTTCCATATGAACAAATATAAACATACTTTTGTGCCACCCTGTATAAACACAGTCATCAACAACAATAACAACAAAAACTATCTTGAGTGCTTTTATATAGGACCCAATGCTACACTTAATAGAATATTTGATTCCATATTAAATAAGAAATGTTATTTACACAATGTTATTTACACAATGATGTAAAATTCTACTGATGCTTATGTCACATATGCATACACCCACAATCAGACTATGTACTCAGTACACAAAGGAGACATAATGTATATAATGTGTATATACAAGTCTATTATCAAAATTATAAATAGATCATTTTAGAAGAAATTTTTATTATTAACTTAGTAAATAAGTGACAATATATTATAGCTATACAGAATGTATATGCTGTCACTATATTTTATTTTTAAATTTCTTTTTTCTATTTGCTAGAGCCATTTCCTTCATTTATATTACTTTTGAAGTTTTATATTTTTCCATAAAGCCTTCAGGTAGCTAATTAGAAGGGTGAGTATGTTTCCTGGCCCCTTCTTGCCTCAAGTTGCAACTTGAGAACAAAACAAAATCTGGCTAGAAGGAGATGGAGTACCTTATTTCCAGAGTTGTCTCATTATGATCTCCAAAATGTCCAATTTTTAACAAGAATTTATAAAACACACACAGAAACAGTTTAGTATAGCACATATACATAAAATAAAACTAGTCAATAGAAACTGTTTGGGGGGTATAGGGACTTTACAAGAGTTCATATAAATATGTTCAAGTAACTGAAGAATAATATACACAGAATTAAAATATGGCAACACTATACCATGAAATAGAGAGTATGGATAAAAAGATATAAATTATATTTTTAAAAAACTAAATGTAAATTCGGGAATTGAAAAATACAATAACCAAATGGAAAATTCATTGGAGTGAAAATCACTAGAGCAGATCTAAACTGTAAGAAAGAATCAATAAACATGAATATAGATTAATTGAGATTCTCCAGTTTGAAGATCAGAATAAAAAAATATGAAGAAAAAAATAACAGAACTTCAGAAACCTATGGATTCTATTCTAGATAACAGCAGCCCCGTAAGGTGAGAAGAAAGGGATAAAGAAAATGCTTGAGGGAATAGTGAATAAAATCACAGATTTGATGGAAATATTAGTCTATACATCCAAGATGCTCAGTAACTCCTAGCAGAATGAATTCAAATATATCAAGAATGACTTGCTGTTTCAGTTTCTCATGAAATGAACTTGGAAGTCTCTACTTCATCCTAATAGCAAGTAAAAAGCTGAACAGACTGGAAAACAATCTCTTTGTGGATCTATAACAGAGAAGAGGATACAGGGCAAACCACGGCCCTGGTACTGGAAAAAGTGACCAGCAAATAGGAGGAATCATGCCTATTTGAGCAAAGACTCACCAGCAGAAACCAACACAGGAAGCAGAGCTGGGAAGCAAACCTAAACTGTTATTGATGCCTTGCCAGAGGCTTAGTGTGTGGAAGTCAAAGAGTTGAAAACTCCTGGAGAAACCCCACAATGTTGTGATATTTACCTTCAGGAATTTGAACAGTTTCCCACAATAAATATTAGGGACAATTTCTGCTTCCAGGACGGGGAGGGGGAAAAGAACCATCTTTTAAATATGCCAGAACACTGGTCTTAACAGGACTGCCTTCAGGGGAAAGGGTTCATCAAGGCTTAACCTGCTGGAGCATCATCAATGACAAAATGACTGGGAAAGGGAAGTATCCAGCTCCAGAGCATCCCAGCCATCCTGTGCCACCAAAAGGGGTGGAAACTCCGAGAAACATTTGGGAAGTGTATAGCCCAGAAGCACAGGCTCACTAAAGAGACTAAGTTCTAATCATAGGACTAGGGAACATCTCCTGTTCCCTCACACCTCACTGCACATGACTAAAGGCTTACTTATAGCAGTTCCTTTTACCAGCACAGCTGTCCCCAGTATAGCAACTAATAAAACATTTCAAAAGAAAAACAACAACAACACAATTTGAAGAGAGAAAGAGCAAGCATCAGTACCAGCCATGGTTCAGATGTTGGAATCATCAGACCAGGGATTTAAAAACAATTAAGAACTGTAATAAATAAAGTAGTGAACATGCATGAAGAGATGGCAATGTAAACAAAAAAATGTAAGCAATCCAATGAAAGAATCAGAGAGAAATACTTGAGATAAAAAACAAAACAAAACATTGCAACAGAAATTAAAAATGCCTTTGATGGGCTTATAGATATATTGGACATGGCTGAGGCAAGGATCTCTGAGGTAGAAGATATATCAATAGAATCCTCAAAAACCAAGGACTGAAGAAAAAAAGTTGAGGTCTAAAACAGAAAAACTAGAACTGAATATTCAAAGACTGTATGACAATTATAAAAGGTGCAACATACATGTATCAGAAATATGGCAGCAGCAAAAAAGGAACAGAAGAAATATTTTAAACAATAATGACTGACAACTTCCCTCAAATAATATCAGACACCAAACCAAAGGTCCAGTAAGTTCAGAGAACATCAAGAACATAAAAGCCCAAACAACTACAAAATATTTTTAAGCTACAAAAAATCAAAGATTTGTATTACTAAGTGAAAGAAGCCAATCTGAATGGCTATATATTGTGTGGTTTTAATTATCTGACATTTTGGAATAGGCAAAACTATCCTATATAATAAAAGGCTAATATGCAAATCGACCGAATGGCTAAATGACCAGTCACTATGATGGGCACTGACCACCAGGGGGCAGATGCTCAACGCAGGAGCTGCCCCCTTATGGTCAGTGTGCTCTCACAGGAGGAGAGCTGCTCAGCTAGAAGCCAGGCTTATGGCTTGCAAGCACAGCGGTTGTGGCGGGAGCCTTTTGTGCCTCTGCTGCAGGTGGATGGTAAGGAGCAAGGGGTCCTGGACTGCGAGAGCCCCAGACTGCGAGAGGGATGTTTGACTGCCGGCAGGTGGACATCCCCAGAGGGGTCCCAGACTGTGAGAGGGCACAGGCCAGGCTGAGAGATGCCCCCCCACCCCACAGTGCACGATTTTCATGCACCGGGCCTCTAGTGGAGACAATAAAAAGATCAGTGATCCCAGAGCTAGTGGTGAGGAGAGATAAATAAGCAGAGCACAGAAAATTTTTAGGACAATATAAATATTCTATATGATATAATACTGATAGATATATGTCATTACACATCTGTTTAAACCCATAGAATGTACAATACCAAAAGTGAATCCTAAAGTAAAATAATGATTTGGGTAATTATGACATGTCAACATAGATTTATCTTTTGTAATAAAGGTTCCATTCTGATGAGTTGGAAGCTATACATTTGTGGGGACGAGGTATTTGGGAAATCTTTGTGCCTCCCTTTCAATATTTTTCTGAACCTAAAACTGCTCTAAAAAAAATAAAGTCTAGAGAGAGAGATAGAGAGAGAGAGAGAGAGCGCGCCACACTAAGTATAAACAAGGCATGATCAAAGTAACAAAAACCAAGGAAAAGAGAGCATCTGGAGAGCAATAAGAGAGAAATGACTTATGTCATACAAAGGATCTTCAAAAACTAATAGCTCTTTTCTTTGGACGCCATAGAGGCCAGAAGGCAGTGACATGACTTATTTAAAGTGCTGAAAGAGAAAGATTGTCAACAAAGGACTCTATATGTAGTAAAATTATTCTTCAAAAATGAAAGATGCTTTTTAGCCATTGCCAGATAAATCTTAATGAGAGAATTAATTGCTGGGAGATCTACCCTAGAAAAATTCTAAAGTCCTTATAACTGAAATGAAAGAACACCAAAGAACAATTAAATCCTAACAACGAAATAAAGAGCACCGGTAAAAGTAACTACATAGGTAAATATGAAAGACAGTAAAATGTATGTTTTGCAATTCTTTCTTTTTCTTTGTGGTTTAAAAGACAAGTATATAAACCAACAATTATAATACTATGTTGATGTGGTTATAACGTATAAACATGTAATTTCTATTACAGCCTAAGGGAGAATAAGAATTGAGATATGATTAAACAAAATTTCTGTATACTATCATAATTGTTTTAGTATGAATCTAACTATAGTAGTCCTCCCTTACCGGTGGTTTCATTTCCCACAGTTTCAGATACCTGCAAACAACCTCAGTCCAAAAATATTAAATAAAAAAACACACAACAGTTCATAAGTTTAAAAATTGTACACTGTTCTGAGTAACATTATGAAATTGGATGCCATCCAGCTCCTATCCATGGTGTTTACACTACCTGCCCATCAGTTCCTTAGTAACCCTCTCAGTTATCAGATTGTGGAGGTATCCCAGTGCTTATGTTCAAGTAACCTTTATTTTACTTAATCGTCATCTAAAAGTGCAAAAGTAGTGATGTTGGCAATGTGTATATGCCAAAGAAAAGCTGTAAAGTACTTCCTTTGAGTGAAAAGGTGAACCCGGTACATTAGATATTTGGTGGGAGAAAGCACATTCACATAACTTTTATTATTACAATATATTTTAAAATTACTTTTAAATATTTTACTTATTGTTGTTAATCTCTTGCTGTACCTAATTTACAAATTAAACTTTATCATAGGTATGTATATATTAGGGTAAAAAATAAGTATATATAAGGTTTGGTACTATCTATGGTTTCAGACATCAACTGAGGATCTTGGAATGTATTCCTTACTCATAAGGGAGAACTATTGTAGATTGCTTTATGTTAAGATGCAAATTGAAATCCCAAGGTCAATTACTAAAAAACAAACAAAAAAACCCCTTAAGAAATAAAGTAAAATAAAGAAAAGAAAATGTTACCAAAATAACCCAATCCTATATCATAAAGATGTAATATGCAAATGGTCATTACACCGTGAAGCTTAAAGACTGACTGCATAAAGACCAGATCACAGATTAGCTTAAAGACTGACTGTGTAACGACCGGATCACAGATCAGCAGGAGGGTGGGACAGTGAGCTACAAGCCGGCAGTGGAGAGGTTCAGGAAGGGACAGGGCAGTAAGCTATAAGGGGTGTGGGGAGAGCTACAGGAGGGCAGCAGCGAGCTACTGGCGAGCTACTGGCACACGGATTCATGCGCGGGACTACTAGTTTAATATAAAAGCAGACCGTAATAGAAAAATAGAGGAACAAGAACAACAACAAAACAACCTAAGAAATACAGAAAAAAAAGTATCAAAGTGACAGATATAAGAAAAAACCTCTTATAATTCAATAATAAAGATATAAATATCCCAATGAAGTATAGGTAACATATTTGAATAGACTTTTATCCAAAGTTAATACAAAAATGACCAATTAGCACATAAAAATGGTCACCATCATTAGATAAATGCAAATTAAAAACATCAAATGTCACTGCATACTCACTAGAATGGCTACAATAAAAACGACAGACAATAAAATGTGTTAGCAAATGAAATGGAGAAATTGGAATACACACACAATAATGATCATGTAAAATGGTGTTATAGAAAGCAGTTTTCATGGCTTCTCATAGAACTACTATATAATCCAGAAATTCCAATGCTAGATATATACCCAAAAGAATTAAAAACAGATATTCAAAAAAACTTGTACACAAATGTTCATAGTGTTATTCTTAATAGCCAAACAGAGGAAACAACCCAAATCTCCATCAACTGGTGGATAAATTAACAAAATGCAATGTATTTATGCAATAAAATATTATTTGGCTATAAAAAGGGAAGCATTGATACATGATACACTATGGATTAACATAAAAATGTTATGATAAATGAAAAAAACGATTAACAAAATACCACTTATTCATGTTTCCATTTATAGGAAAGGGCCAAAATAGGCAAATCTGTAGAGGCAGAAAGTAAATTTGTGTTTACTTAGGGTGACGGGGTGGGATGAATAAACAGTGACTCCTAATATGTGCTATGTTTCATTACGGATAAAAACTTTCTAAAAGCAGATTTTGGTTGATGGTTGCCTAACTCTTAGAACATACTAAAAACTACAGAATTGTACACCTTACATGGATTAAATGTGAGTATTTTAATTATGTCTCAATAAAACTGTTTACATAAAAAACTTAAACATGTTTTTTTTTAGGAAAACTTCTCTGAGTTACCAATAACCAAGCTTCTTTTTGTGTTATTAGGGCATGTTGTTTATGTTGCTATTCTAGCATTTTTTATGCTGAATCTAAATTATTTATTATGTAACCACCTCCTTCGCCAGACAGCAAGAGTATTATAAATCAAGGCTTTTCGTATGTTCTTTGAATTTATATAAAGCACTGTATCTAGAACATATCAGAATAAATAACTAGCTTCTTCAATACATATTTCTTGAAAAGGTATTATTTTTCTTGCACTTTCTCCATGAATTTCTATTCTGACACATCATCTGTAGGGCAAAATTCTTTGACAGCCTTAATTAGCCAGAAACAAAACCATATGATAGTCCATAGTAATCCAATGTGTATGTGTGTGTCTGTGTATGAGAGAAGAGAGAGAGCGAAAGAGAGAAAGAGAAAGAGAGAGAGAGAGAGAGAGAGAAAGAGAGAGAGAGAGAGATTGTCATTACACATGTTGATTACTTCCAGAAAGATAAAAATAAGCATCTTAAGTGTAGAAAATTTTCTATCATATGATAAAAACATTAGTTATATGGATCCAAGAATGATTGGTAAACTAATTTAATAAAAAAAAAGTAATAATTAAGACAAAAGAGAACAATATGCCAAAGGTTTCCAATGAAAATCTTTTTCTTGTCTTTGGAATGATTTTTGTTTTAATTTTTATTGAATTTATTGGGGTGACCCTGGCTAATAAAATTATATAGGTTTCAAGTGTACAATTCTATAATACAGCATCTGTATATAGTATTGTGTGTCATATCCTTCAATTGTCAATTATCTCCCATTTACCCTCTTCTACCTGCCCCCTCCTCCCCTTCCTTCAAGTAATCACCATACTGTTGTCTGTGTCTATGAGGGTTTTCTGTTGTTGTTGTTAATCCCTTTACCTTTTTCATCCAGCCCCACAACCCACTCCCTTCTAACAATGTCAGTCTGTTCTCTGTATCTATGAGTCTGTTTCTATTTTGTTTGTTTATTTTGTTCATTAGAGTCCACACTTAAGTGAAAGCATATGGTGTTTGTCATTCTCTTAATTGGATTATTTCACTGAGAATAATAGTCTTCAGATTCATCCATGCTGTTGCAAAAGGTAAAATTTCCTTCTTTTTTTAAGGCTAAGTAATATGCCATTTTGTAAATGTACCACTGCTTTTTTTAAAAAAAAAAAATTTTATTGATTTTAGAGAGGGAGAGGGAGAGAGATAGAAACATCAATGATGAGAATCCTTGATCGCCTGCCTCCTGCACACTCCCTACTGGGGATTAAGCCCGGAACCCAGGAATAGGTCCTTGACCGGAATTGAACCCAGGACCCTTCAGTCCACAGGCTGATGCTCTATCCACTGAGCCAAACCAGCCAGGGCATGAACCACTACTTTTTAATCCACTCATCTACCAATGGGCATTTGGGCTGCTTCCAAACCTTGATTATGTAAATAATGCTGCAATTAATGTAGGGATGCATGTATTCTTTTTTTTATTGGTGTTTTGGGATTCTTAGGACATATTTCCAGAAGTGGAATAGCTGGATCAAAAGGAAGTTCCATATTTAATTTTATGAGGAAACTTTGTATTTTTCACAGTGACTACATCAGTCTGCATTCCCACCAGCAATGCACGAAGGTTTTCTTTTCTCCACATTCTTGCCAGCACTTGTTATTTGTTGAGTAATTGATGGTAGCTATCCTGGCAGATGTAAGGTGATATCTCATCATGGGTTTAATTTGCACTGCTCTAATGACTAGTGACATTGAGCATCTTTTCATTGCATGTCCTCCTGAGAAGTGTCTGCTCAGGTTCTTTGCCCATTTCTTAATTAGATTGTCTGTTTGTTTGATGTTGAGTTCTATATAAATTTTGCAAATATGTTCTCCAATTCAGTGAGTTGTCTTTTCATTTTGTTTATTGTTTCCTTTGTGGTGCAAAAACTTTTAAGTTTGATGTAGTCTTATTTATTTTTTTTCTTTTGTTTTCCTTGCCAGAGGAGATATATCATGACTTACAAAAATTTATATAATATGAAAGCAATTTTTATGATTATATAGTTATGTTTGATTGTGGAATAGATTGTATAGTCTATGGCTTCTTGCAAACTATCTAGTAATAGGCGTATTTCCATAAGTAGTTTTCATCTTTCCCTAATTTTTTATCATCAAAGAATGACGTATAACATATTTTTCTTAAAATATATTAATTTCAAATTCCTTAGTTTAATAATTTCAGTATTCATGTCAAAATATCTAAATAAATTTGTTCTTTGTCCCTGATAGCTGTTTCTCTTATTTGTATTAGTTCCCTCATACAATCATTACTTTTGCACTCAAGGCCAGACAATATGAACTCAAATTTCATTCTGACCTCTAGTCTCCCCTTCTGTGTACATTTCTATACCTAGCCATCATTACCCCTAGAATATTGCCCAGAATTACCCCAGTTCACCTCTGTAGCTTATGATGTTCCTAAATCCACCCTTCTATGTCAGAGACCATAGAATTACAGAACTCTTTATTATAATTTTATTGAGGTCAATAATTTTTAGCATTTTTTAAAAGACATAATGAAAAATAGTATATTTTGTTGAATATACTTTAAAGATAAGATAAAACTTCATTATAAGAATAAAGAGAGATAAGAAGATATAAGAAAAGCAGAAAAAAGTGAAAAATACAGTTTGCAGGCAGGAAACTTGAATAACAGTAAGAAAAAAGAAGGATGCATATTGTATATGAGGGGGAAAGTCAATACATGAAAAAGCAGGGCAGACACTAAATAATTGTACAAGAGTTAGTGGCGGTTGGGGGAGGGGGCGTGGAGGAGTCCAAAATGAGTAAGAAAAGGAAGTAAATAGAGACATGGAAAAGTCTGAGAAAGGAGAGTCTGCTTTTAAAACACCTAGTGAAGCCTTTAATTATTCACTCAGTGAGCTCAGGGAGAGGGTGCTCCTGAAGCCTTTGGGTATAAAATGTAGGTAGTAGATGGAGTGGAACTAAGTAGCTCAATGTCTGGAGTGTGGATTATCTGCACTCTATGCTTTGTCCCCAAAGCCACCACATAGCATGCTACGCAGAAGTGGCTCCAGTGTTCCCTGCCTCTGAGAAATTCAATGCGTTAAGTTTTAGTTAAGAATAAAAAGCCATTATACATTTTTGCCTCCATGCATATGGATAAGCCTTGGTAATAATGTGTGTTAAAAAAAAATACTACATAGTGGAACCTAATAGAAACTTTCACATGGTATTGTTTCCTCCATGCATAATTCATACAGAAGAAAGCAGGCAGACTGACTTCCCTAAGTTTTTGTGTTAGATTTTTTTTCTGACTTTTAATTTATTCCTTTGGGAATAAAATGCTTCTCTTTGGCTCTATTGATATTGTTTTAGTGAGCTTTTAAGTATCATGCAGGTTTTCTTGTTCAATCTAAAATCATATTTAATATGTTAATCTTACCCTTCAATGTTTTGTTGTATGATTTGTTTTGAATCATCATCTTTTAGAGAATTCTATTCAGGATTCAAAAACCATTATTCTTCAGTGATTCTACAATATATTGAAGCATATTTGCAACATAATATTTTTCTTAAATCCATGCATATTATCATCATATGTATTTCCAAATTCTCCAAGAATGTCTTCGTGTAATTGAATTAAATATAGCTTAATTACTTTAAGTAAATTAAATCACTCATTACAAGTAATAACTTTAAGCTTTAGAATGCATTTCAATTGGAAAAGAATTTGAATACCTGGCTTAACAGCTGTAGTGTGGTGTGAAATTAATTTGCATTATACATATCTTACCTCTTTTTAATAAATGCATAGATAGAAAACAGAATGAGAAAGAGATAAGAGGCTCTGAAAAGCACTTTAAAAATTACTAATTAAAAAGGACATTTTTCCATGGTGAGCAACTGAACTAAAACATGATTACTTGTTGAAGAAAAAATGTTCAATTATATAATGACATTAAATAATGAATCATGAAATATCTAAAAACATTATTTTCCTAGAGGTCATATCATTTCATTGTAACCTCATATAAGCAAATGGGATAATGTTACCAATCCTAATAAATTCATTCTGAGGGGTTTAATTTAGTAATTGATGAAAGAGGTGTAGGAATGACAGGTAATAAAGTAAGAAGTATATCTTATGCGTTGATCCATTTCACCTTATATTTTTGCTACTGTGAATTTCCAGCACCAATATGATTGTTGTTTTTTTTGGCAACTAAACTTTTTTTTTTTTAGGGAATATACTAGTAGATCCACGAACTTCTTAAGAAATTTAGACTTCTTCTTAAAATAAATTTATATAAGACATAACAAAAATTTGTAAATTATTCTCTTGACTTAATTATATGACTGTAGGTAATATTATAATGTTAGATAAAACATACAAAATTTTCTCTACCTCACAGTGGTAGCATACAAACTATAAGGTTGGTTTTTGGCCTAGCTGTCTTAGTATATCATCTGATCTTAATTGATTAATCGTCTAAAACATCCAGTAGATGTTTTATAAACTGTGAAAGGTCAAATATTTTAAAAGATAATGAACTAAAAATGCTGCCTCAAGAAAGGCTAACAGACCTTATTTCAGACAAGCATTTAAAATTTGTTGATAGATGCTTTTACCATGGACAGTGCTCAACACTGAGATTATAAAAGTGGCAAATTGAAAGTTCTTAATAAAAAAAAGGAAAAAGAGACTGACACACACAACATGCAACCACAATGAACATGGAAAGAGAGTGTATCAGTTTTTCATAAGAAATGTGCCATAAAATTAGAACATGTGGAAATACCTAATTTTTATAAATTAAGAATCACTCAATCAAATAATGTCCCTTATTAGACTACCCTTAGAGTTATTAAACTTATGCTATGACACCAGTAAAACATGGGAATGAAAAATGGGAGGAACTCAGCTTTGATAAATTATCAACATTGTTCCAATTACAATATGTGTAAGAAAATGATCTTAAATTCAGCACACATATAATGAAGGTTTGTATTTTGCAATACATAGATGAGGGGGAGAAAATGAAGCATCAATACTTGTCTATTTCTTAAGGCCTTTAAAAGTCCATCGTTATGTACAATGGTGTTCCATTCAAAGCTATGGATTAACTAACTATTCTGTTATTTTTAATAATGTTGTACACCATTTATTTCAATTCAATTGCCTTATATATTACCAAAGTAAAGCCTCATTTTAATATGGCACATGGAGTTACTAAAATTATCCAGACATCTAAAGTTACAAGTACTCTTAAAGAATGACACTAGCCTATATCAATATGTTATTGAATGCTAGTGATAAATTCACTAATCTGGTTTTTAAAAAAGAAACCATAAGTTCGGTAATTAAACAAATGTTATTTAAACATCTAGAATTGCCTGGTACATTTCCAAGTATATAGCAGGAATTAACACCCAATGCCAATAAGAAGAAAACTGACCATACTCTTTAGGGGCTTTTGAGCTAAAGGATTCTGTTTGAATTATGATTTTAAATTTAAAAATCTCATTATCTTGCATGAGTATGAGAGCTATCCCTTCAGAAGACACAATGTGTTATGGAAAAAAATCATTTGTACATGAGTTTTAAATGTCTAACAATCTAATCAGACCAAATTAGCACTGTGTGTCCATCAATGCTGAGGGTAGAAAATGACCAGACTCATGAAAGTAAGTCAATGGGCTATGTAGCAGATCTATAGTGTAAATGAGATGAATGCACCCAGTGTTCATGGCTTGAAGGCATTAAT
Organism: Myotis brandtii; assembly: GCF_000412655.1. NCBI lineage: Eukaryota > Metazoa > Chordata > Mammalia > Chiroptera > Vespertilionidae > Myotis > Myotis brandtii. The sequence goes on from NW_005358650.1 coordinate 2,371,256, forward strand.
CATAGAGATTGTACAACTTATCTCCAACCCTTGTTATTATTATCTAGTATAAAGCAATATTCTGATTTTAATTTGACTTCCCATACAACTTTGCCTAGAGGGAATGACTGTGAACCCAAGTATCATTTTATATGTCCTACTAGAAATGAACACATTGGCATTCTGATTTTAATGATTAGTTTCCGCTAGCTTGTTTAATGCAATGTTCCCCCCAAGTGATTAATCCACCATTACGCAAATGATGACAAATGAGATTTTTAAACCTACAATTTGACATGCCCCCCCCTTTTTTTTCAGGGCAATGTTACACTACAGGACCCTTAGAAATGCCTATGTGAATTCTAAACTCACTGTACAAATTCACACTAAAAAAATAAATCCACTTTCATACTCATAGTAACTAGGAAAACTTAAAAGGAGAAGATTATTAGATGATGTTTAGCTTACTCCTTTCTTTTATTAATAGAGGCCCAAAGGAAAAATGACCAACATAGTATATCAGTGAAAAACGGACAAATGAGGCAGGGAGTTGCCCTCTGACTTATCTGTACCTTCCAAATATCACCTGAGTGCTTGTAACTGACAGAACTTAATGCATATCTAAAACTCTTACTGCATGGGATTCTGGAAAATAGTCTATGGCTTCTAGATTCTGCAGTGGAAAAGTATAAGAGAAAGAAGTTGGAATGGAATTTGAGCTATAACATATGACACAATAATTTTTGTAAATGTCCCAGAGAAATATTTTTATATTTTCTCCAAGTAATATGTGTGAGGATATTGATTATGTAATTATTTGGGATAGCAGTGAGATGGAACATATAGAAGTCTAATCAATAGAGAGGAAGAAAAGCAATATATGGTGGATACATGCTATATATTGCTATGCAGCAGTAAGAAACAGCTTGAGGTATATATACCTCAAGTAAGAGGGAAGTAAAATAGTTTTGAAATAAAGAAAAGAACTGCATGAGATACCTTGCAAAAATAGCACTTATGGAAATTCAAAACACTATAAACAGTATGTATTTTATGATATGCATGAATTATTAAAATACTGGCATACATATTCAAGCAGATATTTATCAAGTATGCTACTGTAGCCACCTATGGGAATGCTTCTCATTGCTGATTTCCAACATAGAAACCATAGAGAGAAGCATATCCTGGAATATATAGTTCCTATCTCCTCTTCTGTGATAGAGAAGAGATGTTACTTAAATGATACAACCAGCACCGTCCACCCTTTCCCAATTTAGAATCCATACACACATCTCCTTTAATCATATCTAATCTTTCAAGAAAAAGGCAGTATTATTCCTGTTAGGATGGAACTATTCTTAATACAACCTAAGATCTACCTCCTTTTGCCCCCAAATGCGTCTTTATTGATCTCTAAGTTCTAAATAACTCTTTTTCTAATTTAATTACAGTTCCATTTCATATTTTAACATATACTAAATTATAGTAGCCACTACCAATCCACCTTGATATGATGGAGGAGGGCAAAGGGTTGGGAAAAATCAGTTGATTATATACAAATACATGTTAAGTAAGAAAATATTCATGGCTAATGCAGTACTAGATTTTGCAATACGTGGTGGTGTTTGGGTTTATATTTTTCTTTTACCATTCATTCCATGATCTCATTGCTCCCAGCATATGTGTTTATCGTTATTATTTACCTACTATGGTTACCAGAAGGGTCTGAATCAATAGATCCTACCTCTATTGGGTCCTGAAGTGTCTACACAAATACTGGTCATATCTGTAGGCAAGCAGGGCATTCCTGCTGTATCTTTTAATACTTTATCAAATGAACTTTCTTTGTCTTTATAGAGATTGCTTAATAAATAAAGCAAGAAACATAAATGTGTGGTAAAAGTTTCAAAATCCAAAAAGACCCACCAAGTATCATTTTCCATTTTTAGAGATAGAACAATGTGCAACATACTTGTCTTTTACTGCCATATCTCAACATGACACAGATCATTATACCATTTATAAATTTCACTGAGGTGGTAGGATCTTAAACCAAGGCAAACTATATTGCCAACTCTCTGACACATAAATATTAGCAGAGTTTCTAAGGTATTGTCTTTTATTCTCACCAAGTCCAGTCAGCATGAAGTCATCAGTACAGAGTACAGTGGATCAGAGTGAGACCTTGAGTACTAAAAGGATAATCAAGATCTGTAAGGGCTAGATTATGACAGAGGTAGGGAGATAGCATAGCTCTACCCTCAGATAAAAACAAAAACAAAAATATATTCTCAAGATTAATAGAAGCATACCAAGTACTGTTAGAGGTAATAATTTGCTCCTATAAAGAAGCCAGAAGAATCAGCAATACACTGCAATTGGAAGAAGTTTCTGAAAATCCACTTTAGATTATTCAAGGTCAGTATTTCTTTTGCCAAGGGCAAATTGGAGTTTGGGAATGTGAAGGTAATATCCACCTTTGCATCTTTTAGGTCTTTGATTGTGATATTAATCTCTGCAAGTCTCCAGAATGTGCTATTACTTTTGGTTTACTATTTTGGTATGAGGAGGGAGTTCCAGCAATTTATATTTAGCCTTTTCCATCCTGGTAGTCCACTCCTCATTTATCATGAAACTAATGTGGGGATTTTGACAGTTGTGGAATTTATCTGTTCATATTGTTCATCTAAGAACTGTAGAGAAAAACAGAGCAAGTACGTGATCTACCAGATAAACTGTGAAATGGACCAAGACCAAATCTCCATTTATCATCTCACTACCCATTGCCCCTGCTCTTCCTGGAGGGCTAGAGCAGTGTTTTGGGTCCCAAGGAATTAGCTTCAGTTCAGAGGCAGTGCTGGGTAGTCTCTGAAAATTTTTGAGTTATCCTTTCCCTAAAACAAATTCACTCTGGCAAATGGGTTTAGGTTTCCTGGAAAACAACAGGGAGGAAGTGTTAGACTGTGTAATTGTGGCAGTATTTCAAGGTTATTTCTGAAGTGGTCCTTGCCTCTGTCTTCCATGGAGATTTGGGTTTGGAATTGGCTCACATCAGGGAATTGAAGTGCAGGTCCATGACTGTCTCAATGTCAAAAAGGCCATTACTGATTTCAAGTCTAATCAGAACAGAGAACCAATTCTAGATTATCATTTTGAAGGTTTTTTTCCTCCCTAAAATAATTTCTAGTAGCTAGAAATGCATCAGTCAGTGTTCATTTGGGAATAGAGAAGACTTTCAATTAATTAGAAATGCTAGATATGTTAAAACATAGAAATAGATGTTTATTCAATCATTGTAATGGCTGAAGGGAAGGTCAGGGAAGCTATTATAATGTAACTGAGAATCTTAGCTTGTTAGTGAGAATCTCAGCTCTGAGAAGCCCTGACAATGTCTGTCTGCAGCAGCAAAACAGGTGATATGCAAGGGCTCAACCTGAAGAAACAATATCTGAAGTCAGCCCACAACTGTAACTGCCACCACCTATGGAAAATAATGGTGTCTACTTGGAAGATTTTAAGCTAGAACCATAAAGGAAAGAAAGTCATGACAGAAGTAGCTCCCAACACCTCTGTAATTGAGAGAAGGTTTTAAAAGTTCAGTGATTATGCTCAATTAATAATAAACAATTCAGTACCAACATAAAATATAATTCAGAAGGCTTTCTATTCTGTTTGAATATATCAAATAATGATTTCCCATTCTTGAATATATTCTTTCTTAGAACAGATCATCTCATACTATTACCATTAAATTCTGAATTCCTCTAGAATATGCACTTTGAGAGAAGGAACTTTTATTTATTGAATTATTTTTAAAGTCTAGAAGAGTGCCCATTATTTAGTAGTTCATAGATAGATAGATAGATAGATAGATAGATCTAACCACATATATTAAATTATATCTAGGCAAAATTATGATGGTTAAAATATATTTCCTTATACAAGTTTAAAATTATCTTTGTAACCCTTCTACTCTTTCATTTCTAGATCTAAACTTTGGCAACATACAAGGGAAGTCCAATAATTTTTCCTAATGTCATTGTTTCAAATGTTTGATGACCTATTTTCCTGGATCTAGTTCTCTGCAGGCTAAATCTCCCAATTCCTTAGAAACATATTTCATATGACATGATTTTAAATCACTATTCTAATAATTTTTTCCTTAAATATGTCAAAATTTTTCAATATCTCTCATAAATCCTCATAAATCAAGGTGTCTGTAAGTAAAGGGGATCATTCCAAATTGTTTCAAGCAGAGATTATTATTCACCTTATTCCACTCTATGTGTGTATAGATATAGATATAGATATAGATAGCTTGGCAGCTACTTTACACAGGTGTTTAATATTGAACATACTTTCAAGCAAAACACATGTATTTCATAAACGTTACAACTAAGGCACACACATCTCTCTTTGTAGACCTGCACTTGGCTTTCCGGTCTCAAGTACATAAGAACTAACTTATCCCTGTTAAAACCTTCACTTCTAAAGCAAGTGAATTTTGACTTAAAAGTCCTTCCCAGTCCAAAGTAGCCCTATTTCCTTAGCATCTAGGTTCTTGGTGGCAACAATGAGATAAGTCAGCTATTAGCATTTATGACCCATGATAATAAGTGAAACAATGGTTGACCCTGTCTATTTTGAAGAATAAGTGTACACAATATAGTTCTTGTGACAGCAAAAGAAGTTCCTGGAAAATAAACTTAAAATTGACAGGAGAGCAAAGGAGTTTCAGAGAAAAACTAGGCTTCACTAAATTAAATTTTAAAGAAAAAAAGGTTTACTAAAGCTAGAACTAGCAATTATTTTTATTAAAATAATGGTTTGGGGTTATAAAGCATTTTGTTTGGGTAATCTTGTTGTGAAAAGCATAGGGTTGGTGATAATATATTTACTTTATGTTACAATTGTGCTTTATAAATATTTAAATGAACTTAATGAATTATGGGGAATGTTCTCTTTCAAATAAGGCATTGATTTTCCATTGTTTTAGAAGGTTTGTTTTTTATCACACCTGAATGTACTACTTATAGTAAAAGTTTTCTGCCAAACTCAAATTTCTACTGAGAATATTGCAATTGACGATAAAGAATTTGGTGGATACACTTATCATGGCGATGCTTACCTGATTCATATATGGGTCTTCGGTGCACCATGAAGATAAACAACCAAGAAAGTTATGAGTTGGCCTGAGTGTAGGGTTCAAGAAATGCCCAAAGACTGTAGGTTGGTGATTTATTGTTTTAATAACACTTGATGATTTGTCAAACTCTTGTAAAGGACACTTCTCTTCTTTCATAGAAAATGGCAGATTGCAACCATGAAATTCTATGCTTCCAAAATTCACAGAATTCCCACTGATGCCTTTGATGTAAAGGCAATTTTCCAGAGAGTTTTATTTCCAATGGCCTGTATATACCCTAATACTTTTGATGTAAGGGCAATTTTCCAGAGAGAGAGTTTTATTTCCAATGGCCTGTATATACCCTAATGTCCATACCTTCACATAGTAACCAGTTTATAAAATTACTGTTAGTTATTGTTGGAGAGCTGAGTTAAATAAAATGTTCCTAGAAGCAGCAAATATGATTTCAGTGACATTTTTAACCTAAGAGATAACTGCTTTTGTTACATATAATTAGCATTCTCATTTACTATTTTACTGCATATTTTTACTAGTATGCAGTATTTTCCAAACAAATTGTCATCTTCCTTTCTATCAAGCACTTTTAAAAAGTGAAATCTCTATATTTAAATATTTTGGATGTATTACTCTTGTCCTGTTATTTCTGTATTTCTCATTTTGTCTCTAATTCATGAGAAGCACAGTAAATATAAAAGAATATGTATAAATGAATAAAGCACTATTAAGAAAAGTTTGAAAGACATATTTTAACTCTTTACAATGTATGTGTTATAATGCAAATTTTACATGTACATATAAGGGTAAACATAAATGAAAAAATTATATGCTATTGTATATCTAAATTTAATTATCTAGTTATCTACTAAGATAAAAATATCTAATAAGATAAAATGAACACATTTTCAGTAAGTTGAAAATGATTATTTTAAAAACTAAAGCCAAATGCGACATAGGGTTTCTGGCTCTGCCTGTAAGGAGCCTGGAAGTTGCCTTTCTTTCCTAGCAACAAGTAAAAGGCTAAAAAGACAGAAAAATCAACAATACTTCATGGATCCACGAGAGAGCGGAGGACAACGGGTAAACCACTGCCCTCCAAGTTGGAGACACAGAGGGACAAACAGGAGCCACACTTACCTGAGCAGAGACTCGCAGTAGGAGACCACCATGGAGTATGCGCTGAGGTCGGAGAACTTCAATTGTAACTGGCAAGTTGATCGGGCTCCGTGTGGACAACATTGAAAGCTGAAACTTTCAGGTATCACAGTCCTAAGTGGTCCCACACAATATTTACCTCCACTTCAGCCAGCTTTCCACAGAAAATATCGGTGAAAAATCCCCTCGGGCTTCCAGCAAGCTGAGGGAAAAAAGGAACCAGTTTGTAATGCTGCAAGGCACATTGTTTTTCTTAAAAGGCCTGCCCTCAGGGGAAACTAGTTAACTGAAGTGTAACCAGCTGTTGTAATATCAGGGCCTAACTGATCTGAAATAAAGGGAAATACCCAATTGTAGCTCACTCTAGTCATTCTGTCCGATCTAAGGGAGTGAGTACACAAAAGGAAGCTAGGTGGATGGGAAGGGGGGTGGGGGGGAGAGAGAGGTACATATTTTGAGACTCCCAAAAGCACAAAATCATGTTTTGATCCAAGTCAACCATCAACATTGACTGCAAGGCCACATTGCTTCAGAAAGAAGACAATGCTCTGTGTTTGGTGGGATCAGGAAGGTGTGGTGTATTGAGCTTCTAAAACCAGGTGAAACTGTTGATACTGATTGCTACCAACAACAAATAATCAATTTGAACCACGCTTTGATTGTGAAACGACCAGAATGTGCCAGAAAACACGGCAAAGTAATTTTGCTTCATGATGATGCACCATCACACACTTCAAAACCAGTTAAAGACACAATAAAAGATCTTGCCTGGGAAGTATTAACCCCCCCACTGTATTCACCAGACCTTGCTCGTTCAGATTACCACTTGTTCCAGTCGATAGCACACGCACTTTCTGAGCAGTACTTCAAAACGGACGAAGAAGTGGAAAATTGAGTCTCTGAATGGTTTGCCTCAAAACAAGAAAAGTTCTATTGGGACGGTATCCACAAATTACCTGAAAGATGGGGAAATGTGTAGCTAGTGATGGACATTACTTTGAATAAAGCACTTTTGATGTTTCTCTTGAAATTATCGTGTTTTCTTTGATTACAAAATCCACATTATAAACCAGTACACCTGGTAGAACCTGGGAAATCAGCTGGGTGGAGTTACTAAGACAACCCAACTTGGCAGGGAATGAAGGGTGTGCAAGCGAGAAGTGACCTTTAAATGTATGGATGTTGCTAAGACAGGCAACTTACAAATAGCCATTCACAAGACTGTGAGGCATCCAAACCAATCCCAAGGATATAGCTAAGGCAGAATTCTTTGAAAGGACCAATCAGGAACTAGCAAGGCTAGTTCTACCATCCCCAGACCAAATGCCCCCCTCCCTCCCCTGCTTCCTCTTCTTCCTCTGTCTCTCTTCCTGGCACACTAGGTTCCTGGCTCCTGTGGCTCCCGTGGCTGAGATGCTCCCCTGAGCCCACGTGGCTTAAGGCCAAGTGGGACTCCACTCAGGGACTAATAGACATTAATTAGCTTGATGCTGATCTACACCCAGCTGCAACATCGAACGGAAGCTCTGGACACTGGCCTGCTTTTGGAACCCAGTTGCACCTTTTCCAGGACTGGCTTAAGGGGCATGGGGCTTTGGTATCAGGAGGAGAAAAAACAAAAAAACAAAAACAAACTCTTCAGTAGTTCACAAGTCCAGAGGCATCCTGTATTTACTTTCTTTCCTACCCTATCTGTATTTTCACCTTCATATTTGTCAACAGCATTGTCAAAGGCATCCTTTTATCTATGTTCCTCTTATGCGTCTCATACATCTTCCTTTAATATTCTTATTCTCAGATTAATCCAACTGTCTTCTTTGCCTAGATCTTTCCTGCTGCTGGAGCACTTCACGTAGATGTGCTGATGGGAGTTATCACAGACCAACACTTTCCAGCTTCAGCCAGGTGTTAATGCCTTATCAACAGTTTATAGCTTTTAACAATCTTCCCAAACTCTCAGTTCCTTTCTTGCTATTTGTTATATGTAGCAGATAACTCCCCTTCAAAAGGGAGAACAGGACAATAAGCAAGAATTCCCCTCAAATCTCTCTATGCATTTAATCTTTACTTTATTCTGCACTTATTTCCTTCCCTGCTGCCACAGGTCTGTTTCCTTCTCAAACCCATTTTGAGATTTCCTATAGTCCTACTACACTATTTGGCTCCTGTGTAGTTCTCTGATATTTACCACCTCCTATATTCAGGTACTTTCCACTACATAGATATCTGGGGGTGTAACACTCATGCCCACTCATAGCGTGTCCCGTTAGGGTAAACTCCATCTAAACAGAATTGCTTATCAAGTGGAAGGGCGAATTCTACAAAGGGAATTCTTGGTGCTAGTATCAGAAGATAATAATTTGTTTAGCAATAACAAATGATACCTACTATATTATTTCACAGTAATTAGTTATGATTATTTTCTAGTCATTATTTTTTCTATTCCTTGGAAAAACAGATTCATAGGTTTAGGAAGGATCATGAGTCCTTATTACTCCGAAGAATTTTGCATAGATGTCAATTCAGGCTGAAATGGAGGATGTTTTCAAAAAGTTGAGTTTTATAATTTATAAGTAAGTTCCTTTGATCCCTTAAAAATGACACAAGCATGACCTATTTCAGGCAGTCATAACTTAAAGTGGTAAGATAAATATTTTTAGTGCAGCACTTTACTATGTAGGACAAGAATGTTGATCATATGTCTTTGTTTGTAATAAAATAATTCAAAACATTTTTGTACCTCTTTTTCCTTAGTAGAAAATATACTGTACCAATTTTCACTTTCCCAAACAGTTAATTCAAGATTAAAAGTTATTTTCCCCTCTGTCTCAAATGAATGCTGGTTAGTTTCTTACTCATGGGAAATTATAAAAAACATAAATTGAAGAAAGACTTGTAAATCTTGAGTCCATTAAAAAATCTAACACTAAAGAATATTATTGTTGCCCATTAAAAATATTTTCTATTGAATATCTTCAGTATATAGCCCTTCTAAAGTATTTCTTCAGCTGATTCAGTTCCTTAATGATAGGATGGATATAAGGTTTTCCTAGAACTTAGCCTGAAGTTAAACAAGTTTATTTCTATCATCTACTATTCTGAGTAAACAATATTTAGGTGCCCTTAAGGCATTTTTGAAGTTTATGCTGTAAACTTATTATAACACCAGTGTATAAAGAAATCTAAATCTGAAGCTCCAGTACACTTGTTATTGAAAAACTAATTCTCAGATTTACCTGCAACTTATTAGCATCATTAAACCAATAAGACTAGTCAAAGAAATCTTCAGAAAATAACTGATGGGAACAATGTTTTCTACTGAGAAGTCATTTCAAAAACAATTTCTAATCTAAAGACATCTCTCCAAATTAAATTTGACATCTCCACAACCATCATGCAATGACTTAAACTCTGACACTTTGGCAGCTGTATTTTTGTGAAGAAATTTTCATGGTTCACAATAGATTGCATTAGCCATAAAGGGATATATTTTGAGTTTGTGAGTACGTTAAATGGAATATATCCACAGGGATGTATTTATGGAGAGAACATTTCTCTCTCTTAGGAAATCAAGCAAGTATTGTTTTGGAGACAAGTGGTAATTGTTCTCTGCTGTTGATGTCTTAGATTTGTAAATACAAACCAAGTAATATTTTGATGCCTGCTAATAATTGCAGCTGCCCTAAGACAGGGTTGTCCTAGAAACACTTTTTTTTTGTATCCTGTAAGCCATTTATTACCCAAGCTTGAACTGAGATGGCAGAGAGGTTGCAATTAGTGACCAGGGGCTCCCTAAGGAAAGCTTGTGCTGCTCTGTCTCTCAGGATATGTCTGGTATCAGGTATCCACCATCTTATCCTTACATGAAGTTGGGAGAATTATTAGACATTTTTCTCCGGCACTTTTTCCTCCATAATTGTCCTCTGCTTATTTTCTCAAGCTAATGGGATGTGTTTTCTGACATTGAGGCATCATTCTCCTCCCACAACTCTGATATCTTCTGGAATTCTTTCCTTAGAAGCACAAGAAACTCACCTGGCTTGAATGACTTCTTTTCAGAGCTATTATTAATGCTCGAAGGCCATGTGTTTCCAAGTTTTAGAACAAAGATCTTCTAAACTGCAAACTACCTTAATGTTAGATTTGCTTTCATAGTCAAGATCTATAAATGTTCAACAATAATTCCATCAACTAATTCAGCAGAGTCAGGGACAGCCAAAGCTATGACTTTCTGTTTACCACACATGTCAAGTACAGATCTCTTCCACAAAGTCACAGTGAAAATGAAATAAGAAAGTTATTAAATATTTCTATATGTCTATTGCAAAACTCAAGAAAATGACTGCAAGAAGGTAATTTCAGTTAGGTAGAAAAAGAAGGTCCAAACCCTAGCCAGTTTGGCTCGGTGGATAGAGCATCAGCCTGTGGACTGAAGGGTCCCAGGTTCGATTCTGGTCAAGGACACATGCCTGGGTTGTGGGCTCGATCCCCAGTGGGGGGCGTGCAGGAGGCAGACTATCAATTATTCTCTCTCATCATTGATATTTCTACCTCTCTCTCCCGCTTCCTTCCTCTCTGAAATCAATACAAATATATTTAAAAAAAAAAGAAGGTCCAAGACACAGAAGTTTTTTGGGTATTACTATGTAAAATGAGGTGAATTAATTGACATAATGTAAAAACATGCTTCATACTTTGCTTTAAACATAGAACATGCCCTGTAAATAATAATTTCCATTGCTGTTATTACTTACACTTATTATTAAATTGTAATACCCTAAAATGGCCCCAAACAATGGTTGGACTTATATTTCATTATATTTTGTCTGCATATTAAGTAACCAAATAAAAATTAGCCATATGACATTATCCACTTAACTTCCAGTAGCCTTGAAAATGTTAGTCCAATAACCAATAGTGAAACTAAGATAAAAATGTTCTTTCCAAAATTAAGTTGATGACACTTTGAAATAATTTTTAAATGCCTGGAAAACACTGAAAGCAAATTATCTGCTGTAATTACTGAAGTAAACAGAGTTTGGGTCCCTAACCCTTCATTATAATATTAAATGTCCACAGTTTCACATAATTTTGTTCCACTATTTAATTCCTTTTGGAGTGTAGAAGTCCTTAATTATGTGAAACAAAAACATTTCTGGCATTTTATTAATGTTTTCCCTTTTTAAAAAAAAATATATTTTCATTGATTTCAGGGAGAAAGGAAGAAGGAGAGACAGAAACATCAATGATGAGTCTGGCTGCCATGGCTCAGTGGTAGAGCGTTGACCTATGCACCAGGTGGTCACTGTTTAATTCCTGGTCAGGGCACATGCCTCGGTAGTGGGCTTGATCCCCAGAGGAGGTGTGCAAGAGGCAGCCAATCAGTAATTCTCTCTCTTCATTAATGTTTCTATCTCTTTCTCCTTCTCACTTCCTCTTTATGAAATCAATAAAAATATCCTATATAATAAAAGGCTAATATGCAAATTGTCCCCTCACCCAGGAGTTCAATCATGGGGCCAGCCGGACAGACCCCACCCTTGCATGAATTCTTGCACAGGGCCTCTAGTATTAAAACACACACACACACACACACACACACACACACACACACCATCAATGAGAGAGAATCATTGATCAGCTGTCTCCTGTCAGAAATCATGATTTTCATAATGAGATAAGGCAGAATATCTGGAAAATAGGTGACTCAGTTTCACGTTTAGAACTACTATGTTAAATTGATGGAAATTTAATGTCATGTAGAAGTTTTAAGTAAGTATTCTGGTCTATTTTCTTTTTCCTCATCATTACTTGGAGGTATTTAGATTTTGGATTTATATTGAAATATTTAAGAAGGTAAGCTCAAAATGAAGAGGAAACATTTAAATTTAAAAGCTATTACAGTGAAATCTTTAAACCAACTAATTTTATGAGTACTTTCTTAGGAAGACAAAAATTAGAGAAGCCCATATATATATAATTTTTTAACATAAGCTAACATCAGTTAAAGTGCTCTTTGAACCTGTTAGGGTGGCTTCAGTTTTGCTCTAAAGAAGAAATGTATTATTTGTTATTTAAAATAATATTGAACATCTTCATTGTTATTTTTAATCTGTGTATGAGGAAATATAATCTGAAGTGGAATCTTCCTATCTTTGAAGAAGTTAAAAAAAGTAATAGACATTTCTACAGGACTTGATAGTAATGGAGATATTTTCTGAAATTTGTTACTAGCATTTTATTTGGATATTAATGATAATCTGCTGATATATTTGCTAATTCACTGAAAAATTATAGATTTCTGTCATATTCAAAGACAAACTCAAAGTGCTCCTAATGGGAAAGAGCAACATTGAGATCAATCCTGGGGAACAAGATATGTGGTGTCTGATGTCTTATTTAAGGTCTGGTGAGGAAGTAATTCAATTATAGAAAATTTACTATTCCAGTTGGGTGTTTTGTTTTTTAGCTTGTATCCTAGAGAGATGATTTAAACACAGAGTTCAGGATGAATTAAAAAAAAACAAAAACAAAACAATTAACTCTTAATTATGCCAGCAGTCAATTATTTAGTTTATGTACCATTATCTAGGCTCTTTGATTATCTTCTTTCTTCCTCTGGCTTTCTCCCCATGTTTGTTTTATTTTTCATTAGTATCTCCACAAGACAGAAATAGAAAATGTGTAATGAAAGGAAAAATATACCAGGTAATTTATCTCTTTGATGGTAGATCTGGCAAAACAATTCATAACAAAGGAGTCATCAAAAGACATATTCATAACTTCCCAGTGCTTCTGCTTCCTTACAAAGTAAATGCAATACTTTTTCTCTCTTTTACAGCAACACACAATCACACACACACACACACACACACACACACACACACACACACACAGAAGGAGCTTTGGGAAAGAGAGATTTGTTCACCCTTTCTGTCACTGCCTATGCAGGCCTTCATTCTCTAAGACTTGGATTTGTGATGTAATTCTTGATTCTATTACATACTGCATATCTGTGCCATACCAAGCTTCCTTAAACATTGCATTTTTATTTTAGTCCTAAAGTGACTTGCAAACATCTACTCAATAAAATCCAAATCCTTTACATGGCTTTTAATACTTTTTCACACTCTCCTGACATCCATCTTCTCCATTCTCACTTCAAATAATGCCCTGAAAATCCCTCAGGATGTCAGACCGGTTTCTTCATCATCTTAAAAACATAACAAATCGCTTCCACTTTTTTCACCATGGTTTGTGTATGTCATGCCAGACCAGGCTCCAATGCTTTCCCTCTATCCTCCTAATCATCCAAATGCTGCCTATCAATCAAGTTCAAATTAAGGTCTCCCTCTTAGATCAGGTTACTGGAAACCAAACTGAGACTAAGATCTGTCTGGATATAAAAGGTTTATTGAGGTTTGCTCTCAAGCAATCCTCAGTGATGAAATAAGGGAGGCAGTATTGGGCAAATTAGGAGGTAATAACAATGGCTTTATCTGATCTCATGGGGAGCACTGAAACTGGGTGGCCTTTTAGAGATGTCTGGAATTGAGGTAAAGGCGATGACACTTTGTATCCACATTAATCACCAGATACAGCCTGAGGTGAAGACAAACAGGTTGGCGAGGCTGCTTCCTGAAGTGGAGGCTAATTCCAGGTGGGACTCAGCTGTGAGCTGTCAGTGGCAAACGTTTCTGGCAGTTGGAATAATGATTACCCTAGTCCTGAAGGTGGACCTGGATTGGGTAACACACTTTCCATTGTAGTCTCCCTGTAACATTTTTGACATGGACTGCTCTTGAAGATCACAATGAATTTATACTTAGTTTTGTACTTACTTCATGTTTGTTATACTTGTTTTATTCATAGAGTCTCAAACTACTCAACAAATATCTTCCCTAGTCTCTAATGCTATCCAAACCCCAAATCCTATATAATAAAAGCCTAATATGCAAATCAACCAAATGGCGGAACGACCGGTTGCTATGATGTGCACTGACCACCAGTGGGCAGATGCTCAACACAGGAGCTGCCCCTATCCCACAGGCCCCAGGCCAGCCAAGGCAGGTGCCAACTAGGGCTCCCCCATTGCCCTGCCAGTCACCCTGCAGATCAGCCCTGATCGCTGGGCAGGCCTAGGGACCCTACCCGTGCACCAGGCCCCTAGTACTAATATAAATGTTTAATACTTTTTTCCTCAAGCTTGCAGCTACAATATATTTTAATTTAATATATTACAATCTATACTAATAAAAGGGTAATAGGCTAATTAGACCAGACGTCCTCCAGACAACCACCCGGACGTTCTTCCTGACAAAGCCACGGTGGCAGGGGCCGAGGCAGAGGTGGTTAGGGGTGACCAGGCTGGCAGGGGAGGGCAGTTAGGGGATCAGGCCAGCATGGGAGGGCAGTTAGGGGGATCAGGCAGGTATGCCGAATGATTAGGGCAGGAAGGCAGGTGAGTGGTTAGGAGACAGAAGTCCCAGATTGCGAGAGGGATCTCCAACTGCCAGTTTAACTATACTAATGAAAGGGTAATATGCTAATTATACCGGACATCTTCCGGACAAAACCACAGTGGTGGGGGCTGAGGCAGAGGGAGTTAGGGGCAACCAGGCCGGCAGGGGAGGGCAGTTAGGGGGATCAGGCCAGCAGGGGAGAGCAGTTAGGGGGATCAGGCAGGTATGCAGAGTGGTTAGGGCAGGCAGGCAGGTGAGCAGTTAGGAGCCAGAGGTCCCGTATTGTGAGAGGGATGTCCAACTGCCAGTTTAGACCCAATCCCTGTGGATTTGGGCCTAAACTGGCAGTTGGACATCCCCTGAGGGGTCCTGGATTGGAGAGGGTGCAGATAGGGCTGAGGGACTCCCCTCCCATGCACAAATTTTGTGCACCGGTCCTCTAGTATATTTATATTTACCAAAAAGGGAATATATTTATCAAGATATATAAAGTTTCAGGTGCACCCATTAATTGTACTATATCTGTATGAAACCTACTTTGCACTTCTGTCCTGAATACCAGCCTTCAATAGAACTGGGATATTTGGAGGAATTGCGGATTAATACATCAAAATAAAAATATTTCTTTTGACATAAAAATATCTTACATATTATTTGAAAAGTAAAAAGAAAAGTACAAATTTTAACTTCTAAGAAAAATTGAAGAGTTGGACTAATGGCAAAGTTCCTGCTGGAAATTTTAATTATAATAATTATTTTTTAGTGGATATCATATAGATAATGCTGTTACATTTAATATTTAGATGGCTGGATTTATAAATGATAAGGTTCTGTTGTGTAAAAATATATATATTAAAAAGCTTTAGCTAGAACAAGGGCAGACAATCTTTAAAATTTGAAAAATATACATAAAGATGCTTTAATTCAATAAAATTAGACATTTCATTATGTCTTATGCATACAAACTATTAAAATTATTGAGTTATTTTTGTTCTTAACTTCCTTTTACTTGAAATAGCAAACAACTAAACTTTACCTGTGCTGTGTATGATTTAAAATAATGTATTTTGTACTTTGTCAAATGAAAAATTAAATACGTATTTTCACCTCTGCATCAATTATATATATACTAGAAGCCTGTTGCAGGAATATTACTGCAAGAATAGGGCTTCCTCGGGCCAATCTCGCCACCAAGCCCCACTGCCCACGGCTGCACATGGGGGTCCTGGCCGCCCAGGGCCGCACACAGGGTCGTGCTGATTAGCCAATGGGAGGCGTAGTGAAGGTACGGTCAATTACCATGTTTGTCTATTATTAGATAGTGTGTATATATATATATATATATACACACACACACAGTCGACCAACAACTTTGAGAGAGGAAAAACAATAAGATAATTTTAATGGTTTAAATTATCTAGGAAAACTGAAAAGAAAAGGAAAAAACACTGTATGTTATATTATTTCTTTCTCATTAGTTCAATATAAGATATGTGTTTTGTTTTGCATTTGAAAAGACTATGACATCTTAAGGGATTTTTTTTTTAAGAACATGTTTTATCTTAACCTTTTTAAGCCTGTTCTTTCAGAAATATTTATTTTCAGCCTTGTTTTTTATGTGAAAAACTGATTCACTTTCAAACACCTTCTGTGATTTTGCTAGTCATTAAAAATATTTAGCTATTAGATAGCTATTCAAGGCAATATCACAAATGTCTGAGTTATTTTCACGAAGACTCAATTATATGCCTTTATTTTTCTTTCCCTTTGATATGAACAACGATCAAAGATGAAAATCATTTCTATGATGGACAAAAGACATTTCATATTGACTTCTGAGTTCCCTAGAGAATGGAGAGGATAATGAAAAATAAAAAGGAGTGAAAAAGGAATGTAATGCTTTAGTAATCTCAAAACCTATTCTTAAAGAATCTGTAACTGAAATCCACTTCTGAATGATACCATACCAGATCATATCTAATGCTTCACCAGAAAGACAGCTTTTCTCTTCACTAATGTTTTGCCAATTATATACTATTCTAAAAACACCAGGCAGATGAGAGCTTAGTTGGCCTAAACTATTTTAAGTCCTTCCAAGTCAATGGGATCATTGATTCTGTTCTTTTTGAACATATCATGAATTGTTGGATTTCTGTCATGTGGAGGATGGGGGCTGGGGGGGGACCTCAGACATTTTTGAAAAAAATAACTAGTTTTTTTTAAGGGGTTATTGTTTTGTTTTATGTGTTTTTTTTTTTCTTTTTTGTAACCCAGAGAGGTCTGCTTAGTTTAATCCTACTGTCATTTCTTTTTAGTAACAATCTTAACTTGTTTCAAGTTCGATCTCCTGTTCAATAATTTAAGTAAACAATAAGCTCAAGATGAAAAAAAGATCCCCTAAAGTAGGCTTTCTTCTGCAGGGACTACATGACAATTTATGGCACATTTCAATAGAGCATGATTTTTTTCACAAATTTCATTAGCACATCATTGATTGCTCATTTTTCAGCTCTCAAAACAATTTAACATAGTCTCTTTCATGCAGAAGATAACATATTCATATTATTTGATTTTTGATGAAACCAAATGACCCTTTAAATTTGCAATAGAGTTCTTTAATTTTGTATGAGTTTCTTTACTGCTGTTCATTTAATTTTCTGTTTCCATTAACCATCTGCAAGCATTTGACTCTATGACAATTATTCAGCTGTGCTACATCATGACTGACATATTTTATAAATGGAAAAAAAAAAAGAAAAGTAAATGTAGGAGGGTTAGAGATCACAAGAGAAAGGAGGAGAAAGCAATCGAACACAAATGTCATGGCTTGGAATCATGTATTTTTCTTTCAGCTGAAACATCTGAATGGTAATTATTGGCCCAACTGTAAATCTAGCCTAATTGCATTTTGTCTTCATTTCTGATAAGCACTTCACAATGATGATGATTACTCCTGCTAAATGCATTCGTTCCATGAATGTTTTCCCACACTGATGGCCACAGGGCCTTGCAGATAAAAAGACTGCAGAAAAAAATAGCTCAATTCTGCTACAACTAAATCAGTATTGATTTCTTTTTCCAGGTAGGAGAGGGACCCACTATATATGCCTTTCATTTCTCTGCCTACCCACCACCACATTGAGGGGTTTGGTTAGTATATATGAGAGTGCACTTTAATGAACTGACATAACAGAGAGGCCAATCCAGAGGAATTATCACTGATTAACTATGTCACTTGTCTGACAAATAAAGAACATAACATCTTGCCTGTTTCTTTAAAGGCCTCAAATGAAAAGGACCCCACTGTTTCATTTAATTTTTCTTTGTATCATGGAAACCTTTTGCCATGTTGATTTAAATGTAATTTTGACTCTTTATACTTATGCATTTTTTTTCCTTCTTATTATTGAATGCCCAGCAAGCCTTTTCAATGATGGCACGGGGACAGACTGTTAGCGCCTTTTCATAAATCTCTGTACTTGATAGCAGGAAAATTAAGTTAAACATTCAGATTTCTGCTACAAATTTAAATGTGCAAGTGGAAGCAAATGACTATGTGGTACAAAGCCATTATATGGCTTCATCGTTGCAGTTCAGCTTTTCAAATTGTGTTTTGACAAAACCATTCTAGAAAAATTCTGGAGTCTTCCTGAGAAAAATATCAGTAATGTAGCATCAAGTAACATCTGTATGGATTGAAAATCACATTTAACTATTCATCTGGCTGATTTAGACATTTCATCTAAGCTTTTAAAACATTTATGAGTGATACTTGAATCCACCTTCGACAATGGGACAAAGGAGAAATACTATCATAAGCTTCTGGAACATAGTCTCTGAGCAACGCTTATCATAACCCAGGGCTGAACAGCTGCAGGTGGTGGAAAGTATTCAAAGATGGAAAAAGCTAATATAGAAAGAAGAAGCATGAAGACTGCAGTTGAACAGCAAAAATGCTTACATTACATGAATCTGGCTCTTAAAGTCTGGTATAATATTTGGAATGTTCATAAATAAATAAATACTGCTAGAATAGAACTTTCACACACACAACAAAAGACATCTTTAGTGGATAGCTGCTATTTGGCTTTCTCACCCTCTATTCCTCTTTCTCCCTGAGACAGCCCTGTTTTTCCTTTGGTGTCCCATCCATCTCCCAGTCCCGCACGCTCAGTCTGTGTGGCCCGAACCTGAGGCTCCACTCTAGCAGCATGTGTGGAACACGCAAACCAGGCCCATCATTGAATAACATTTCCTGGTCACATGATTCATTTAGGGGTGAACACAGTTTAAACTAGTCTGATCAAAGTGACTCTCAGGGGGTTTTCAGGCCGCCTTAAGAAAAGACCTTCCTTCCACTGAAATTAAACAAGGAAGCATCAACTGTGTCCACATATCTTGCCATTATGTACAGCCCCAGAAGGAAGTCAGAAAGACACCAGGAGCAGGATCATTACTTGGGTTTGTGCTTATATGAGTCAATATATTCCTTTCCTGCTTAAGCCAGTTTGCATTGATTTTTCTGTCACCAAAACAGTTAATCATAGAGGCAAAATCTAATTGAGCAAGATTATAGAGCAGCATGTAAAGCAAATAAACATTGGTAAGCATGTCTATTTGAATGTTCAGACTTTAGTTTGGAGCAAGCATAACTTATCATCTTTCACTGCTGCCTTAAACTTTATACATGAAATGCAAACTTGCCTGACCTAGATACAAATTCTAACAGAATCATAATTTTTCTTCACATTAGATACCATAAACAGTCCAAAAAAAATCACTTGAATGTTTGTGACTCGGGGATGAGATTATTGAGTCCCATAATTAAAACTGTAAGCTCGCCTTCATGTTTGGTCTTTTTACCAGCTTCAGAAAGGAAGCCTATAAAAGGAAGAAGACTCTGATTATTTTTCTCCGTATTGTTTTTTCTTCCTATTAACTGTGGCTTTAGAAGTGGGTAGTTAGAGGCAATGAAGCTTAGGATGCCCTTTGAGCAAGCAAAGAGGGGAAACCAATTTATTTAGTTGCTACTTATTGATAGGATAGACATAGATAAGATGGAGAGGCATTTGACCTGGGAAAGAAAAGTGGCTTCAGAACCAGATAGATGGTTAGCATCTCTTCTCTGCTTCATTGGCTGTGACTTCAGGATAAGTTGCTAAACTTTAGCTTTTGCATGTGAGATTGAGACCTAGCTTTGTGTTACTATAAGAAATATAAAGTGAGTTGCACAACAGGCTTACTCATTGCAGCAGATTAATAAATTGTTAATTTTATTTGTGAACATTTATCTGCAGGGAGTTGGGAGCAGGAAACAATGCTTCTTTCTACTCACACAGAGGATGAGCATATGAAGAATGGCTACTTCATCCTCACAATGTGAAAAATGTAAAGTAAAATAAAATGAAATCCATGTTATAGATCTATTCTAATGATCTATCCTTACTGATAAACATTTTGAATCAAGAGTTAAGTATTTCTGCGAAGGGAAAACACTAACTACCTCCCAACTAAGAGACCTAAGCGCTTTGTGTGCAGATACCAATCAAGGCATCCCTGGAAGCACATTGAAGAGTGCTTGGCAAATAGTCCCAATGACTCCCTGGTCAGCACATTCATGAATGTTGGCCAAATAACCTTTAAAGAGCATGTGATGAATATCAGAGATAACAATACATTTTGCTTTTTGCTAAAAAATATATTACTTTTATTTTCTGTCATTTATACTTACTCAGCAATTATTTCCTTGAGTAGGTATGCTTGTGCACAATTGCATAATTCTACGATTCTTTATGTATTGCATGAATGTGACTTGTAAATTTGGCTGCCACATGCATTATAAAACACTTTTCAATTCTGAGTGTTAATTTAAGGTTCCACAGGAAACATGGCTTAGTGAGTGAAATATCAAAGACTAGGCCCATTAGACAGTAAAAAGTAGGAACTGATTTATTTAAACTATATTTGTGTCTAAATGAAGAGACTATTCCTCCCCACATAGGAATATTTTTGACTATATATATATATGTGTATATATATATATATATATATATATATATATTACTAACAAAAAAAGGTATTCTTAAAAAAATTAGATTTTTGAATTAAGAAATATGATTACCTTAAAAAATAATAGTAAAGCTTATGTTAGTTCTATAAATAGGAGCTGGAAATTACTCTGAGGGTTAGAATCTATATTAGTTTTCTATGATTACCTAACAAATTACCAAACACTAAACAGTATAGAACAACATATATATATTGTCTCACAGTTTCTGTGAAACAGAAATCTGAACAGAACTTCATTGGGTCCTTTGCTCAGGATCTCAGGAGAATGAAATAAAAGTGGTTGCCATGCCACAATCCTTCCAAATACAAGTGGTTGTTAGCAGAATTCAGTTCCTTGGGGCTGTATACTGAGGACCCATTTCCTCCCTGGCTGTTAATTGGAGACTACTCCCAGCCCCTAGAGTATTTGGCTCTTGCATAGGCACTCTCACTTGGTAGCTTATAATTTCAAGGCCAGCAGGAAAACATAGCTGACCTCCATGAAGGCCCCAGTCTTTCTTTTACAGGGCTCCCCTGATTAGGTCAAACCCTTTCAGATTAATCTCCTTTTTAATTAAGTCAAAGACAAGTGATTAGGGCTTTAATTGCATCTGTAAAAATTCTTTTGTCATATAACAAAATAATCACTAGAATTATATCTCATCATATTTAAGGGTCCTTCCCACAGTCAAGGAAAGAGATTATAGAGGACAGGAATACCAGTGCATGCGAGGCTTGGGGGCCATCTAGAATTCTGCTTACCACAGAATCTATTTGAGAAATATACTCCTCATAGAGATTATTTAACTATTTTCCTTCAAAAAAAACAGATTACTAGGTAATGATTAAAAATAATTCACTGAGCCCTAACCGGTTTGGCTTGGTGGATAGAGCATTGGCCTGCGGACTGAGGGGTCCCAGGTTTGATTCTGGTCAAGGGCATGTACCTTGGTTGTGGGCACATCCCTAGTAGGAGGTGTGCAGGAGGCAGCTGATCGATGTTTCTCTCCCATCGATGTTTCTAACTCTCTCTATCCCTCTTCATTCCTCTCTGTAAAAAATCAATAAAATATATTTTAAAAAATAATAATAATTCACTGAATCCAAGTATCAAAATACAATCATGAACAATTATGGCTTTTCGTCTCCCTTTAATGTATTTTATACTCTCTACTCTCTAATGAGAAATTTCAGAGATATCTGCTTCTTGCTCCAGGACTATCATTACTGTTTATTCATTTGTCCCCAAAAAGCCTTTAATTGTGCAGTCTTCATCAGTTGTTGTTAGGATTGGTTTTTTGATTCCATAAAATGCTCAGAAAAATATTGGCTGTGACTATGTGATGCTATTGTTTCCATTTCTTTAACCATAATTATCATTTTGCTTTAATTAGTACCCTTCATGTACTCTATTAATGAAAATGGAGGTTTGATGTCTTGTGATACAATAGCAAATTTTATCCTCAAGTCTAAACAGAAACTGGGACCATGATGTCTGTTTAATATTATTACACATCTAGTGACATTAGCAGCTTACTTTATGCCCAATGTCATGCAGAGTTAACTATATAGAATCAAACAAAGCTTCAGAGAAGGAGCTGGAAGCCAACATTTAAAACATTCCATTTATTTGGAGAATTTGACATCACCCACCTAAAGTTATAGGACATTAGGGTACAATAATCCTCCATCTTTCACCCATTAGATGTGGAAAGGAGTTAGAGATAAGGAAAAGCAGAGACACGCACTACTGGCTTAGAGCTAGATGGATTTTGGGATGAAATATTTGTTTCCTTGCCTACTGTTAGAATCAGCAAAAGTATATATGTAGGAAAGCATTTGTTCTCAGTGTTATTCCAAGTCTGGCACCCGGAAGTGTGTGCAATTGTGTGTGCATATGTGTGTGTGTGTGTGTGTGTGTGTTTACATGCATGTTTACATTTTATGTGTGAGGTAACTTTGCAAAGAACTAAAACTTATATAGTTATAAATAGTATTTCTCAATAAACATATTTGAATCACTTGAAAAATCTGTAGATTTTTTTGAGCATTTATCACTTTGTCAATCTATTGACAGCTAATTAGAATGTCACCAGATATGAAATTGTCCTTAAAAATGCACTATCCATTATAGAAAATGGTTTATTTCATAATATAGGTCTTGTTTTACTCAAATAATTCATTTTTTACTTTTTAACATACAACATAAACACATTTTTAATAATTGCAGATCATAAACAGGGGACACCTATCTATAGGACCCAGCAGGCTCAGCTCGGCCTCCAATCCTCTTGCTCTGATTCAAACAGGGGACTCCCATCTCCCTCTACATTGGGATGGATGGAGAACCGATGCCTTCCACGAATTCCATGCACACCTGCACGAGCTGTTCCTATGTAGCACCTATTACCCCTCGTCAGCTTGATAGGCTACAGACAGCTCAGTCCATGACAGTGGCTTGGCTGCAGTTGGATGCTATAATTCTTAAATAAAAATTTGAAAGCTGATGCAGAGTTGCTTTTCAGTTTGATTTTTCAAAATATAAAATATGTTCTTGCTTTTGTTCTCCCTTTGATCTTTAGAATTAAATTTTATCTTGGAATCAGCTATATGTAAAAGAAGAAACAGGATTCGAGATTATATATGAAAACTATTTAAGACTACAACCGTTTTATCTTCCCTTGTGGAAAAAGCTTAATCATTTAACTCACCATTAGTAAATATCCTCTGTCTAAGATAAATCTTATGCATGTGTTTCTGGATCTACAGCTAAATGCCCCATGAGAAAAGCTGCAGGTGCTCCCCATGAATGATGAGGCTGAGCCTGATGGTATTAATGTCTATGGCAAGATTTAATGCCTGAACACTTTCCTAGAGTTACTAGGCAAGTAACAAAAGTTTAAGAGTAGAAACCTACTATGTGCTAAATACTAGTTTTGAAACCAAGAATCATGTTGTCTTTCAACCTTTTTAGAGTCTAATCTCTGTGAGTGGCTTGAAGAGGTCGTAAAAACAGAGTAGTAACTGACGTCCTACATGATTCTGCAAATCTATTAAGAGCCCACTCAATTTTAGTAAATATATTATGGTTAAGGTATTTGTAAAATTTCCTCAACCTTCTAAACATAAATCACATGTTGTTTATACCTATACCTGGAACAACAGACAGTCTAGAGATTGAATATCATTTTGATCCCTTACTAGGTGTAATATTGAGTAAGCATCCAGAGGAATCTGTAAGTTGTAATTTTTTAAAATATATTTTTATTGATTTCAGAGAGGAAGGGAGAAGGAGAGAGAGGTAGAAACATCAATGATGAGAGAGAATCATTGATAGGTTGCCTCCTGCACGCCCTCCACTGGGGATTGAGCCTGTAACCCAGGGAATGTGCCCTTGACCAGAATCAAACCTGTGACCCTCCAGTTCACAGGCCAACGCTCTATCCACTGAGCCAAACCAGCTAGGGCTGGAAACTGTAATTTAAATCATACATAAAGCACTTGGCACAGTGCCTGTTTCAGGGTTGTGTCATAAAATATTAGCTATATTAGCTATTAATATAATTTTATCATCCTTCTCAACATGATCATATTTCATATCAGCACAAAATTATAATGTTTATAAGAGGAAAACATCTTTAAAAAATCAAATAGGTTTATATGACTTTTATGATTAAAATTTGGATTATCAATTTTTAAAAAAAGCCATTTAGGACCTGGAGGGACCTGTCAAAAGTTAATTGCTAAATATATAGTAAAAGTCAGGTTGTGAACTTTTATTAGCAGTATTGAGCACACAGTTTTGAGATTCCATATTCATTGGAATAGTTTTAAGTTCAGATATACTGGAAAATGTTTTTTCCTCACGGAGTTAAAGCCATTGTTTTTTTTTCCCCAAATCAAAGTAGTATTATAAACATTTTTTTTAAAAAAATGCAGAGTCCTTAGACTCTAAAATATAAGATGCTTAGACAGATAAATAATCCCAAATATAGCAAATCAATACCCTGCCTTTGGAACTCAGAGGTTTACTTTTATATTTAACTTAAGATGAACTCCAGCAATTTGCAAACCGTGATGTGACTCAGGTCCTCCTATAAAATCATCATATGTAAGACTTGAGGTTTTTCACTTTATTATATTCCATTAAATGCAGGTAATTACCAGGTTCCTTTGCCTTCAGGTTGAAACCACATAAGTCCTAAGAGGATCTTATGGCTCTGAATATTGACCTAAGGAGCATCTTGACAAGTAGAGGAACTGCTTTTGAGGAAATGCATGTCACTTCTTAGCTGCATATTTCCAATTTCCTTCACTTCTCCTAAAATTGCTATAAGGTGATATTGATATTTCCTACATGGGAATTTACTGTAGTTTTATTTGTCTGATAATAAATGATCTGATATTCCTCATTTCCAATGGAAGGAATCTCATGTCTTAATCAATCTCTCAAATTCTCCTTATGAAAAAGTTGAAGTCTTCTAAAATGAATTGAAAATCAATTAAATTACATTAGTTGATCCATAAATATTTTATTCTTTATTAAAAATTAGTATTAATAACAAATACACAACTATACCCTAATATTCATTCCAGGATACCAAGACCCACATTATCAGTCTTAGAACATTCAGGTTTAATGAACAATCCTACTTGGCAGTAAATAATTGGTGTCTTTTAAATTGCTCTGTTGCAAAAATCAGGAAAATCTCAATTTGAATGAAAAAAAAGATGCCAACACTGAAATGAATTAGTAGAATTATCAGAGGAGGATTTTAAATCAGTGTCATAAAGTGCTGCAACCAGCAATTATCATAAGGAGGCCAAATGGAGAGATTAAAAAATGGAAAGATTAAATGTTTCAGCAAAGACTTTGAGGAACCAAATAAAAATTCATAAGACTTTATGTTTAAAAGAAGTTTTAGGTTCACAGCGAAATTGAAAGGAAGGTGCAGAGATTTCCCATATACATTTATCTCCACACACACATAGTGTACTTTATTGTCAACTTCCCCTACCAGCTTGGAACATTTGTTACAATTGATAAACCTACATCTAATCTAATAAAAGAGAAACATGCAAATTGACCACAGCTCTGCTATGCCCCAAGCCATGCCCACCAGCCATTTAGAGTGACTATATGCAAATTAACCCAACCAAGATGGCGGCCGGCAGCCATGGAGCTGGAGCAAGCAGGAGGCTTGGTTGCCCCGGCAATGGAGGAAGCCAAGCTTCCCTCCTGCCCTGGCCGGCTGTGGTCTCCTCTCAAGGATATAAAGTTTCAATTATAGAAGATAAATAAATCCCAGATACCTGCTTCTAGCCAGTCTCCACTGGGAGCTTGGATGGCTGGGGGCCGTGGCCAGCCTGCAAACAGCCATCAGCCCCTCACCCAGGCTGGCCAGGCACCCCAACAGGACCCCCCTCCCTGAAGGGGGTGTGGCCAGCCTGAAAATGGCCCTCAGCCCCTCACCCAGGCTGGCCAGGCAC
>NW_005358650.1:2397839-2406263 GCF_000412655.1 Myotis brandtii
AAGCCAGGCTGATGGCTGCCAGTACAGTGGTGGTGGTGGAGCCTCTCCTGCCTCCTCAGCAGTGCTAAGGATGTCCGACTGCAGCTTAGGCCTGCTCCCCGCTGGCAAGTGGACATCCCCCGAGGGCTCCCAGGCTGTCAGAGGGATGTCTGACTGCCAGCTTAGGCCCAATCCTCTGAGGAGTGGGCCTAAGCCAGCAGTTGGTCATCCCCCAAGGGGTTCCAGACTGCGAGAGGGCACAGGCTGGGCTGAGGAACCCCCCTGAGTGCACAAATTTTTGTGCACCGGGCATCTAGTTGATATATAATAATCATCAGAAGTCCAACATTTGCAATAGGTTTCACTCTTACTGCTGTACACTCTATGTGCTTGGACAAAAGTATGACATGTACTCATCATTATAGTATTATACAGAGTATTTTCTATGCCCTAAAAACCTCAGTACTACACATATTCATCCCATCCCACTAATATGTAATGACCTTCAGAGTTTTGCCTTTTTCAGAATGTCATGTAGTTGGAATCACACAATGTGTAGTCTGTTCTGATTGACTTTTTTCACTTAGTAACATGCATTAAGTTTCCTCCATGTCTTTTTATCTCTTGATAATTCATTTCTTTTTAGTATTGAATAATATTCAATATTCTGGAGGAACTAGAGTTTATTTACCCATTCACTTACTGAAGGACATCTTTGTTACTTCCAAGTTTTGGCAATTACATATAAAGCTGCTATACATCTATATGCAGGATTTGTATGAACATTAAGTGTTCAACTCAACTCCTTTGATGAATACCAAGGTGTGTGATTGCTTGATCACACGGTAAGAGTATGTTTAGTTTTATAAGAAACTGCCAAAGTGTCGTCCAAAGTGGCCCTACCATTTCCGTTCCCACCTGTAAGGAATGAAAGTTTGTATTACTCCACATCTTTGCCATCTCCTTGCTAGCTTTGATGTTGTCAATGTTCTGGGGTTTGACCATTCTAATAAGTGCATAGGGTATCTTATTGTCATTTTAATTTGTATTTCTCTGATGACATATAATGTTGAACATCTTTTTATATGCTTATTTGTCATAGGTGTACCTTCTTTGGTAAAGTGTCTGTTCAGGTTCTTAGCACGTTTTTTAAAGAGGTTTGTTTGTTTTTTAAATCCTCACCTGAGGATATTTTTCTATTGATGTTTAGAGAGAGTGGAAGGGAGAGGGAGAGACAGAGAGAAACATTGATGTGAGGGAGACACATTGATTGGTTGCCTCCTGCATGCACTCTGACCAGGGCTGGGGAAGCTGCAACCAAGGTACGTGCCCTTGACCAGAATCAAACCCGGGACCCTTCAGTCGGTGGGCCGATGCTCTATCCACTGAGCCAAACTGGTTAGAGCTGTTTGTTTTCTTATTGTTAAAATTTAAGAGTTCTTTGTATGTTTTGAATAACAGTCCTTTCTCAGATGTATCTTCTGCAAATATTTTCTCCTAGTCTTGACTTTGTCTTCTCATTCTCTTGCCAGGATATTTTTGCAGAGCAAAAGTTTTTTACATTAATAAAGTCATGCTTATCAATTATTTCATTTATGGCTCATGCCTTGGGTGTTGTAACTATAACGTCATCACTGTACCCAAGGTAATCATGTTTCTTTAATACATAGTATATAGGCCTAATAAGATTGTATAATTCTTCATGTGTGAATTTTGTCATCTTTTGTCTTTTGGTTCATTTCATCTAGGTCAGTGGTCGGCAAACTTCGGCTCTCGAGCCTCATGTGGCTCTTTGGCCTCTTGAGTGTGGCTCTTCCACAAAATACCACGTGCGGGCGCACACATACAGTGCGATTGAAACTTCGTAGCTCATGCACAGAAGTCGGTATTTTGTGGAAGAGCCACACTCAAGGCGTCAAAGAGCCGCATGTGGCTCGCGAGCCGCAGTTTGCCGACCACTGATCTAGGTTCTCAAATTTGTGGGCATAGAGTTGTTCATAATATTCCTTTATTATGTCTTTTAATGACCATGGGATCTGAAGTGATAACCCCCTCTTTCATTTCTAATATTAGTAATTTGTGTCTTTTTTCTTTTTTTTCTTAGTTAGCCTAAGACATCAATTTTATTGACCTTAAAAAACAAAACAAAAACAGCTTTTGGTTTTATTTATTTTCTCTATTTTTTTGTTTTTAATTTCGTTTTCTGTTCCATTTCTTATTATTTCTTTCCTTCTGCTTACTTGGGATTTAGTTTGCTCTTGATTTTCTAGTCCCTATGGTGGAAACTTAGATTGGACTTAAATCTTTCTTTCTTTCTAATATATATATTCAACTATAAATTTCCCTCTAAGCACTGCTTTTGCTGCATCCATCCAATTTTTGATAAGTTTTGTTTCCACTTTCATTTAGTTCAGCCTTTCTTAATTTCTCTTGAGATTTCTTCTTTGACCTATGTGTTATTTAGAAGCATGTTGTTTAATTTCCACATGTGCTTCAAGGAGATGGAACAAAAGCCCCCACACTTTGAGTTGTGCATAGTCTCTTCTTTCCAAAGAGAACAATATGGAAAAAAAGCCAAACAAGAATACATTTACAGTTGATAATCCTGACAAACACTACCTCATGATCAAGGTTAATATCAACAGCAATAAGTCACGTGGATATTATGTTCCTTGATCTGATATTTGAGAATGCCACTTTACCTTTGTGTTCTGTCCTCAAAAAGTCCATGACAGTCTAACATGAGAAGAACATTAGGCATATCCCAATTATGTAACCCTCTATAAATTTTCTGACCAATACTCAGCAAAATTGTCAAGGTGACTGACAACGAGGGGAGTCTAAGAAACTGTTACCAAAAGAGGAACCTAATGAGCCATGAGCACTAAATGTGATGTTCCCTGGGTGGGATTCTGAAGCAGAAAAAGAACATTAGGTTAAAAAAAAGTGGACAAATTATGAACTTTTGTTAATAATGATGTTTTAATATCTGTTTATTAATAGTTACAAACATATCTTAGTAATGTAAGATGCAATAATAGGAGAAACTGTGTGTGGGGCATATGGGGCACATATGTTACCATATTAACAACTTTTCTGTAAATCTAAAACTATTCTAGGAAAAACCTCTTATTAAAAATAATAACAAACTCATGTCTCCATGGAATTGAGGGCTCAGAAGTGCTTTTAAGATGAGAAAAAATAGGTAATTATAAGTGTGGAAGGCTTGTATGCTCACTTCAGTAGGAGGAGGGCCATATAAGGAAATGGTACAGGTGTTTTGGACAAAATTAGGGACAAGTCTAATACACAGGCACCCTTATAGCTTTAAGGAAGAATATTGTAGACTGTTATCCAATTTCGCCTGAAAGAGGAGAGAAGAGACCACATGTGATTATTCCTGCTCACACCTTGCTCAGGATTCATAGGAGGCCATATTACTGGTATCTAAGAGTAAACATGCTGAATTGAGATCACTAATGAGTTGTGATCAATCATGTACATTTTTGCTGAAAAGCAGTTCTCATTGTAGTTATATCCAATAGAGCTATAGTTAAATGTATACGTGACTTTGAAACTTTGAATGTAGAACATTATCCAGAGTGATAGACATACATATGGTGCTTATGTGAAGAGTCAAATAACTTGATAAATTGAGTAAAAGGCAGCATGTGAGATCTAAATACTAAGTTTATGTCAAAAAGGTGGGTCAGCTTTTCTTTGAATTTGTTGCCCTTCACTCTCACTCCTCCTGCCATTAAGCTAGAAATTAGAAACAGGGAATATAATGACAGTAGAGTGATTCTGATGTTATTATCACCATAAAGCAAATGTTAGTATGCATAAACTATAATTTGATCATCTCCCAAAAACTTATCTGAATATCTGATATTCATCATGAATTATAAGTAAAAATACCTGTAGCAAACAAAAACTGAAGGAAATATTCACCCTTTTCTCAACCATTTTAAATAGGACACTTCTATTTAATCCAGAACAAGAAAAGAAATCCAAGTATTTAAGTACATCCATTTGAATTTACCTTATTATGTCTAGGTGATAAAAGAATATTACAAAATCAAATTTTGTAATTTGAATAAATGTTTGAAGTATTTTGATTAGAATGCCAACTTTAAATAACATTGAATACATTCCTTTATTTAAATTGAGCTTATGACTGAAAATATACATATATATACTAATGAATATGCAATGATATAAAATTATAGAGAATTTGAGCTCATTTTAGCCTTGCTTTAAACGACACCTACAAATCTTATCACTAGAAAAATATACTAGTTAGTTAATGAGTATCATGATCAGCCATACTAGTATAGGAACTATTAACAGTTAACTACATATTTAGCATTGTTAATTGGTTATGGTCAAAGTCTAAAATACTGTGAACCAGATTATATTACTACAATCTCAAAGCCAGTTTATCTGCTTATCTCCTGAGGATATGCATGACATAATTCAATTCATTGTGAAATACTTCTGGATATTCATTGCAATGGCCACTGTCACTGTAACAGCACTCTGTTATCCTATCTTGTTGCAAAAATGTACTCATTTAATGTTGAAGAAATCAAATCTCCCTTTAAACTCGGGTGAATATTTCCTGTCTCTAAATCGTACTTTTCTCCTTTTTGTTTTAATAACTTTCTAAATTGTTTTTTTTTTCCCATAAATGAAATCACAATGGCACTTGAGAAAAAAAGAAATACAAAAATGATTACTGTTGACTATCTTCCTCCTTTTTGCTTCCATATTTGCTGACTGCATGTGCCTGAATGAACTGTTTGTTAGCCCATGCTGGGCAATTACCGTGCTGCACATTTGCATCTATAGTGATCAGACAAGACACTGCTTTCTTGGTTCTTTCTCTCATTTAGGAATTGACATGACTAACAAAAGGTATTCTTCTTTTTAGTACTGAAAGGACTAAACTGTGATTTCAATTTATGAAAGAGAATGTGAAAATAAGAATAAATATGTGAGTGAATTTAACTTAAGATGATTTAGAACATAGAGTGCTGACATGTCTTTGTTGAGGTAAGATTTCACAGGTAGCAAACTTTAATCCACTGGATACTAGATAACCCATTTATCTTAGAAGATAGGTTTATGCATTTTTTTTGAGAAAAAGCCAGGATACTTTTTAAAAAATTCAACTCAGCCCAAGTAATTCTGCAGGCAGACAGTTGGATGTAAGAGATGGTCCTCAACAATCACAGTTCTGATTCAGATAAAGTATTTTGAATATAAAGTGATAGTAAAAAATGGCATAGATTTCAATAACTTTAAGAACCAATCTTCCATTGTCTGAGCAAACTCTTTGGCTGGTGGTTATTGAATAAGCATGTTTACCTCTGATTTTACACAGAAAAGAGTATCATTTCATATTAAAATGAGAATCTATGAATTATAAAAGGAATTATTAATGTTCAAATACCACATCCTAAGTATAGATCAAACTGGAAGGCATTTCCTCCATTTTAAATTGAATGAAGTATTTGAATTTATTACAAATAGCAAAAACTGAATTATTATTAGGATAGTGTAAAAAAAAGTGGCACTGAAGACCTTTTCTGTAATTTTAACATATTCAGGTAAACATTCTGGACTGAATTGCTTCTCTAAAAGAAAAGTAAAAGTAGTCCAGGTGTACGATGAGTTGCCATCCAATTTTGATTTTTCATGCCTATTTATGACTCCAAATAGGCTGTGTAAATTGAGAATAACTATAATGAAATGCGTTTACTAAGCAGCCTGCTGATGGATCAGAACACATTATTCAGGATTCCCAGCCCAGGGCAGATAATCAGAGTAGGTTTGATCTGGAGGAAACGTGGACATCCCAACTAGCAAGGCAGAGCATCTGCTAGCACTGATGCATATCCATGCAGAAGAATAGTTTGTATCAGGAAGATTTGGTGGCGTAGAAAAGGACCTAAGTCAAGAAACTCAGACCTACACTGGATAGGAAGAAAATTAGGAATGTGCCCTCTATTAGACCCAGTTTATAATTTCCAGAGGTAATCAGTCCCACTGTTACTCAAAGGAGAAACCGAGATACCTTTCCTGTCTGCCCCAACTTCCCACGTTATAGAGATTTGACTCTACTGAAGCCATTTTAGATTCTATCATTGGAAGACACAATAGCTTGATCAGATTCAGGCAAGATGTTCTGATTCATTGCCAAAATGGGTCGGTATCACCCATTTGAGAATGTGGAGTTTCAAATCTTTATTGGGTGATGTTGGAACAATGAGAAGCAATAGGAGAATAGAGCAGGCAAGATGTGGTAGTTTCACATAGTCTATCTGTAAGTGTTCCCACTTTATTTGGTAGGTGATTACATCTTATTTGGAAACTGAGGCTAACTCAGTTATATATAACTTTATATTGGCTTCTGGTATGTCTTTACTTAT
The DNA here is from genome assembly GCF_000412655.1 of Myotis brandtii. Classification (NCBI taxonomy): domain Eukaryota; kingdom Metazoa; phylum Chordata; class Mammalia; order Chiroptera; family Vespertilionidae; genus Myotis; species Myotis brandtii. The sequence goes on from NW_005358650.1 coordinate 2,404,253, forward strand.
TTTTTATCGCTCTCATGACCTTGAAATCTCCCCCAAAGTTAAGATGGGCTTTTGGAGTTGGATCACATACTTCAATGAAGACATTAAGGGCCACATTGTTGATGATTAACAGGTGTGGTATTAAACCACGGTACTATATGGCTTCCAGTAAATTTCAAGTGTACAATAAAGTATAATTAACTATAGTCACTAAGCTGTACATGAGATCCCTAGAACTCATTCATTCTGCAAAACTGAAATTTTGTACTTTTTGGCCAACATCTTCCCATTTAACCCATCTTTCAGTCCCTGGCAACTACCATGTCTACTTTTATGAGTCTGAATTTTTTAAGTTCCACATATAATTGAGATCACACAGTATTTGTCTTTCTATGCCTAGCTTATTTCACTGAGTATAATGTCTTGCAGGTTCATCCATGTTGTCACAAATGATAGGATTTCTTTTTAAGGCTGCTGAATAACATTCCACTATATAGCTCACTCACATTTTCTTTATCCATGCATCCATCAATGAACACTAGGGTTGTTTATATACCCTGGTTGTTATGAATAATGCTGTTATAAACATGGGAGCCCAAATATCTCTTTGAAATACTGATTTCACTTCCTTTCGATATGTACCCAGAAATGGGATTTCTGGATAACATGGTAGTTGTATTTTTAATTTTTGGAGGATGTTGCAATTCCTAGACAAAAACTCTTACTATTATGGAGTAGTAATGTCTTAATAACTGAAAACTATTTTCCATTTGGGGAGAGGAGGTACCCAAGGCATGCTATTGGCCTTCCAGTGTTAGCTCCTGACTCTGGAACACCAAGTGACTATATGACTGGAATTTCCCATCATGACCAAGTTGTAATTGGAAATATTTGGTCATAGGTCAGGGAATAGTAGGATATGCCAAGGTTTTATTCTTGAATATCTGATATCTACAGGATAAAAATTTCACTTTTATTCAAGAGGTTCATACTCAACTTGTAAAAATCACCAATATGGTTTTTCACCATTCAAAATTCTGATTTTGTAGCATAAACTTTCAACCACTATGGGCATCATAGAGAAGCAATCAATCAGAGATAGACAATGGTGTTTCAATTCAAAATGACTTTAACTTCCTAAAAAAGCTGTACTGAGGTATAATTGACATACAATAAACTACACATAAGTGTACATTTGTAAGTTTGATATATTCTTACATCTCCACTATCAAGATAATGAACATATCTAGTTTCCTTGTGCCCCTTTGTAATCATTCCCACCCACTCAAACCATTTTACAGATAACCACGGATCTATTTTCTATCATTAAACATTAGTTTATATGACTAGAAACTTAGATAAGTGGAAACATACAGTGTATGCTCTGTCTTGCTTCCTCCACTCAATACCACCTTAATATTCTACCATGTTATAACAAGTATCAATGATTCATTTGTTTTTTTCTTGATAAGCAATACTACATTGTATGGATCTGCTACAATTTGTCTATCCATATGGGGATGGGTATTTAATTTTCAGTTTTGGCTAACAAATAAAACCGTTATAAACACTTGTGTAAAGTATTTATATAAATACTAGAGGCCCGGTGCACAAAAATTTGTGCACTCGGGGGGCAGGGGGAGGGGGGTCCCCCAGCCCGGCCTGTGCCCTCTCACAGTCTGGGACCCCTCGGGAGATAACGACCTGCTGGCTTAGGCCTGCTCCCGGGTGGCAGAGGGCAGGCCCAATCCCTAAGTGCAGCCCCTGGTCAGGCTCAGAGCAGGGCCGATTGGGGAGTTGGGGCGCCGCCCCGTCATGCACAGAGCAGGGCGGATCGGGAGGTTGCAATGCCACCCTCAGTCACGCTCAGGGTAGGGCCGATTGGGGGGTTGGGCCACCGCCCCCTGTCACACTCAAGGCAGGGTCGATGGGGAGGTTGCGGCGCCAACCCCTGTCACGCACAGAGCAGGGCCAATCAGGGGGTTGGGCGCTGCCCCCTGTCATGCACAGAGCAGGGCGGATAGGGAGGTTG
>NW_005358650.1:2407423-2512017 GCF_000412655.1 Myotis brandtii
ATGCCAATTACCATGTTTCTCTTTTATTAGTTAGATTTCTGTGAGCTTTCATTTCTCTTGTGTAAATAGCTAGTACAGAGGGTAACTGGATCTCATTGTAGGTGTACACTTCACTTATTAAAATAAATTGATGTATTTCCAAAGTGGTCTATCATTGTATTGCTACCAGAAATGTTTTTTAAAAGACTATCCTTAGATGCTTTCCAACACTTAATAATTTTTAAATTTTATCCATTCTTATAAATATATAGTATTATCCCATTGTAGTTTTAATTTGTAGTTTTCAAATGACTAAGGATGTGCAGTATCTTTTCATGTGCTGTTTTTCCATAGATATAAGGAATGTCTCCAAAAATTGTATGCACACTTTAATAGCCGATAGCTCAATTTTGAAAATTAAATGTATTTTAATAAACCCTGCTTTTATAATTATTCAAAGTGTGTATGTACATTTTTGGGACACCCTATATATTTTTTGATAAAGTATTGACATGTTTTGCCAATTTTAATTTTTTGTTTTCTTATTAAGTTTTGAGTAGACTTTTGAGAGTTTTGACATATATTTTTGGTAAAAATTATTTACCATATATACAATTTGCAGATATTTTCTCACCGTCTTTATTTTGTCTCTCCATTCCCTTAATGTTTTTTGACAACATACATTTTAATTTTGATAAAACCAATTTCTCAACTTCTTATTTTATGTACTGTGCATTGCAGTCACATGTAAGAAATTGATGCCTAACATTAGATTACAAAAGTTTTCTCCTATGTTTTCTTCTAGAAGTTTTACAATTTAGGTTTTAATTTTAGAATTATAAATTATTTGAGTTCATTTTTGTATATGATATGAAGTATAGATCAAATATATATACATGGATATTCAGTGGTTTCAGAACCATTTATGCAATGAAACAATCTAATGACCAGTCTTACAAAATTAGCACATATTTCTATATAACACACACACATATATATATAAAGCATTATGTATACACATATATAAAACATACTGATAAATTATATATGTAAATTATATATTATCTGGTTTCTTTTTTTTTTCCAAAACAAAACAACAAATTTTTAAAAATTAAAGAAATACACATAACAAGAAATTTAACGTTAGTTATAGCTGGGTATGGTCATGCCCTATTCCCTTGTTCACCTCTGTCTGTTTGCTTGCATTAAATGCATGGCAGCTTTATTTTGTAAGAAGGGATAGGCCAATGTGATGGAAGGGAGGAGAAAAGAAGTTTATTGAAGGAGGGAAGGGTACTTGGTTTTTAATAGTGATATTGGCTCCAGGAGGGAAGGGATCTCGAAAGGCCATTGGTCTATTTATCTGCAGTTTCATTTAGTGTTATAGTTTAATTTCAGAATCTGCAAATTTAGGATGTTCAATTAATCAAATCTCTGCTCCATTATATAAAAAGTGAGAGGGGGAAAAAAACACATTTGTATATCTGTGTGTGTATGCTGAATTTACTTAGCACTATGTAAACAAAAAATATTTACATGTACTTATCTTAGCCAATGCCCACAATCATGTGGAGTAGATATTACTATATGCATTTTAAAGAAAAATACCTGATAATCAGAGATTACATAGCAGATGTTTAGTCATAGATCTTTTAAGTGGCAAAGGTAGAAAGCAAACCCAGATGGCCAATACTCTCCCCAGCACAGCCATCATGAGGGGTTAAAGCATTGCATCACTTAAGACTGACAACCACAACAAAAAAGTACTTGGCCTATAGCACTTTGAAGATTTCCCAAATGAACCAACACAATAATTCTAATTTTCTCACTTTTGTTCTTTAAACGATAGTTATTTATTTAAGCTGTAGCTACATAAGAAAAGTAAAAAAAGAGAGAAAATACAAGTGTGGGCAGTTGTGAGTCCCTGAAACACAGAGTAAATAACGAAAAACTGTAAACCAAATTTTGCTTACCCTGTATAATTTTGACATTTGATCAGAAAATCTGAATTATAAAAAGCCAACCAAAATAAATTTCCTCCTCACTAGGCAATTGTCTCCTATAGTAAATTATAAAGTCATTCTTCTTAAGCATTAAGTACATGAGTCCTGACATAATAGAACTCATTTGAGAGAACTTAAATAAATTTCTTTACAAGTTTGATTTTCACCACAACCTTGAATGCCTTCCTGAATGATCCCATAGAAGCAACAGGACTGAAATGATGTATCCTGGAGAGAGGAGCCATTCACTGATCAAGGGCAGTGATTTGGGCATACAGAGCCTCAGTCAGCACTTTGCCTCAGGTCATCTGGCAAAGTTCAGAGTCAAGAGGAGTGATTTGCTCTGGGAAGCATATCTGCTGCAGGCTCTGAACTTCACTCAAATCCCAGGTCATTCAGTGTTCTCATGCACGAAGCACATGTGTCACACGAAGATTTAACAGTCAGTGCAAATATTTCTCAATATGTGTCACTCCTGGTTTTGCTTCAGAGAGGGGTTCTTAAAGGACATTGTAGTAATAATTTCAATGAACTCTATGAAGACTCACTTTCAACGACTTGAGCAAACAGAATCAATATGATCCACTCTACTCACTGATCTCTGGCTTATAATTATTGTAGTATGACTCAACTCATGACATTGACATGTATTTGATTTAATTTTTCTATAAAACACTTAAGAATATTAGATTTTAATTGTTGGACTTAAAGCTTCTAAAAGAAAGCTCAGATACATTATTGTCATTAACAAACAAACTTTTAAAAAAATATGTATTGAATTTAATACTAATGGCCAGAGAATTGTACTAAGTCAAGGAAATTCAACAAAAGCAAATTAGGCATTTCATCTGAGCCTAGTTTTTTCATCTTAAATTTGGGATAATAACAGCATGACCTCAAATGGATTTTGTAAATATTCTACAGTGAGTGGTGGTGTGAGGAAATTGATGGATAATTTCCCAAGAAAATCAGTCATTTAAATGGTGAAAAAAATTAATTTAAAGTCTCTGTAAATGTTCCTAAGGACATATAGCAAATGGACATTTATCCAAGAAAATTTGCTAAATATCATTTAGAACAGCAAGGGTCTGCAGCATTGGATTTATGACCTGCCTTCACATCTTCTTCTCCCCCACTAAGAGACAGAAGTTCTACTGTGGGCATTTTACTCTGGACAGATGTGACCAAGATTCCTCTCCTGCCAGCCCCTAGTCTAGGATTATAGTTGTACTTCAGGAAAGGCCACTAGCATCTTTTTCCATCCCCAGTCCTGCATTGTAGAAGCGCTATTGTAGGCAGGCACAACTGAGAAGACTGGAGTTCTCTTTCCTTACGAGGCTTCCTTTCCTTACCCAGCTCCCAACCCCAAACTACTCCCATATCCAACAGCAAAACACAATGGGCTCTAGAGTCTTATGTTCTAACTAAATATGAGCTGAATAATAAATTCCTCAGGCCTAATACAAATCCTAGGAATACAGGAGTGAAAAGAAAACTAAAGTAATTATTGGTGGTCTGGAAAGCTGTTCATATGCTCAAGACTGCCCATTCTTAGGAATGCCAGAAAAGACAATCTTTGAGCTCCTAGTCTCTGGCTAAACATGAAGAAAAAATATGTAAACTTTACCAACTATGAATATATAAACAACCTGCAAGCCACACATACATTCAGCAGTAAAGGGTAAAATTACATCTGCCTAAGATAGCTTAAAAGCAGCCTTTGATTAATAAATGGTTTATATGGATACTGGCAAGACAGGCTAAAGTAAAAACAAAACAAACTCTGAGCATAGCCATTTAATATTGTACACTATGGAGGAAAAAAACTTCAGAGAATTTATCTAACCAAGTCAGTAAATAAAAACCAATAAACAAAAAACAAAATCAAGCCTTTGGAGGAAGGAGTTCGGTATTCATAAATCCTACAATATATGGCCTAAAATGTCTAATTTTAATAAAAATTGAGACATTCAAAGAACCGAAAAATGAGACCTTTACATAGTGAATCAATAAGCAATAGTAACTAACTTTGAAGGGTTGATTTTTGCTCAGCTGTTGGACCTGGCAGACAAAAGCTTCAAAGCACCTAGTATAAATATGTTCAAAGAACTAAGATTAACCAAATTTTTAAAAATAAAGTAAGATATAATAATAATGTCTCATCAGTAGGGACTGCAATAACAGGGGCAGGATTTTCCTTTAAAGGTAAAAACTATAATGATAAAAAAAGCAAAAGTTCACTAAAGTGTCTCAGAGTATATTTGAGTTGCGGAACAAATTCATTTGGAAAATAGATAAATAGAGATGGTATGTTCTAAGCAAGAAAGGCATAAAAAAACATGAACAGTCTCAGAAAAATGTGAGATGACACTAAACATATCGACATACTTATAATGGGAATATCAGGAGAGAAAGGAGATAAAAAAGCAGAAAAACATATTTGAAGAAATATGGTTGAAAATGTCCCAAATTTGATGAAAAACACCAATGTACAGACCTAAAAAACTCAGTAAAACTCAAGAAGGATAAAATCAAAAAGATCCAAACTCAGATATACCATAGTCCAAGTGTTGAAAGCCAAAGATAAGAGAAAAATGACAACACATACAAGGGAACCCTGGAAAACTTAAAAACTAACTTTTCATCTTAAACATTGGAGGCCAGGAGGCAAAAGGATGACATGTTCAAAGTTCTGAAAGAAAGAACATGATTCACCAAAACTATCTTTTTTAAAAAGCCAACTAAACATTCCTACATAAACAAAACTGAGAGGTTCCATAGGTAGGAGACTGGTCTTTCAAGAATACTAAAGGAAATTATTCAAGCTAAAAAGGAACTGGCACCAAATCCACAAGAAAACTCAAAGAGATTATTGGTAATTATAAAAGACTAGATACATATAAATTTTCTCTTTATTCTTTTAACTGATTTAGAAATAGTTCAACTCTAAAATGATGATGTTCTGAAAATGTAAAGATGAGTTTTGCTTTCACAAAGATGAGTCTGGTAGAGAAGGTAGACTATAAAGACTTTAGAGAATTAGGGGCAGGAGTGAGCTTGAAAGAGCTCAGATCAGAGAAAAAATGAGCAACATTGAGACAATGTTTTTTCTTGAACCCATGATGACAGCACTGAAAAGCATTTACTATAGATATTTGACCTGAGCTTTGAGTCAACCTGAGTGTAACTCTAAGGACATATTCCTGGAAGCAATGTAAAACGTTTGGATTTCTGTGGCTAATTTTCAATTGCCTACTTTCTATTAATTTGTAGTAAACATTCTTTTGCTGGAATTTTAGCCAGGGTTATTATGCCTAGTAATTTGAATCTGATAGATTTCTATAGTTCTAGAAGCTTGGTCTTTTTCAAAAAGTAATTCGTTACCTTTACATAATTTCTGTAAGGTTCAAGAGACTAAAAAAAGTGAATTTTGAGGAGAGATGAGGTGTATTTATTTAACAATGAGAAAAAAATTAATCTGTATAAATTATCAATACATATAATAATATTGGGAAATTACAATATTTCCAGTAACAATGAAATAAACTCAGAGTTAAATTTAATTTATCAAAAATATTACTGATGGATTCTATTGTGGGGGGTTCAGAATGAGTCACCCCAAAATGTAGCTCTGTGGTGTGCAGATTCTTTTGAGTTCAGGAAAAGCGTCTGCCCCTCTATTAATTACCTAGAAGAACTTGAATTCAGGCCTAGCTCATAATAAATGACTATCAGAGATAACAACTTTTGACCTATCTATAGGGCAGGATAAACTTCTATTTACTAAGCATCTTGCAATGACCATGAAGCTGCCATGATACCTTACCTCATCCCTAGCTCAGAATGTCTTAAATACCTACTAGCCCCTAGACATCTCTGAACCTCTCCTCCATGTGGGGTCTCTGATTCTCTCAGCTATGTGGATTCCTATTTATATGTATGTACTAAATTCGGTTATTTTCTCTTGCTAATCTGCCTTATGTCTAGACCAGCCTGAAGAACCTTGAGGGTAGAGAAATACTTGTTCCGCCCTCATACTCTGCTAGGCAATATATTATGAATATCTCACAACAGTGTTTTGAGGTGACTGTTTTGTTGGATAATCTTTTAGAGAAAATATTAGAGGTTCTAATTATTGTTTTAAACTTTTCTTTGTATAGGAAAATATGATATGCATAATAATCAATGTTGGGTGAAAAAATTAACAAGTTAGCTAAGGGTTGTCTTTGAATCTTTGATTTTAATGATGTTTTTCTCTACCAATTGAATTCACTGTTTTATATTCTATTGTTGTAACGTACCCCGCGAATCACAGAAGGATGCCTCAAGAAGTCGAATTAAAGAGTCACATTTATTGCAATCCGGGACTATGAAGGGGCATTCCCAAATCTCATAGCACCTATTTGGTCACAGTTCCAGGGTTATATAGGCAAAAAATCACAAAGATATTGATTACATCTCAGGGTTTGGAATGAGGAACCTGGTTCGCAAAAAAAGCAGTTTACAGAAGCAGAAATTAAGCATGTTAATTACAGTTTTGGGTCTCCGGATCACTGAGTTGACAGAAACACATCATCTGGGACCGCTGGGTTGACAGGAACACATTATCTAGAGCCCTCGGGTCTCGAACCACTGAGTTGGCAGGAAGTCATTCTAGAGCCATCGAGGCAATTTAGAGTAATTTCACTGTCCTGGTCTTAGGACCACTGAGTCAACTGGAACGCACCATCTGTGGCCACTAAAACAATTTAGGATAATTGTGCTGTCCTGTTTCCCAGGTACGGAAGAATGTGCTTTCTAACACCAGTAAGATAACAATCAATGGGTTAGTCATTCAATCGAATGGGATGATTTATACAATTCAGAAAATCAAAGTAACTTTTCTATTGTTAAGCCAAAAAGCAGGGTTAAACTACAGTTTCTACCTATGGTTGCTACCATACTTCACTATTACAGTATCAATGTTAAAAGAGAGTAATTAAATCAAGGATACTTTCCTATGTATTGCAAAGCCAGAATATTATTGATTTTACAAAGCCTCCTGGTGATGCTACAAATTTATGGCAAAACTTAAAACATTTCCATAGAATTTTCTTTACATACTTAATCATGAATGATCATCTGTTTACCATACAGTTTTTGTTGTTGTTGTTGGTTTACTAAGAAATTTTAAGTAAATTTATGGTTACTTTGAATTTTTCCCCCCAGATAAAATGAATACCTCCCATATACACTGTGATGGTGCTACAGCTCAGATGTGACCACCATATTTGAATGTAATGGCTTCCAATTGGTAAACAGCCATGCTTATCATGAAATACTTTATAATAATAAATGTTTATCATAATTTCTTTTTTTTGGCTTTTTTTTTGTTCCTATCAAATTTTTTATTATACATAATGCCAGGTGAACTCAATTTTCAGAGGCTGTATAAAATAAGAGAAATACTGTATACTTTGCTTGCTAGAATTGTAGCCAATTACAATAACTTAGGACTACATTTAGGATGTAATTAAAATGCAAAGTTTTATTTTGTTCTCATGGCTATGTTTGAAGATCATGCTTCTAAATTGGCACCTACTTCCACCTGTAGCTCCTTGTCTTATGACAAATATGAATTGGGTAGTTTTAACAGATCGTCTGTAACTGGATAAGTAGAACGAAGACAATGGCTGGTCTTTGGGCCACTGTTTAGCTGTGAATGAACACACTTTCACTAAACACAAGGAAAGTGACTTGTCTTAAAAATGTGTTCAGCCCTAACCGGTTTGGCTCAGTGGATAGAGTGTCGGCCTGCAGACTGAAGGGTCCCAGGTTCAATTCTGGTCAAGGACATGTACCTTGGTTGCGGGCACATCCACACTAGGGGGTATGCAGGGGGCAGCTGGTCAATGTTTCTCTCTCATCGATGTTTCTAACTCTCTATCCCTGTTCCTTCCTCTCTGTAAAAAATCAATAAAATATGTTTTTTTTTAATGTGTTCAACACCAATATTGCAATGATAGAAGAACTTTTTATAATATGCCAGTAGTTATATACTACAAAGAATGCTCTTTCAGACTCAATGTAATCTTCCTGCCATCTTAACTAGTGATGTCTCTTGACTGGAGGTCATGCCTCCACTGAGAAAATGACTCAGAGTGGAGCTGTTTTGTTTAAAACCATTGAAAACTCCTCAAAATACTTTTTCTTCATGTTTTTTATGATTATTGTTAGTTCTTTAGCTAGAATTGCAGTAAAGTTTTCCTAAGTGAAAGTGTATTTTCAGCACATTTTTAAGGCCTTGTTTCACTCTGACATGAATGAGTAAGTTCTGGGCCAATAGTAAAGACAGAATACCAGACAGATAACATCATCAGTATGAAGTAGCTTTAATTGTGCATGAGGCTTCAATATCCTAAGCATTTTTCTCACTTTAGTTCTACATAATAATAAGTTTCTCACTTTAGTTCTCCATAATAATGGAGGCAGCAATGAAAAAGGAGCAAAGAGAATTAGATCCTAAGGATTTCTGCAATGTTTCATTATGATTTAATTTAGCTGCTAATAGTTAACAGTGACAACAAAAACTACAAAAAATATCCATTGAAAAAAAGTGCTGACTTGCTGCAGCCCTCTGTATTCATTGGCTTTGAATCTAATTTATATATGTCTGCTTGTGCCCCATAAAATTTTAGAGTTCCCACAATAGTAAATTGAAATTTGTTTTGTTTAATAAAAACATTGCCAGATAGCAACTGTCAGTTAGAAAATTAGATTTAATTTCCCTTTATGAGTGATTAGCTGTTAGCATCTCAGCTCTCTTTATGCATGTAATTAACTTTTCTAATCAAATATAACTTCTTTGTTGTTGAAGATAATACTATGAGCTTTGTCATTAAATATTATACTTCCTTTTCATGACAAACTTAAGTGGAATTAATTGTTTACTCTATTTTACTCATGGGATTTTTACATGCAAATGGGAAACAAACAGGAAAGATTGTAAAGAGTTTCTAATGGCAAGGTGTCTTTGTTTGGAAAGGCATTTCAGCTCTAAAGTTGTATTTTAAATATGCTGTTGAGATTCTGAAATTGCAATCAGGTCTATTATAATTTGGATATGAGTAGGCATTTGGCTGCTCAGCTCTATAGTGTACTTTAGGTCACCCTGAGCATCATTTACATCAAAAAGATTCAACTCAATTCTGGCTCATTGCCTGACATTCTGGGCAAGAACTCAGAGCTAGATCTACATAATATAAACATAACTGTTTAAGAAGTGAAAAATCCAACCACACTACTTAATTTAGCAACATATAATTTAAAAAGGTAATTAAATCTTTGACTGAACTTATAAATTTAATTTGTAGGGAGGCATGATCTTTTAAACAAAAATTTAATTAATGCTTATTTCTGAATTAACTATGTAATCATTCTTAAATGGTGGTGCTTTGCTTTGAATATTAGTAACAGCCACATGGCCTCAAAGTAAGATATGAAATACTATATGGATGTTATATTTGAAAAGCAATAAATGTGGAAACATCTTTAAAAATGATTGCTCATTGCTCTGGTTGGTATGGCTAGGGGTTTAGAGAGTTGGCCTGCACAAGAAGGGTCCTGGGTTCAATTCCAGTCAAGGACACACATGGGTGGCAGGTTCAATCCCGGCTCCAGTTGGAGTGTGTGTGTGAGGCAACCAATGAATGTTTCTCTCATATTGATGTCTCTCTCTCTCTCTTCCTCTCCCCTCCTCCCTCTCTCTGAGGCAACCAATGAATGTGTTTCTCTCATATTGATGTCTCTCTCTCTCTCTCTTCCTCTCCCCTCCTCCCTCTCTCCCAATTTCTCTAAAAATCAATGGGGAAAAAATTCTCAGGTGAGGATTAACAACAACAAAAAATGCTCATTGAAAAAAGATCAATCCTTATGTACAGACTTTGCTCAACTAAGAAAAAAATCATCACTGTCTCTAACAACAATGTGAGAAGGTAGAGGATTACTACAGCAAAACAGGTATTCTGCCCCTGCTTTATTAAGTAGTGATAAATATTATAAGGTATTTTTGCCAGGACTACTACTAGGTTATAGCAGTCAGCTACATATACTGGGGGGAAAATCTTTTTTTAAAAGAATATACTATCTTTCAGAATTTCTAAATTTACCTGAAGCAAATAAAAAAATTGAAAAATTTTTGCTTTCAATAGTGGTAGAAAAAAGTAAGAAAATTCACTCTTCCTTTAGAATAAGAATATGAGAAAAATCCGAACATCTCTGGGAAAAACTGTATACAATTAATATATGTTATTTTCCTTAGAATCTCAAAATATCTTTCACAACATTAATTGGCCACTTATATTAGTATCTTCTTAATTTGCTGATTTTACTGATATAGATAAGCTATCACCAAAACCTTATGTTAATTATATATAGGATGTCACAAAAAATGTATACACACTTTGAATAATTATTAATTCCAGTGTTTCTTTCTTTTCAGATTTAATTCATTGGAATTAATAATTATTCAAAGTGTGTATATATTTTTGGTATACCCTGTATAGTCCATTCTAAAAACAAAGACATAAACTCATTATTATCCATTCTAAAGCCAAACAAAAATACAAGTTAACTCATAATTGTTAAATAATTAGACAAGAAATCAAGTTTGTTGTATTTGTTAAATGTCCTGAGCATACATTAATTTTATGAGAATGCATATCTAAATGTGAGAAAAATTATTTTGCCACAAAACTGACTTTTATTTTTTCCTTTCACAATGTGAATTATTTATTCTGACATGTATATGATCTGTGTAAATCTATCTAAAAATATAAACTCATTTTAATATTTTTAATTAACATTTTAAATATAATTAGTAAATATGCTCTATTAAACTAAGAGCTTATTTCAAAAGCCAAAGAGAACTTATTTTTAGATATTCAGACATTGCCCCCTTCCATTAAAGCAGCAAATTTAGTATTAACTCTGTGTGTGTGTGTAGATCTCATTATGAATAAATTATACTTAACCATTTTATTATTCCTTTTAAATAGAAGTATAAAATGAAAACAAATAATATAATTTTGAAATTTCCTTAAAATTTCACATTTCTGGATATATATGCTATGACAAATATCTGAGATGAGACAAAAGTATCTGATTTTATCCTTATAGTCTTTGCAATATACCAGTAGAAAGGATAAAATTTGCTTCAGCTTTCTAACAAATGAATTGCTCTTAATGCGCCTCTTATATACATTAATGGGAGAATTTTGCCTTTTAGTACTGGCCAACTACTAAGTTAATTACTTGAATTGCCATGAGGTACTTAGTTATTTAGTTCTCATATTAATAGGCTTTTATATTTACCTCATCTCCACAAACAAAGAAAAGCAATACAACATTCAATTGTGATAATAAAAGTCCTAGCCCTTTTAAAAAAATCACCAGGATGTAGAACAGTCATTTAAATTATATAACTCTCTTAATCTAATTTTCTTAGCCATTTACTGACAGTGTTCATATTCACCTAAAGCCAGTTACTGGAATGGGGCACTACATAGCTGTAAATTGTGATCTGCCTTTATAAATTGTGCCATGATGTATCTTCACATCCTCTATAAACTATATGAAGATTCAGAGAAACGACAGAGTCAAAACTGTGTTTCTCAATTATTTATTTCTCATAGAGCAAAATTAAATACTTGTGCTCATAGCAATTTTGCCTAAATTCCTTTCAAATTTACTAAATAGTTATTGAGTATCTAGCAGATACCAGAAATGTTGGAAGCATAAATAGTATAAAATGAAACTTGACTTAGAGCAATTTATGATATTGATTGGGGATAAATATGTTCACAAAAATATTAAATGGCCAAGCGTTGTGGACACTATAATTATTGGAAGGCTGGATGTAACATTCAAATTATTTTAACAATGAGAGTACAGTGGTCTTGAGGCTTTAAGAAAGGACTTAAGTAAAATTTGAGAGTTTAATTTTTAAGGAAGAATGAAAAGACTTGATGGATTAAAAAGAATACTGGCAAACATTCCAGAAAGTGTAGCAATGAAGTAAATCCAAGAAATCCGGGTTTAACAGGGTTTGTGGGTCACACCAGAAAAGAGTGTCTTGTTGGACAGTGGTGCAGATTTCATCCAGAGTAAGAAAAGTCAGTTTCAAAAGGTGAATCTTTTCCTCTTCAGGGTAAGGATTCCTCATCATTCTGATCTGAGGGATGACATTTTGATGGTCTGTCTTCAGGGGCTTCATGTGGGGAAATTGACTTCTAGATCAGTAAGTGAACAGAGTCTCCAAAATATGTTTATGTGTGTACCAGGAAAAGAGATTCTCTTCAAGAGGCTATTCTTTCTTCCCTATATTTTCCTCTCTTTCACACACACACACACCCCTTACCTAAATTAATGGAAGGAAGACAGGACTAATGAACTTAAAAATCAAAATATAATTTTGGTTTGGCTTTGGAATGCTTAGTAAAATTTATCAAAGTATATTGATTTTATCAATTACTTCTGTTGCATTGATATTCAAATGAGTTTACAGAATAGGTTTGTCTTATGTTGCAGTCCTATCAGGCTTATTGCATGCCCTGAACACACCATCTATTTAGCTGCTTTTGCACATTGGCCCCTCAACTTTAACTACCATTACATTCTTAAAATGTGCCGTATTTATTTTATCAATTACTTCTGTTGCATTGCTATTCAAATGAGTTTATAGAATAGGATTTGTCTTATGTTGCAGCCCTATCAGGCTTGTTACATGCCCTGAACACACCATCAGTTTAGCTGCTTTTGCACATTGGCCCCTGCCAGCCTCAACTTTAACTACCATTACATTCTTAAAATGTGCCAAGAACTATTCCAAGTGCTTTTTTATGGATCAACTCATCCAATCCTTACAGGAATCCCATGATGTTGACTTTACAAATGAGGTAATGGAGAGCCACGTAATTCCATGCCCACACTAGGTCATGAACTCATTGAGGATTGATTCTATGAATTAATCTTTCTTATGTCAGTGACTATCACAGTGATACTTTTGGTGAATTAAATACATAATTGATAAGAAGGAAGACACAAGCAATAACACTAAGCTAGAAAGAACCAGATTTATATAAAATGGTATCTTACTTATGTGGGCAAGATCTAAACATTAGGGAGTGGAATGTTCATGTAAAAGACAAGTAGATATCTGATGATACAATTCTCAGAAAAGATCAGATAGTCCCATCACAGATCATCAACTCTGTCACAAAGCCACATGCTGGACTTTACTGTTGCCTAGCTGTGCTTCATTTGAACGTTTTAAACTCTAGTATCAACACTTTCAGACCAAAACTTTCAATGATAATAAATATCACTTCTTTATTTAGTTTATAATCCACAGCCATGGATTATATGCTGTGCTCTTCTCCACATTTTTCTCCAAGAGAAAAAAAAAAGAAAGAAAGAAACATGATCACCTTAGTCTAATTTCCTATTCAGACCCACTGATAGCAGATATGCATAAAAGGTCAATACCTAATGCTAATTTATGCCCAGATAAAAATCTACTTCAAAAATGAAACTATCAAATGGCTATAAACATTACATACTAACCTTAACTACTCATTTTGTCTGCTCTCCAATAAATTAAATAGCATTTACACTATATAAATTGTCTTTAACAAACCAACTGATTCTATGAGGCTATTGAACATACATACACACTATGTATGATGAGGGGAAAAATGCCACTTGCAATCACTTCTCTACTTTGCATTCTATGCAGTTAGATGACTTTGCTACCTAAGGCTGTAGTGAGGGAAGTAGTGGGTCTAAAGGAGAACTGCAGTCAAGAAAAGGCTAAATTGTGCCAATTGGGGATACAGTAAAACAAGCTCTAAGGAAAGTTAGTAACATGAACAGAAAGAGCAGTAAACCAGGATTTGGAAAGAAGGTACTGGGAAAAATAGATGTAGGAGATTCTGACGGCGGTGAAACATTTAAGAAAAGAGTGAAGTATTACAAGAGAATCCTTTTATGAAGTCTTATTGTGATTATTGTGATATATTCTCTACCGTGATATAATTAGTAAAACTTAGCCTTACCTTTTATGTATTTTGACAGTAAGGCTTTGAGTGTGAGTGCCCACACATGTGTGTTTTGTGTCTTTACAATTAATTAATATTAGCCTCTAAAGAGTATTGTAGAAAGATGGCTGTGCCCGTCCCAGATAATATGTAATATTTGAGTTATAAAGACAATGGAAACTTAAGACACTTTAGTAAATATCAAAACTAATATAATTCATTCCATGTATTTCTATTTATGATTATAAATATATTTATAAATATATCAGATTCTAAAATGAGCATTTTAGAATCTTCCATTTATTGAAATAAAAGTTTATACTAATTGTTCTTTTAACCCTTTGGGCTTCTTGAACAAAGTTAATATTATTAATAAGGTAATGATAAATTCATCTCATTAGATTTTTAAACATAAGAGATTATTGTATACTTATTTTTCTCCAGGTTTATATTTTTTCTCCTTTAAATCTTTCTAATTATTAGAGGTAGCAAACATATCATATATAACTTCAAAAAGAATATTTGATTCTCCTATTGCTGGACTAAATATTTTATAAGCTCATAGAGGGTATTCCTAACATATAAATATCATATAAAATGTCTGTGGAGTCATTGCTTATTAAAGTACCTAACTAAGCATCTTGCTTCAACTCTGACATACATTTAAATTCAATAAAAAATGCAATGCTTTATTTTCAACCTAACCCAGAGAAAAATGTACATTTGGCTGCTCAGTTATATAAATTAGATAAATTTAACTTTAAAACTTCTACCATTCAGTGGATTCTATATTTGTTGTAAAGTCACAGATTTTATATGAATAAATTTCTTAAAGACTTTGAATTATCCAGACTTATAGAAGCATTCAACTTTTGCTTTCATGTACTTCTGAAATCTATCCTTGTGAATTTTTTTACAAAGACATAAATGACTATTTTTCACAATAGAGAATAGAGTGCGTGGTTGAAATTAAAAATGAATGGTAGCCCTAGACGGCTTGGCTCAGTGGATAGAGGGTCAGCCTGCGGACTGAAGGGTCCCAGGTTCGATTCTGGCCAAGGGCACATGCCTGGGTTACGGGCTCAGTCCCCAGTAGGGGGCGTGCAGGAGGCAGCTGATCAATGATTCTCTCTCATCATTGATGTTTCTATCTCTCTCTCTCCCTCTCCCTTCCTCTTTGAAATCAATAAAGAAATATATTTAAAAAAAAATGAATGGTAGCCGTGGCACTGTGTGGCTCAGTTGGCTGAGCATCACCCTTTTCACAGAAAGATCACCAGTTCAATTCCGGTAGGCTTCATCCATGGTCAGGTTGCATGTGGGAGAAATTAAAATTAATAAAAACATATATATTTTTTAAAATAATGATAACCAGTAAGTCTTTGTGATAGTTAACTTAGCACATGATTTCCTTACCAGGCATGCGCATATATCTTCCAGTCAAGTGACTTTTTCACTACGAACTATTATATTGTTTTTGCATATTATTTAACAGGATGAAATAGCAGCTGTAAGTTTCATATAGGCATGTTTGTCTTTCTACTTACACATTTACATTGTGGTTCCTTTACTGAGATTGTGATGGCTTTCAAATTGAAAACTAAACAAGGCGTTTAGCATGAATTTTCTAATATTTTCATATCAGCTTTAAAGTTATATGACATAGTAATTGGTACTTTAGTACTGATTAGTAATTTAATAATTACTAAAGTACTAATTTAAATCACTCATTTCAGGACTGTTTTGTGCTTCTTTACTTGTCATGTACATATTTTATGTTTGTTTTGGTTAGGTTTGAGTTCAAGAAACAGGAATTATACCAAACATTTTAGCAGAAAGTGATTGAATAGAGTTACTTAAGAGTACATAGACATCTTAGGACAACAAAAGTGAACTTTATGTTGACTCCAGAAGCTACCAAGGGAGCTACTAATTCTGTCCCTATCAGAAAGGCAGGGAGACAAAACACCACCACTGGAACAATTTAGTCCAAGAAAACACCACTACAGCTGCTATCCAGGAAGGTACCCCCACAGCCGCCGTCTCTCAACACCCACGTAGTTAGTTACAGAAAAGATTCCACATGCTTACAACCATTCTTGTCAGGAGAGAGCCCAAATCTTCAGTGAGATAGCATCTGCCTTATCTATTTGCTTTGATTCTTATGGAGCACATCTAGTTGCTGAAACCTAATTTGTATTCAGTACCCTAGGTAAAAGGGACTTTTGAGAATATAGTTTTCAACCACTGTAATATAGAAAAGCACACTAGAAAAAGATGGGAAGGGATGCTAAACATTAATTGAACATATTCTACCAAAGTGCTGGAATTATTTTGGAAAATTAAGATTTTGTGAAGACCTTAGGATGATCCCTTTTGAATGTCAAGAATCTTATAGTTAGTTAGGTGCCATACCTAAATCCCATTTAAGGAAAAAGTACAGGCAGGGAGTAGTTGGACACTTCCTTTTTTACTGCTTTAAGGTACAAAGGCTGCAACCTTAAAGCTAATAAGAACATTGCAGAACAGAGACTTCTACAGTTCACATCCCAGGCATTATTTAAGATGGTTTATAGTGATGGAAGAACTTTTGTGCGATTGATGTTTGAGCAAATCCTTTACATCTGTTAAATATGAGGCACAACATACATAATTTATTAGTACATCACATGCATCTATTTAAAAATGGATATTGATGGCATTTACTCAAAAGTAGTAATAATGCAGTAGTAATTGTAATGCATAATGAAAATATTTGGAGACCACTGGCATAAAACAACATTGTTTAACCATAGCCGTCACGGACTGATTCTGATAACCCTGGCATGCCCTATACATGTTCAGGAAAAAATACAATTTTAAAGTTTTCACGCAAGGAGATTATTCTTGCCCTATATGATTGACGCATAGGCCTTATTTAGCATTAGGTGCTGCATTTTACTACTTTCCCAGCGTCTGACGACAATGTCCGTTATAAAGCACCCTTCACTTCCTATGCCTGAAAAATAGCAGAGGAAGAAAAGGAAGAGAGAAGGGCTCTTCGGACCTTTTTTATTTTCACACAAAAGTGGCAATAAAATACAGTTTCCCCTGCCTGATTTCTCAAGCACACTTTCCAGCTCTCAATCAAACAAACACGAACTTAGAGGCCATTCAGAGCTCCCTATTCTTTGGCAGATGCACACTTTTCCCTTCCTGGCAGAGCTACACATATTGTCTGCAATACACAACTAGATGTATAATGGCTATATATATATAAAAATAGTCTCAGTGTTATCTCAGAGATATAAATGGTTTGGTATAAAAAAATCAATTCTCAGAGTAAAATTCAGAGACTGTGTGCAAGTGTTCCATAAAAGGCAGACAACAAGGAATATGTCTTTTCCAACCAGGTAACAGAGATGGTTTTGAAAAGTACAATTTCTGGACTGTGGTTAAACTTATAGATGCTCAATACTTTTCAAATAGAAAAGTTCTATTGTAATGGAGATAATAAAATGTGATAAATACTTATTATTATTGTTGTTATTATTTCTGATTGTCTGTGATGACATTAAAGAAAGAAATGCAGCAGAAATGTCTTCTCCAATGGAAATAGTCTTTTCTCAGCTCAGGCACCAATTAGCTGTGAAGCATTTCATGGTTAAGACTCTTTGAAGGTTTGCATTTTAAAGTCATAGGTGCAAAATAAAATTACTTTGTGGTACTAACTCACTGTCGCATCCAAAAAATAGTTTTCATCTATTTCAGAAAGTTTATTATTTATAGTCAGGAATTTAACTCGAATAATTTTCAATTTTTAAAATGATGTAGGATCAGGCTAAACATTCCCTCTTAATATTTTTGAAACATAATGTTCATGATATATCAACATCTTTTAAAAACGTATTCATAATGTATTAGGATAGAAAAAAAAACATTATAAACATCAAGGGATTTTTAGAAACTTCAAGTCTTCTTACCAACAATGTCTCTAATTATTTTAATATAACAGGTGATTTTTATTGAATTTTATGTTCCTTGGGGGCATTTTTTAAAATAGTTAATTATTACAATATATAGAGGAAACTAGGTTAAACACATAATTCATATTTTTTAATTATCATTTTAGATTTTTTTCTTGTTAGCAATCTAAATTTAAAAAGCTAGAGGTATGATAAAGTTTCTTTGATGAAGGGAATAGTAAAGATAAATGACAGTGCCACATTGATTATCCCCTGACCTTTGTAAGTTGCTAAAACTCTCTGAGAATAGTTAGTTCATCAGTAATTAGGGAATAATCATACTTAAACACAGAGTTGTTTAGAGGTAAAATAGTATAACTGACATGAGACACAAATTAGCCAATCAGGAATGCAGTATGCACTAAAAATATGGCAGTGCATTTTCTTGATTGTTCCATCTTGTCACTTATGAATTTATTTGATTCAGAAGATACTGTATTTGGAAAATAGTCTTGATGATGTTTAGATATGGTGTAAATTGTGGGGAGTATGAGTCAAGAACTTTAAACTCACCCCAGGAAAATGGTAGAGACTATATGAAGGAAAGAGAGAATAGTAGATCCTGGAAGAAAAATATGGTTTAAAAAAAGTGGATTATTTCATCTGAATTCTAATTTTATCTAGGATTTATCCTGAGCTTTACTTTTACATGCAAAAAATATTTGATAGAATCTGGAAAGCCTTACGTTGCAATAACATTAGTTTATAAGCATTTCTTTCAACTACAATCTGGCTCTTGCCATTCTCAGGTCTTCACTATCAATGGATTATTTTACATCATCTCCTTAGCTTCTGAAGTTATTGAAAGTTGTCCATTTTAATTTGCTCACGTACATGTTCTGGCAAAACAAAATATATGCTAGTGGTGGAATATACCCCCTTTGGTTCACGTCAGTGGGTCGGGTATGATGGTTGGAAAACTGTCACTTAATTCTTAGCAGCTGTGTGAATGCT
Organism: Myotis brandtii; assembly: GCF_000412655.1. Lineage (NCBI taxonomy): Eukaryota > Metazoa > Chordata > Mammalia > Chiroptera > Vespertilionidae > Myotis > Myotis brandtii. The sequence goes on from NW_005358650.1 coordinate 2,426,438, forward strand.
CTGAATAAATAGTGGGCACCCCGAGGCTCCTTGTACAATGGGAGGGAATCTCCATATGGTCCTCACCTCTTTCCTATCCCATATCTTCTTTTCATCCTTGAAAAGCAACTGCAAAGCATTGCTATCAGTTCTGCTTTAGGAGCGGAGAACAAAGATGATCTGACAGCCCATTCTGTGATCATCCCACAACAGATTTCTGGAGTCCAGCCCAGTCTTTGGAATTCTCACTGAAGTTCTGAGCAGTAGTAAAATCCTCTTTGCCTGACCCTGGTGGTTTTGACTTCAATTTTCTGACAAGCAAGTTTGCTTTGAACAAAGGACTGTTAGAAGAGGATTGAGGTTGAAGGGAGTAGGCTTTCTAATACATTGATTGAGAGCAATACAGACTTGAGTAAACATTGACCTACAGTGCTGCTCAGATCACTACCTGAATGGATTATCTGCCAGATATACATTGGCTGTGTAAACTAGGGCTTTCCAAGTATGATATAGCTTGAACTTTCTCAGACACAATCTGTAAATGGTCTTTATTTCTTCTAGAGTTTACTGGTACTCTACCTTGTACCATTTGCTTTAGGTAAATGCCCCTTTTTTCCATTTTTCTCAGCAAGTATCCCACTTTAGGTGCCTTATAGTTTATAGTCCAAGCTAGAATACACTTGAAAGTGAAAGAAGGTAGATCAGTTCATGTACCATTCAGAACTCTGGGACAACAGGACAAAGAGGTATAACGAACATCCCAGACAAACTGATAAATGGTCACTTTTACTTATTATCCATTTTTATTTTATTTATTAAGAAAGCTTAAGGATTTGGGCAATGTTATGCTTGAATTAAACACTTATACATAATTTTTTATTTAAAAGATCATCTATCATGGCCAGTTGGAGCAAGAACTTTGAGCTCAAGGAAATGGCTTCTGGTCTGATTCTGACCCTGTCTTAATAAGAATTATGGGGAAAATGCATTTTACTATACCTGCACTTAGAGGTGTGAGAATTTAAAAGGAGACAATATATTTGAAAATGTTTTATAAACTGCACAGCCCTGTCAAAATTTAAAAATACTATACAAGAACAAGTTATGTTAAAACAGTGAATTATGTGTTGGTGACTACCAGAAAATACAATCATCTTAAGAAAGTAATTCTTAATAATGGAGATAAATTTTGCTATTAAAGATCTAAATTTCATATTATTGGTAATGAGGTTTTTGAGGAATTATTCTCTGCTTATTTGCTAGGCTATACATTTAAAAAGTAGAAATAACTTATAGACCCACAGTTCTTAAGGATCTTAAGAATTTTCAACCTACATCAAAGGGTATCAAAAAGGCAGGGAAATAAAGTGCCACACTAGAGGAAACTGTGAATTGGTTAAGCTCATTTATATACCTTTAAAATATCCTGCAGGAAATAACCCACAATTATCTATACAACTATTGTTTAAAGCACCTACATATATAGCTCATACTTAATATTTAGAACTGCTACATGGCTTTTATTCTGAATGCATTGACAATAAGATATATTTAGGGAAGTGATATACTAATTTGAATTAAATGTTTAATACAGTTTGGTAGCCATATGAGAAATGGATGCTGGATACAATCAGTAGTATCATTTTAGTGATTTGAAGAAAAACTTTTACATTTGTGACCAAAATAACACTTTGTGCCATCATTTCATCCTATGAAATGCTACTGCCACCTTTTTCTGCCTCCCAAGTTGAATATGTGCACCAACTGAGGGAAGAAATAAATTTAAATAATGAAGCACTAGTATAGTTTCGATTTTTATCATCCTCGGGATTTTCAAGTCAACATAACCCTAAAGACAGATCAAATACTGAATTAGATAACCTCAACCATACCTCTTCATATATTAAAAGGAAAGTGCTGGTAATTTAGTATAAATCTTAGAGGCTAAATTACAGTTTTCATTAGCATTTGAAAGCTAACATTAACACTAAATTTTCAATCAAATAACACATAAGAGTTTAACCCTATTACTCATTAATATTCCCACCAGCTACCAGGCTGGCTTGAGGCACACAGTTGAGAAGCTGAAGCCTGCATTACAGTACAATGCTGCCTGCCTTGCTGGAGTATTTCCATTCCCCGCTTTCTACATTCAGGCATTATTTGGGCTGAATGTTACGCTCCTTGTCACGCACTGGCCCATTACCTGTATCCTTTAATCTAGGATCTCATGTCAGAACCCACTCATTACCAGAACCAAATTCTCTTGTCTAGTCTCAATAAAATATATTCAAATCCTCTTAAAATATTTTCCTCTGCTTAAGGAAGTTCCCAATAGTGACTACAAAGGTTTCAACCTGGGGAATGATTTATACCAGGTGTGATTTGCAAAATAGGAGGTCATCGCTGGCTTAAACAAAAGCCATCATGAAATCATAACTATTTTACAACAGGAAGGGACTGAAGAAATCATTTAGTCTGTGTGTTGCAAACACACACATATATGAATGCAAGCACGTAACAAAAATAAAAGTAGGCCCTATGGACTTCACTCAGGGGAACTGGGGTTATAGTAACTGAAGAGGGCGGCCCTCTGAGAGCAAACATTGTCATGCATGGCAGGAATAGAAACATAGACTTTCCCCACCTGCTGATATTTTTTTAAAAGAAGCTAGAAATCCAGACTATCTTAAAACAGTATTCAACCTTGGATTAAACAAAACAAAAATATAGCTTGGCAATTTGAAGTCTCTGACAGGCTACTCTGGTTTCACTGATGAGACATTAAGCACATTTCTAGGGTTAATAGGGAAAATGAGGGAATTCGTGGGGAAACCAGAAAAAGAATCAGCGATGGACTGATTTTCAATACTTTTGTTTTATGTGTGAGAGAATGTTCCTTTTTTTCCATCACTACACCAACTGCTCATGCCTTCTAAATATGTTTTCTGCTAACCAGGACAGGTTTGTATAGTACATTCTGGCATCATGAAATGAACATCAATTCTTCATTCTTCCAGCAAGTTAAAAATTGGTGGGTACAGCAGAAGTGTGGTTGAGCCGCACAGAAAGATGAAAATATATATCTTCATTTCCATATTTTTTATGGGCACATATTACAAGTTACAGAAAAACATTTTTGCATTAGGGCACAAAAGGAAATGAACTCACAGATACTTACAAAGTATCAGTCAGTCAGGCACAGACTAATGTTGATTTGTCACATCCATGGAGCTTTTAAAAAGCATGGACAAGTTGAAAGAGCAGCATTATGACAATTTAGCCAATTTTATATGTAAGACAAACATGGGAGCAATTATTAAATACAAATTCAGTAGAAGGTCATTTTTAAAGATATTTTGAGAAATTGTAAATAGTATTTCAATAATCATAGTAATAAAATCACATTCCCTATATTTATTCCCTAAATCAAAGGTAAATCAATTCCTGTTTATTCTTACTACATATCAAAATTTTATATATATATATTAGAGGTTGACATTTTTATTAATGCTGGTTTAAGAGGTAATGTTGAGGCTGAAATAAACAGTGTTATGCAATAATTCATATTGAAGGGGGCAATTTATGTATAAGAAGAAAACATGCTCCACTCAAAGATATTTAAAAAGGAAGAAGTCTTAAATTATTTTAAGAAAAACATATACATATATATATATATATATATTTCATTAAATCACTATAAATACAAGTAAGGAGTTGGAAAAACTGGGAAACAACTGAGCAACTGTTCTATGCATCGAATGGTTCTCTGTATGTTTCTCTAACTACCGTAAGGGAGCTAGATGGTAAAGTACATGCAGAACTGGTGGAATTTGTATCACCGATCAACTTTTTGTTATAATGGATTTCAGATCTTATACTTTGCTTGAATGTTAATGCTTTGGAATAGTCACAGGACTTTCCTTGTGGGCAATAAATTGTGGGGAAAAATTAACTGTCACTCTTAAAAGAATCTATTATGTGTCACCCTTGGCTTGTCAGATCCCTTTTATTTCTGCTAAAACACTGTGATTGATCTGATAGGCTGCAACGTCAGCCTATTTCTACTATGATGATAGTGAGCAGACAGCCACAGCCATCCATGATGGACATGTCGTGCTAGCAAGATATTAACATTTGTTGTTGTAAGTCTCTGAGGTTTTGGAGTTACGTTATTGCAGTATAAGTGTCCTGGGTGATTCCGTAGTCTTAAAATTTTCCCAAAGAGTGCTCTAATGGGAATATGAAGGTCACCGGCAAGGACTGGTCTTATGGCAATCTGGGTCTCCATTTAAAAATATTTATGGTGTGGTCTCTCTCTCCTCACCAGTAATATTTTTTAACAATTAAAGGAATTAATTTTTAATATTTGTAATATCCACATATCTGTTCTTGTAGTTTTATTTCCTCACATACATCAAGTGATCCCTGTTAGAGTTCATTTCTATACACTTCTAGCATTATAGCAATAGTTCCAGCTACAGTGGTCTGTCAAGTCACTTAACCAACAAGCACGTTATTTTACACAAATTTACTCCACTATGAATGAAGAACAGTTATAAGAGAGTAGATTAAGTATTATTCATCTGTACCAAAAGTATAAAAAGGATTCTGTTCATAAATACTGAAAATCATTTAGAATTTTATTGCTTCAGGCAACAGAAGACTTGACTTAAGCAACAAGAACTTCCTTAGGCTCCCATTCCTGAAAATCTAGAAACAGAGCTGGCTCCAGGTGTGTTTAACAAGTGTGTCTTCCCAGCCCTCTGCAATTCTTTCTAACAACCGCTCTTCTGGAAGGTGGGCTTCTCACTTAGGCTGTCTCCTTAACAAGTGTGTCCTCCCAGCCCTCTGCAATTCTAACGACAGCTCTTCTGGAAGGTGGGCTTCTCACTTAGGCTGTCTCTTCAAGTAACTTCATTTGAAAAGCTAGAAAACATTTTTTTTTTCTCCAGAAGCCCCATCAGACTTCTCTTTATATGAACTATAATTGTGACAGATAATTGTTATGTCACTGTCTTCAATGTCTAATTGTGGCCACAAGTATGCCATCCACTCATGGCTTGACATGTGCTCCTGAATAAAGTAATTAGGTAGAAGGGTTACCTTAAAAATAAATCCAGCCCATTCTTGAATGCTGTGATGAAAGCAACTCATCCCAAGACATATAGCTTGTGGAATAAGTTTGAATAACTGAATGAAAATTGGGGTACTACCAAAAAGAAGAAAACGTTTACTACATATGCTATAATTTGTTTATCTAAACATTTAAATATCTCTTACAGTATTTCTTAGTAAAGATAATGAGCAAAAAAAAGTATCCTGTAAAAGTGAGTATATAATAAAACAATGTTTTTTTTATAACATGTTTCAAATATTTTTGAAGACCCACTCAAATCATGATACTATAAAGAGAAAGTATAAGATCATTCACAAGCATTAGACCATATATTATAGAGATGGAACAGTAAATATGTATATTATTATAAACATTGCTATGGACAATTGTATGGGTCTTATTAAAAAGGCCTTTAGATGGCCTGGGGGCTCACTTAACTTGCTCTCCAATTTGCAGATATGCATATCTTTCCACCAACATGAGAATAAAACTATAGTCAGTCTTAAAGTAAGTATATTCAGATATTTTCATCCTTCTATTTTATTTATATATTTTCCATTTAATTCACTTGTAAATGATATTGCTTTAAGCTTCATGCTTTGGTAGAGTTAAAAATGGGATAAAACTATAAATATAATTTCCACTAACTTCATAATAAAGTGATTAGCATTAATATATTTTGAAGTCTATTCTAGGTACTTATCTGTAATTAATCCTGTTTACTGGTTTGATATCTATGGTTGGAAGAAGTCTCTAAGTTTTATTATTAACTCTTTTGACTCATTATACTTTTCCTGTGCTTAATATTGCTTTTACATTAGCATTATCTTAGGAGGAATACAAAAAGTAATATAAATATTTAGGAAATATAATTTCATGAAAAGAGTAATTTATAGATTTGGAAAATGTTTTCAGTATTCCACTCAGAAGGACCATTTGATATTATTTAGTGGCACATAATTTAATCTATATTTATGCCTTTAGCATATAAGGAGCAACCTGTTGTTCATGGACTTGGTATTAGTGAAATCTACGTGGCCTGGATTAGGGACTTAGTCCAGTCTTGAAGATTTGAAAGCATTCAGGTTTCTAAAAGGAATAAGAATAGCATTGGCTCCCAAACCCTCATTTCACACATCATTACTCAGAAATATCTCTAAGTTTTATAACTTATTTTAAATCACATTTATCAGCACTCTTAATATTAGATTCAGGGCATGTTTTCTGATTGTTGTTATTTGCTGTTGAAATTGCTATTTTGTTTTAATTAGTGTAATTGGTGCTATAGTGCAATTAACATTTTTATTATTCTTTACATACAGTCTACTTAGGGAAAACGAGAGTATAGGTTATTGGCAGGTCTCCTCCTCTTATTACATTGAAATTTTCTCATTTTGCATACAGATTGGATGACCATCTGTCCCAATTTTTCATCTCCAAATTTAAGTATTTGTAATATCATAAATTTGTAAAAAGTTAAGATTCTTCCTAAGACATAATAGGACATGTAGTACATGACTATAACAGAATATTAATCATCTGTAAATTGGCTGCAAAGAGTTGAAATAACTCCTCTAATGCCTGATCTATTCCATTTCTTAATTGACTTTCTTCTTCAGTTTATAGTGCATGTATTCCTAGTTCTCTTGACTATGAACCTAAGCATGAGCCATGCATACATAATTTTTACATACCAGACCTATTTCATTATCAATCAACGAAACAGTTGCCTTTGGGTAGACAAAACAATTGAGTAAGGTAATAACCCAACTTCATGTCTACAGTTATATGACTTTTTAATCTACCAAACTATTGATTTTGTTGGAAATAAACTTTTCAATCATAATATGGCTTTATTTTATAATATTTTTTTAGTTTATTCTACAATTTGATTTAATTTTTTTTTTCATCCTCACCTGAGGATATTTTTTTTCTATTATTTTTAGAGAGAGTGGAAGGGAGGGAGGATGAGGGGAAGATATATATATAGAGAGAGAGAAACATCAACGTGAGAGAGACACATCCATTGGTTGCCTCCCAAATGTGCCATGACCAGGATGGGGAACCTGCAACCGAGGTATGTGCCCTTGAGTGGGAAGCAAACCTGTGACCTTTGGGCCACAGGCTGATGCTCTAACCAGTGAGCCAAACCAGCCAGGGCTGATTTGAAGTTTTATAGTTCATTTTTTCCATTAATATCATGATACATCATTAAATATAATTAAGGCTTATGAGCACACATGTGGAAAATACTCTATTTTCTTTTCTAATATTCATTCGTGAAGAAATAATATTTCATAATTATCTTAAATATCTTTAAAATCTAGAAAAAGTTTCCATATGAAGATGTATTAAATTTTACATTTATTATAAAGACTGTTTTATAAATTCATTATGTGTGTGTGTGTGTGTGGCCTATATTGCATAATGGCTGATTGAGGTTCTTCTCTTTTCTGTCATTTTAGCAAAACATTATTTGTCATACCTATGATCCTGAATTCATAAGTAGACACTTGAATAGAGTGAAAAATTAAGCAAATATATGTGTGTGTATGTGAAAGAAATTATTTTTTAAAATTGATTAATGATTAATGACATTAAATTACAATGAGGGAAATGCTTTAAAGTAATATCCTCTCTATTGTATTTGTTTTGGAGCAGTTAATTTGAACTTCTTAGAAGTTCTAACTTCAAATTAGATGTTTTCTTAATCAATTTTAACAGTGATCTTTAAAATCTGTGTGTAATTTGTGAAAGACTTACAATTTTTAATATGTAGCTGAACTCATCTATTATAATTATAGATTAAAGTATTTTTAATATATAGTTTTATGCATGGACTCATTCTCATTTTTGACCATGAATATTAAAAAGCATATTTCAAGTTTTAAAAATGGGCCAGTGATACTTGGTTAAACATTATTGTATTGTAATCCTCTCTTTCTTCCCTGAAAACATAAAAATGTGAGAATATATATGTAATAAGGATATATATCTCTCCACATCTTCACTCATTCTTTTATACATTCCATATGTAAATATCTGTTGAGCACTTGTTATTTATAAGAAGTGGTATGAGACATTAGGCATGCAGCAGAAATAACTCATTATTTTATTTACTGCTGTATCCTTGCTGTCATAGAATTTACATTAATGACTCTGCTGTCATACAATTTTCATTTTCAGTACGTATTGTATGTGTGTATAGAGGAAAACAAATGACAAACAAATAAAATAAATAACAAGAAAATTTACACTACTATGATGGTTATTTTTATGTGTCAATTTGATTAGGCTAAGAGATTCCCAGATTGCTGGTATTTTTAACGCGAGTAAAAAAATCAGCCATCACCAATGTGGGCATCACTAATGTGATGTCAGACCTGTGGACTCAGACTGAATTATACCACTGGCTTCCCCGGTTCTTCCTCTTGCAGATAGCAGGTTATAGTGCTTCTTGGCTTCCATAACAACACAAGCGAATTCCTATAATAAATCTCTCCATATATCTCTGTCTCTGTCTCTGTCACTGTCTCTATTTCTACCTTTATCTCTCCTATTGGTTTGTGGTAAAAAGGGGGCTCTGTAATCTGACAAGTCCAGTGACCAAAAGTAACTTCACAGGATGACCTGATCCTAAATTTCTATCTGAACAAGTCATGGTGGGTAGTTACGCCCCAAGCCGATAACTTATTTAGTAAAAGATTTATTTTTGCTTTAGGCAAGCCCTGTCCATTGTTTCTATGCCTCTAGGTTAATGTACCTTTGAAATGCCTCTTTTTTTATACCCCTTGGAAGAATAACCACCCTCAAGAGAGCACATATTCTTGCTAACTCTTCTGCAATCCAGTCTCCATCTTGCTTTCTTCCACCTTACATTCTTTCTTTAATTCCAGATGTTTATGAGAAACTGCAAAACTGTCATTCTCCAGAGCATTTCAGATTTTGATTACCCAGCAGTGTCATCAATTGGCTCAAATAAGCTCATAAAAATTTACTACAGGTTAGGAAGCTTCTTATACTCACAGGTTCTGTTTCTCTGGAGAAACTTGACCAATACACCTGTCTAAAGTGTATTATGAACAGGGTTTTAAATTTATGACCAAGAAGCTACTTTACATTGGAGCATAAGAAAGACAAAGTTTAAGCTGAGACCAAAGCCATTAAAAGTAGACAACAAACTAAAGATCTGATTTTTTTTTTAAAAAAGCTTATAATAAAGAAGAGGAGACAACATGTTCCTACCTAGACTCAAAGGCAAAAATGTAATTAATGGAGTAAAGGTATAGAAACAGAAACACTGTTGTGCTGGCTTGGTATCACTGAAGTGAGGGGAGAGAGACAGGGTCAGAATTGAGATGCATAGGCAAAGAACACATCATGTAAAGATGAATAGGACAGGGTGGGGGTCTGTTTGGTTAAAGAAAAACTACAGGCCTAAAATGGTGTCACTCCTACTAAAAGTCCATAATACCAAACCTTGAATTAATACCTGATCTAATTGCAGTTTTAAGCATTTCCAGAAACATCTTCTTTTATTTTTTACTAGAGGGACAGTGCACGAAATTTGTGCACTCTGGGGGGGGGGGCGGTCCCCTCAGCCCGGCCTGCACCCTATTGCAGTCTGGGAGCTCTTCCAGAAACATCTTCTTTTATTTTTTACTAGAGGGCCAGTGCACGAAATTTGTGCACTTGGGGGTGGGGGGTCCCCTCAGCCCGGCCTGAGCCCTCTTGCAGTCTGGGAGCCCTCAGGGGGTGTCCAACTGACCGCTTAGGACATCCTTGCTCTTCATAGAATCCTAAACCGGCAGTCAGACATCCTTAGTGCTGCCACCACCACTGCGCTCACCAGCCATGAGCCCACCTTCTGGCTGAGCAGCTCCTGTGGCAGCTCCTGCATTAAGTGTCTGTTCCCTGGTGGTCAGTGTGCGTCATAGCGACCAGTCCTTCCACTGTTTGGTCAATTTGCATATTAGCCTTTTATTATATAGAATTATTAATATATGTTCAACAAATATGGTTCACAGAGGCCAAGATAACACATCTTATTAGTGTCAGTGTTGGAACTATAATGCAAGCCTTCAAACTTAAAAGAGTATCTCTTAAATCCATTTTTTTTTTCAAATTTGGCAGACTGAATTTCTTCAAATATTAAATCTCAGTGTCTGTTGTGGTCCTGAGTCCAGCTGCAGAAATTATGTGAAAGACATATTGTCATACATTTTTTTATCAGAATCTTTTATTTAAAGAATAAACTTTAACATTGTAAACATCTAGTTATCTCTATTTTACCACCTAATAGCCCAAAGAGGTAGTAGCACTTGTGCCATATCTCACAGATGAGGGATCAGAATCTCAAAAGGTTGTGTCAGTTTCTCAAGGTGACAGAAATAGCAGGTTTCAACAGCAAATTTAATTCAAGTGTGTTTTCACAACAAATCCTGTACTTATAAACACTATGCCAAGAGATACCTCACACAACCAAAGTACGTGATTGAAAACAGTTTAAAAGTCATCACCTTAGTTTTCATTTTATTTTTAACCCTTGCTAGTAAAACAAATATGTAAAATGATTAAATGCCCAAAACAGCTCTGCCTTTTATCCTTTTGTAACTCTATTATTAAGTTGTTTCCTTCCTTATTATCTAAGCCTTAAAAAGAAATTAAAGTATTTTAGAAATACAATATGATATAAAGAGTATTAAAATAATGCATCTGCACCCAAAATGCTGCTTAAGAACTGAAATTTTACCCAACTGTTGAGGGTCTGTCTCTATATAGTTCCTATGGAAAACAAACAAACAAACAAACAAAAATCCATTAACTAGACCTTCCTTCAAAGTGTACCCACAATTCTTGATAAGGTGGTTATATGCCCATGGGATTTTACATGACATAAAAATTTATATATGCAAAACATAAACCAATGCACATGGAACAGGCTATAATCATAATGCTGTTTTTGTTTGTGCATAATATTCTAAATATGTTGTTAGATGAAAACACATTTAAAATCAGGCAAGGAAAAAATTATTTAAAAACACGGTTTCAATGTGCAGAACACTCAGACCTAAGAATATGCAAGCATCTCAAAATCAAAAAGAAAAAAAGCTTTTCTGGGAGTAGTAAACAGGGTCAGCAAGAACTTTGAGGGGAAATCACTCAAACAGGTGAGGATGAGCAGACAGCATGTTTGCAGTGTTTTAATAGAAAATGTTTCTTGCTATAACCAGTCGATTAAGGGGGCGGGGGGTATTCTATCTCTTAAGTAGTTCCTTAAAATTGGAAGTAAGAAAGTTCATTGGACTGTGGAAAAGGGGAAGCCTGACTAAATTTCGGCCAAGCTACATCAATGAATACAGGCAATTGTGTATACTTGGTCAGCTTCTCGGTTGTTTAAGATGGACAAACTCTGTTTTGAAATATAATTAGAGATGAAATAAGAGTCATTGTGGAGTTCAGGTTTGTAGTTTCCAGGAAGGAACCTCCTTAACTTTCTTGTTAACCTTGAAAAGATTAGCTGTATCATCGGTTGAGCATGTCTTTGGACTGCCAGCAATTGGAATGTCTAAGAAATCATGCAATTGATGAAAACTATGCCAAAGACTATAGTAAGAGAAGAGTCAACTAAGATGGCAACATAAGACTCTCCTTTGAGCCTTTCTCCTATGGATGAGTTCAAAAACACAGTTACACAAGGAACAATTTGGGAGAGATCCAGAAAATAGCTGAGCAACTCCTACACATCAGAAAAATGAGAAAATATCCACATCAAAATGGTAGGCTCTAGGAGCTGAGTGTGATTCTACCCAGATACCAAAGAAGCTGACATCACTCCTGCCTACTCCCTCCAGCCTGCCCCAACTCACCAGAAAATGCCTGGAAAGAGCTTAGGCGTACATCTGCACTCCAGCTTCTACACCTGATTTTGAGAGACAGGTCCCCAAATGTCTGGCTTAGATAGGCAAAAGGACTTCCATTCACACGTCTCATAGGACCCTAGAAAACAAAGAAGCAATTCTTAACCAGCTATTCATTCTGCCAGGGCTGTGCACAGATGGTGCAAGCAGAATCTTCCATTTTTCGGTCTTTCCCTGAAACTTTAATAAATTTAAGAAGATTGAAATTACATCAAGCATTGTGTCCAATCACAATAGTATGAAACTAGAAATCTATATATATAAAAGCCTAAGCTATGACACACACTGACCACCAGGGGGAAGAGCCTCAATGCAGGAGCTGCCCCCTGGTGGTCAGTGTGCTACTACAGTGGGTGCCGGGAGCCGGTCCATCCTTGCTGCTTGACACAGTCGCTGCAGGGAAGAAACATCTGCACAGCATATGTTTCAAGGGACCTGGCGTTTATGGCATACTGTTCTTAATATGTTTGCTCCCCTTCTTGGCGCTATGTGTTTTAACCAAGGTCACCTCTCTGAGAAAGGTTGTTTCCCCAGGTGGGGACTTTTCCCTGGAGTTAGGGATTAACAGGACTAAGGAAGGGAATAAATCAGTAAAACTCCTTAACTAAGGCAGGTAGTTAATCACTTTAACTACAAACAATCACCCTTGAGCTACATAATCTTTACTCCCTGGAATGGAGATAAGAAACGCCCTAACCTTTGGAATAGAAATTGATAGGATTAAAATCAACTGGTATAAATAGGCTAGGCTACTGATCAACTGAAGGCTGTCTCCGTGTCATTTCTTCTTCGCCGACTCTGTCCACACCTTTGGGGACCCCTGGACCTGCTGGGGTTGGACCCCAACAAGTGGGAGTGCTGCTCAGCTGACCAACCTGTCCTGGAGGCCCACCAGCCCAGCAGCAGCACTCACTACCTCAGTAGTCCTGTAGGTCCAATCTCCAGAGAACGGGCCAGGCACTGCCGGACCAGCACTGCCGGCATGATCCCGACAGCGCTACCACCCTCCTGCAAGTTGTCCTTGGGCACCGTGGCCACTTTCCCTCCCTAGACACTCTGCAAGGAAGAAACAATATAAAAGCGGTTATAAGGTGGCTCCGACAACCAGTGCAAATGTCAGTGGTACAGATCTGGATCTGGGGCCAGCAAGGGCGTCCCACCACCCCCCTGGAGGGCCGATTGTGTCTCGGTCCCCCCACCCCCCTTCAGGACGGGTGCCAGATGCAGGGCTCACAGCTGGTGAGTGCCACTGCGCGGTGCAAGCCTCTCCTGATCAGGACTGACTGGGCGTGAGCCCGTGGCAGGTGCAGTGGGGCCAGGATGAGCGGGAGCAGCAGGCAGGAGCGGCAGGTGGTATTGGACTGCCAGTTTCGGTCCAATCCCCGCAGGCCATGCTGAGGGACCCCACCTGTGCATGAATTCATGCACAGGGCCTCTAGTCAGTTATAAGAAGGAAACAAGAGAATTCACAAATATGTAGTCCTGGACTTTCCTTTGTTGGGAGGCTTTCGATTACTGATTAAATCACCTTACTAGCAATTGTTTTGTTCAGATTTTCTAGTTCTTCATCATTCATTCTTGGTTAGTTATATGTTTCTAAGAATATATCCATTTCTTCCTGTTGTCCACTTTACTGTATATAATTGCTCATAATAGTCTCCTATGATCCTTTGTATATGTATATAAGTTGTAATGTCTCCTCTTTCATTTATAATTTATTTATTTGAGTTCTTATCTTTTTTCTTGATAAGTGTAGCAAAAAATGTAATTTTTTATCTCTTTAGAAAAATAGTTTATTTTTATTAAGTTTTTAAAAAAATTTAGTCTCTATTTTATTCATTTATCCTCCATTTTTTGTTATTTACTTCCTTCTACTATATTTGGGGTTACTTTGCTCTTCTTTTTTAAGTGCCTTGAAGAATAAAGTTAAGTTGTTTATTTGAGATCTTTTTTGTTTCTTAATGTAGGTATTTATCAATATAAACTTCCATGTTAGAACTGTTTTAGGTGTATCCCATACGTTTTGGTATGTTGTGTTTCCACTTTAATTTGCATCAAGTTATATTTTTTATTTTCCTTTTGGTTTCTTCTTTGACACATTGGTTGTTCAGTAGGATGCTGTTTAATCTCCACATATTTGTGAATTGGTGATGATGTTGGTTGTTTGCTAAGATTGTCTGGAATCTTGGTGATTTCCCAGAGCTGAGACTATAAATTGCAGAAGTTCCAGTGAACTTTACCGAGGGATTTATATGGCACCAGTGACAGGTACAAAGATTGCACATAAATGATAAGTCAAATATATAAAAGGGTGTATAAATACAAGAAGGGTCATGACATGGTGACAGAAACAGAAACTTGTTTGAAGGAGCAGAATGATAAAGAGAAAGAACAGAAAAATGGGAGTGTCTTTGATGTTGGATAGATGTGAGAGCAACTGTTAAAGAAGAGAAGTGAATGTTGACATTGAATAGCTTCAGATAAAGTCATTGAGATTTTTGGATGGCATCATTAAGATAAGACTGAGAAAATTGTTTTTTCTTGGGTTTTTTTTTCATTTCAGGGAAATGAGCAAACCATTTTTTACAGGGGATTTTGGATCACTGGTATTCAAGGCCCTCTGGAGATGAAACAATTTGGAGAGATTCCAAGAACCCTTGCTCTCATAAGCAATGCTGCTATGAGCATTCTACACTTCTCTTTGTATACTTGAGCCAGAATTTCTCAAAATGATTGATCTAGAGTTGAATTTCAGAGTCCTGGGAACTGGGACCTTTAACTTCATTAGATATTTTTAGATAATTTTCAAAAGGAATTTTACCAGTTTTACTTTCACTATAATAAGATTTACACTTGGCCCAGATCTTCACAACATTTAGTATTGTGAAGCTTTCATATTTATTAAGAAGGTTTGGGTTATAAAATGGTTTATCCTGCTTGTGATTTTAATTTTACTTTCCAAAGAGGTTGAACAAGTTTTTTGTTTTTTTTATCAGATACGTTCTTAATGGTATTGCCTATTCTCACTTTTTACTATTTTTCTACAGGATCTTTTTATTTATTTATTTTTTAATCCTCACGAGGATATTTTTTTCCATTGATTTTTAGAGAGTGGAAGAGAGTGGGAAAGACAGAGAGAAATATTGATGTGAGAGAAACATATCGATTGGTTGCCTCGTGCATGAGCTCGGACCAGGGATCGGGCCAGGGTGAAGCCTACAACTGAGGTACATGCCTTTGAGAGGAATTGAACCCGGGACACTTCGGTTCACAGGCCAACACTCTATTCACTGGGCCAAATGGGCTAGGGCGACAGGATCATTTATAATTGCCTTATACTTCTGTAGGAATTCTTTAAATACTCTAGATGTGAGCCCTTTGCTGATTATAAGAATTGCAAATGGCTTCACCCAACAAGTAAATTGTTTTTTTACTTGTTAAAATACTGAATTTTAAAGAGCAAGATAGGTACATGTTTTCAGTTTTTTCATTTTATGGTTTGTGGCTATCTAAATAATAGTAGTCTATGTCCACAGAGATATTTTTCTACATTTTTCTTAAAGCTAAAAAAAAAAGGCTTTTTATGGTAGGATCATTGTGTCCTTTTAAATTGACTTTAAAAGTAAGAATATTTCTCAATTGGAATACACACCTCAACAGCAATATTAGATGGGGGACTCAGTTTTTACAATGTCTGTAACCATTCCTTCCCTCAACATCTGCAGCTTTGAGGCCTCAGAATGTACTCTCATTCTTTTCCCTGTACAGAAGGAATCCCAGGATCAGATGTCATACTTTGTTCCTTGGACTGCAATCCCTACATGATCACATGACCAGCAATATAAAAGGTCTCAAACTGCATGACTAGCTATGTGCTCGGTAGGAAAGGTCATCATGGGGGTGAGGTCCTTGTTTTCCCCATTGCTAGACACCAGGGTTCCCCTCCCACCTCCTCCCACCCCCCCAACCCCCCGTGATACTCTGTATTCTGTACCTGGCCTATAGTTCCTACTCTGCTCATGTCTGTCTACCTACCTACTACTACATGTTCATGTCAAGACTGCTCCCACTCCACCTAACAGTCACAAATCCAGGCTGTCACCTGTGCTTCTGAATGACCGACCAGCTACAAATCATAAGTTCTTACAACGCTCTCATCAAGTTTGATAATTTCCTAGAATGGCTCCTAGAACACAGGAAAGCAATTTACTTACTAGCAGTCTAATATAAGAGGATGTAACTCAGTAACAGCCATATGGAAGATATGTGTGAATGAAAAAGAGGTTCTGTACTAAATCAGTGACTGAGAGTAACCTCACAGGATGATCTGATCATAAATTCCTAACTGGGCAGACCATGGTGGGGAGTCACATCCAGGCCTATAACTTCCTCTGTCAAAGGCTTATTTTTGCTTTAAACAAGCCCTGCCCATTGTTCTTCTACATCTAGGTTAATACACCTTTGAAATGCCAGAGTAATCCTCTTTTTCAAAGCCCTCTGAGGAAAGACCACCCTCAAGGGAGCACATAATCTTAACTGTCCTGTAACCTAATCAGAGAAATTTCCCACCTTGTTTTCTCCCGCCTTTGTGTTATCATCCTTACTTCCTTGATTCCAAATGTTATTCTCTAAGCATTTGAGATCTTCCTGGCATTGCCATCAGTTTGGTTCAAATAAAATGCTACAAAAATTCTCTACAGGTTTGGGCATTTTTACGTGGCAAATGCTCAGGTACATGGGGAGGGGTGCAGTGCTGCCAAGCCCTCTCCAGGCCCGCCACTCTCCCTGCACTTCCATGTGTTCAGCAACCTGGAAGTTTTTTGAACCCTTTCAGTTAGGATTTTTTCTGGAGGCTTAATTACATAAACACAATTGATTAAATTGTCGTCTTTGGTGTTCCTTGGAATTGAGAGATGGGGCTGAAAGTTCCAACTTCCTAATCACATAATTTGTTCCCCAGGCCAGAAGCTCCCCCTCTGTGGCCTTTCCAAAAGTCACTTCATTATCATAAACTCAGGTGTCATTGAAAGGAGCTTGTTATGAATCACAAAAGACTATCTTGTGACCTTTATTTCTCTTATTACTTATGAGATTCCAAGGATTTTAGAGAAGCTTTGTTTCACAGGGACAAAGACCCAATATATTTTTCTTATTATGAATACTCCTTAAACCCATTCACCCATTTTCAGCATTATTTACTTTTCTTCCCCTCCCTCATCACACCTTTTAACAGAGCATTCCGGGTGGCAACATCCACATGTTGCCATTTTCTACCTGTGCATAATTGCTCACTGCTCTTGGGCTATGGTCAAGTTAATGAACAGAATTAAAAAGTATTTCCCCCCTCTTCTGACTTCACATCCTACTAAACGTTTAAAGACACCACAGGAAATTAACAATATCAATCTCAAAGTATTTGTCGTAGCCTTGTTTGTATAGCAATTATTTGACGATACCTGTTTCCTTTAATAGTTTCTTGAGGGCAGAGCCACTTTATTATTTTGATATCTTAAATACTTAGACCAATATTTGAATAATTTATGTGTTTACCATGTAATCATATTTAGAATTGAGTGAGTGAGATGGTAGATTTTCTAATAGCATCTTTGTTTTGTATAGTTTCTAAGGGAGGATCCAGATCTATGAACTATGTTACTAACTTTATGTATTTAGATAAAAATCTAGGTTGAACTGAACAGATGAGTGAATCCCTCTTGCTAGCTATTAATTATGAGTTATTCAAATTGTTAGTCTAATTATTTAAAATAAATGTGTTCATGTCTTTTGGTAATTGTATTGAGGGGGGAAATAAGGAGCAACCTGGGGGAGAGGAGGCTAGCAATCTGAATCTGTACCTAGTTAACCACTATCCTAGCGCACATTCTTGTTCGCCTATAATTAAGTCACTGCACCTTCCTTAGGCAATAATCTGTTTTCCTAAATACTCCCAGTTTACAAGGGCCACAAACCAAGAATTTAACAGCTTAGCTAGAAGGGAGATCACTGGCACCACCCAGGCCAGGTCTTTAGCTGTAATCTTACTTCCCTATTCTAACTAGCGTAGGCAGGGCTGCAAAAGTCCGCCACAAAAGCCCGGAAGTTAGGAAACAACTAATTTTAGGAATATATATAAGGAGTACTCTCATTGTATAAGGTGTTCCAACTTTGGATTTTTGAACCCCCTGAGCTAGCAGTGCTGCTTTGAATAAAGGTTTCTTTTTTTTCTTTATTTTTTTTCCTGAATCTTCTGAGTACCCGATGTCTGTTTTCCAGTTGCCTGGTAAATTCTGCAACAGTATCAATGACACAACCTCTTCCTAAGGTCAGGCTTGGATCAGTACAGATATGTGTAAAGTTTATCAACTCTAAAAATAAAACTTTCTCAGTTAAAAGTTTTTCTTGTCTTCATTGCTTAATTATACTGGCACATGAGTTTGGAAAACACAATATACTGGCACATGAGTTTGGAAAACACACTATCAGTGTGCCTTATTAAAAATTCCAATTTTAATACACAAGTAATAATAGGAGCATATTCTTGCAGTTCTCAACATTAGCTCACACAGTTTTAGCAGTTAAGATGTCCTTTTTATATTAACTAAAGATTTCATTTTCACAGCATACAGTTGTTGTTTTTTTGTTTTTGTTTTTTTTTGTTTTATTTTTCTGGCACACTACCAAAAAGAAAGTTTGACAAAAATCTAGATTCATTGTATAATATTATAGACTAATACAATTCTTGTATCTAAAATAGTGGCAGATGAAAAAAAAATAGCAACCACCATTTCTCAAATATAAAATCCATAATTTCCATGATTCCAGTCTAAGATGAACTATTAGGACTAAAAGTATAGGATAGATCTGGATGATCTTTCTGAAAGTGTCTGCTGTAGTCTGAATGTTTGTGTCCTCCAAAATTGATACATCAAAATTGTAACCCCGTAACACGGTATTGGGAGATGTGGCCTTTGGAAGGTGCTTAGGTCATGAGGGCAAAGCCTTCATGAATGGGATCGGTGTTCTTGTAAAAGGGACCCCCACGGAAATCCTTTTTCCCTTCCTCCTGACGTGGTGGAAGAAGGCATGAAGGCATTGGCTGTCACCAGAATGTGATCCTCCTTGACCCTAGGCTTCCCAGCCTCCGGAAATGTGAGAATTTCTGTTATTTATAAGTTACACAGTATTTGGTATTTTGTGATGGCAACCTGAATTGGTGAAGACAGTTTTTGTAACTATAGAGTTTAAAATGTATTGATTATTAAGTTTTAATATCATTGCTAAATTTAGGTATAGTATGACCCCTTCTTCAACTTCCTGAAAAAAACAACAACAAAAACAACAAAAAAACAATACCCACAGCTTTCTGTAGCTATATATGTCATTTTCTGACTCAACCAAATATTAAGGACAAATTCATCATTCTGTTTCATTACATATGGCCTAATCATGATCCATCCAAATAGAGTAAGCAATACATAGATAGTGCCGTTCTCTATACACCTGACATACTTTCATTTCTACACATCAGCTTTTGATCTACTCTTAGCACCTGATAGCTCTAGCACAGACCTTCTCAAACTTCAGTATGCCTAGGACTTAACTGTGGATAGTGTTAAAATGCAAATTTTGATCAACCAGTTTTGTGGACCCTGAGATTCTTAATTTCTAACAAATTACCATAAGTGTTGATATAACACTGTTGGTTTTGAAGACAACACTAAATAGCAGAGTTCTAGTAGATTTTCTATGATCTCTTTAAAAAGAAAAGAAAAACAAACAAACAAACAAAAAAACCTCCTCACATCATTCATTATATCTTTTATCTTTACCTTATCCATTCCACCTGATTACATGCTTCTTGAGGAGGAGGAAATGGTCATTCATGTTTGTGTGTATGTGTCTGTTTTCTCTCTGTCCTCTAAATTCTGAGCAAGTATGTCAATTTTAGTAGTTCCTCACTAAATATCACCTATAATAATAAAAGCACAATATGCTAATTAGATCGAACATCCTTCCAGATGACCTTCCGGATGAAGCTACGGTGTTGGGGGCCGATCCCCTTGCATGAATTTTGTGCATCGGGCCTCTAGTCCTATATAATAAAAGCCTAATATGCTAAGTGTCTGGTCATCTAGTCATCAGTTCAATCAATCAAAGCATAATATGCTAATGATATGCTAAGGCCTATCAACTGCTTGCTATGACATGCACTGACCACTAGCGGGCAGACAGTTGACCGGTTGAGCAGTCGCTATGACGTGCACTGACCACCAGGGGGCAGATGCTCCAACCGGTAGGTTAGCTTGCTGCTTGCTACATGCACTGACCACTAGCGGGCAGACAGTTGACCGGTTGAGCAGTCGCTATGACGTGCACTGACCACCAGGGGGCAGATGCTCCAACCGGTAGGTTAGCTTGCTGCTGGGATCCGGCCAATCGAGACTGAGCGAGATGGGCTGGACACGCCCTGGAGCCCTCCCACGGTCCCTGGCTTGCCAACCTCCATGTCCCTCCCTGGCCCTGATTGTGCACCAGTGGGGTCCCTCGGCCTGGCCTGCATCCTCTCACAATCTGGGCTGAGGGACCTCCCCCCCACCGCCCGCCCCCTGAGTGCATGAATTTCATGCACTGGGCCTCTAGTTTTTAGATTAAATGGATATTACAGTAGTGTCAATGACTGGGGAAGCCTCAAAATATTTGTATGTTTTATGTGGCTCTTTTAGGATTGGGATAGAGTAGCAATTTGTGTTTGTGTGGAAGTTAAAATAAAATCAATTTAGTTTGAAAAGTATAGTATGTCAGAGGGAAAGAAAAACAACTAAAGAAGAGCAGAATAGTCAGACAATGTAAACAATTTAGGTTTGATTATATGACAACAAAATATGCAAAAAAGTAAGAACAGATATTCTGATTTTGGTTTCTCCACACTTTGGATAGACTTGAGAATCTTCATAAAAGCTATTATGTGTGACCAACTCTGATCAAGAAAGAGAACTTAGTGGCCTTACTCAGAGAACCTTTTCTAGAAAAAGTGTTTTCAAACTCCTAGTGAAATAAACATCTATATCTGCATACACAGAAATTTAAAACAAGAGGCAGGCAGTGAATTAATGATGCAGAATTAACTTGAATGAAACCATCTTAAGTATACTAATGATTTCAGGAGCTTTTAATCTGAAACACAACGGAAATGAAGTGACTTCTTAAAAATAGAAAGTCATTTATTTTTCATGGATTGTTGGTTCCAAAACATAAATACTGAGATCATCACGACCTGCACTGGGCCTTTGTACTCAAGGCCTCTGCATTAGTTCCTACCAGAGGACTGGGGATTTGCCAAGCCTTGTATAAAACTGCAATGACTTTTAAGGCCACTGAGGCCATTCCATCTACTCAAAAATGAAATTAGGCTTCTTTTTATAGTCTTGAAGTCACCTAAATTTAACCTCTATCTAGCACATCTTTATCCATCAAATTATCAGGACTGGGAGGAAAGGTAGAAAGTTTAGAGTCAGTCACCAGAACATAAAATTTGTAAGGTCTTTTATGAAGGTTTCTCAAATAAATTGGTTTTGCAAATGCATTTAGAGAGGAATAATTAACTTTGAGGGTCACAAAGAGAAGAGAATATAGTATATGTAGGCAATGCCAGATTTTCTTTCCCAGTCATCTATTTTTTTTTCTACTTTCTGTCCACTTACTACACATATGGAGAAATATTCTTTCCAGACAGGTAAAGATTATATTCTGTTAAGTAATTAGTCAGAATTATGCTCTGAAAATTTATCAATATTAGCTAGGAGAATACAAATATTTGTTTGTAGGTATTTTATTCTAAAGATTCTGAAGTCCTTAAATTTCATCTCATAGGTCCTAGAGGCTTAAAGAAGTAGTATCATTGTACTATAGGCCTTGGGAGTGGAAAGGTGGGTATAAAAAGGGGTAGAAAAAGAAAGAGGGTTTCCTGGAGAATAGAAGAATTTAAGAGATCAGAGAGAGGGGAAAATTTCCATATGTTCTTGACGGGAAAAGTAAAAATTACTTTACACATGACTTTGGGTATCCTATAAGCAGATAATAGGAATTATATTATTGGTGCATACTTAAGTTTTCTTCCCAAACATTTTGGGCATAATTAATAGTGTTTGCCATATTGGAAGTACCAGCAGTCAACTTGGTCTATTTCTCCAAAGTGACCACTGAGAGGTAGAAATGCCATCAATCTGTAGAATGCCTTCTTTCTGAACTTGGAAGGATGTTAGAGCCGCGACCATGTTGCAGTTTTGCATTCTCCTCTTCCTTTTTCTCTCTAGTTGGAATAGTCACAGAATGAAGCTAAAGGCAGGACCAATGAGTGGCCAACTATTAAGCCGTAAGGGACACTCTTCTCTCCTGATTCCTTGGACCTCTCTCAGTGTCAGAGGAACATAGTGAAATATCAGGGCAGACATCTATCAGACACTTCCCAGGCTTCCTGTGCCCCTCTAGGGTTAGGGTGATCATTCTCTACATAAAACAGGCATAAACTAAATTTGAACAGGCAAATTAGGAAAATCATAAAAAAACAAACAAAATGAAAATATGGAATTGACATGATCAAACAGATTACAAAAGTTACTTTGGGAACTCAATATGATACTTTTATATATACTGATCAAATTTATTAAACATTTTCTAGTATACTTTGCTATGTGCAGACACAGCATGTGTTTTTTATTGCCTCTAGTGATTGATATAATTTCTAAAACTATTCCCTCTCTGTGTGGTAATACTTTTGAATAAAGAGGCATTCATTCCAAGTCTCTTCTTCAAGATTTTTCTTAGACTTGTATTTTATTTTTCTTAAACTTGGTCCTTATGTCCAGTACTACATTCGAATTAATTCCCTGCCTTCCCACCAACATAGGCACAATTTGAAGAGGGAAATTTTAATATCATTGCTAAATTTATTAAATAAATATCCATCTGTGATATCAAATAATATCCATCTAAATCTCTCTATTAAGAATAGCAGCAAACACAGAGCAGGGTAACGATTAAAAAACCAGCTCTGAGACTCCGCGGAGTTCTGGAAGGTGGAGCCCTGCGAGTTCCCACAGCCTCCCAGGCTCTTGTTTACACACTCCCTCTTAAATCTGTGAGTTTGATTGTTGATCCCGGTGCATGTGATTGCCCAATTGGGGTCGCTAGCGGAGCTTGTAGGGGAAGATTGTTTTTGGGGAGCCTGGAAAACAGAGCTGAGAGTGGCGACTGGTGAAACAGATCTGGGCGGAGCTGGTTCAGGTACAATAGAGAACTCCTGGTCAGAGAGGACTTAAAGCCTTGGAGGTCAATCCAGACACACTGCCACCCAGAGGCAGAGCCACGAACTGACTCTTCTGTACATACAAATACAGCAGTAAGGGGAACCAATACGGCCTGCCTTAAAATCAGGACTGTGGCTTACAACACGGAGGAACAGTGTATCAGAGGGAAATTCAACATTCTCCTGAATTCCGGGCGTGCCAAAAAGAAGAGTAGAAGATCTGAAGCACCTGCATTACTGCACATTTTTATTTTATTTTTTTTTAATTAATTACTTTTTCACCTTTTAACTAAGAAAACATTGTTTTTCTTTTTTTTTTCCATTTATTAAACATTTTCTAGTATACTTTGCTATGTGCAGACACAGCATGTGTTTTTTATTGCCTCTAGTGATTGATATAATTTCTAAAACTATTCCCTCTCTGTGTGGTAATACTTTTGAATAAAGAGGCATTCATTCCAAGTCTCTTCTTCAAGATTTTTCTTAGACTTGTATTTTATTTTTCTTAAACTTGGTCCTTATGTCCAGTACTACATTCGAATTAATTCCCTGCCTTCCCACCAACATAGGCACAATTTGAAGAGGGAAATTTTAATATCATTGCTAAATTTATTAAATAAATATCCATCTGTGATATCAAATAATATCCATCTAAATCTCTCTATTAAGAATAGCAGCAGTGGCACTAGCAACGCAAACACCAGTAACATAGCCTAGATTACAGCAGACAGAGCAGCAGGACCCAGAACATATTGTGACTTTTGTTATTACAAAATTACCCACAAATGGATGACACTTAGCAGATATTTTAACAGAGGGGCAACATAAAGTACAACCGTTGTTGGCTAGCGCCCAGTTTTGTGGAATGTCTAGCAGAGAGAAAAGGCTATTAATCTTAATGGATGTTACATTCTTTGCCTTTACTATGTGCCAGGCATTAAATAAATTGCATTATATAGATCATCACATTTTTCTAATTAAAAACACACATCTGATTATCTTATATAATAAAAGGCTAATATGCCCCTTGACCGGGAGTGGACTGGGAGTTTGACCAGGAGGCGGGGCGGGCTGGCCAACTGCCCGTGGCCCCTCCCCCTGGTCACCCCCACTCCTGATGCCCCCCCACCCTGATTGGGGGCAGGGCCGGCCCACCAACCTCCCGTGTCCCCTCCCCCTGGCCGGCCCAGCCTGATTGGGGTGGGCTGGTCGGACCCCACCCATACACGAATTCGTGCACCGGGAATCTAGTATAGATATAATTATACAATTCTAGATATAAGAAAGCAGACACTTAAGAACAAGTAACAGATTAAGTCACACAACTACTGAGTAAGAAAAGTTGTAGTAATATCTAATTCTGACTTCCTAATATCTAATTATAATTACGAAGTGTGTAGACATTACTTTCTGTCCACCCCACATAAATTCCAATATTTAAAATAACTCTTAGCCGTTGCTGGTGTGGCTCAGTTGGTTAGTGTCATCCCATGCACCTAGAGGTCACTGCTTTGATTCCTGGTCAGAGTACATAGTGTGGTTCTGGCTCAATCCCCAGTGGGGGACAGGCAGGAGGCAACTGATGGATGGTTCTCTCTCATGGATGTTTCTCTCTCTCCCTCTCCCTTCCTTTCTTTTTCTAAAAATCAATAAAAATATATGAAAAAATAAAAACTCTTAGAGGTTAGTCTAAGGCAAATACTATAATAAAATATATGATTAAAAAATATTTTCCTTTTCCTCAAACTTGGCCAAGATAATGCTCAGCTAAATTTAATGAACATGAGAGTAGTCATTCTCGACTCAAGCGGTCTCTACCTTTACCAAGTGTCTTCGTCCAGCTGTGAAACTAGAAAAAAAAATTGCATAAAAAACAACAACCCAGCCTTCTCAGAAGAAAAGGGCATAAAGTTAGTATGAAAAACAAAATTGTTGCCCTAACCGGTTTGGCTCAGTGGATAGAGCGTTGGCCTGCGGACTGAAAGGTCCCAGGTTCGATTCTGGTCAAGGGCATGTACCTTGGTTGCAGGCACATCCCCAGTAAGGGGTGTGCAGGAGGCAGCTGATCGATGTTTCTCTCTCATTGATGTTTCTAACTCTCTATCCCTCTCTCTTCCTCTTGTAAAAATAAATCAATAAAATATATATTTAAAAAAAAAAGAAAAACAAAATTGTTGTACTTGAAGGGCATAGGAGAAAGAATAAAGATATGATCATTAAGGGAGAAGTTTCCGAAATGTGCAGACTCCTAGGAGTATTCCTTGGATGCATTGTTCTGAGTCTAGATTCACTACTCTCATGTTCATTAAATAGCTAAGCATTTTGTGGAGTAGAGTTGGCCCTTTCAGCTCCCAGACCTCGTGGATTTTATAGGAGCTGGCAAAGATAACTCAAACTAAAATAGAGTGCTGATATTTAATATGAAGACTGTGTGTATGTGTGATAACCCAACAGAAACACACACAGTAAATATTTTTGGCAAAGAACTGAACTACTCTTGACTTCATGCAGATGTTGTTATATCTTTAAACATCTATTTCCGCAGTCTGAAGTAAAGATGGAAAATATATATATATATACTGGTTTAATTGAGACCATTATTTCTATTAATTCCAAGTTTACATTTAAATTAAATTTAAATTACAAATCCTGATTTATTTTCATGGGATTCATCCTCCATTTGAGGTATTATAAGATAATAAATCTCCCAAAGCTAACTTTATCTTTCTTTCAAAAATTTTAGAATGTTTCAAAATACTGTTTCATTTAAAAACCATCTGCTGGATATCTAACATATGTGTACCTGGGAAAATACTAGGTACTAGATGAATAAAATAGTTTAATAGGAGAGAAAAATAAATATACTAACATTTAGGCATAATGATTGCTCAGATAGGATAAGCGCTGGATGTTATAAGGGTGCATATGAATGCACTTAATCTAGCTGTCAGAATCATGGAAGGCTTCCAGGAGGAAGCTGAGGAACTGTAAGCACTCCAACATGGCGGGAACACTGGTTTACAAATGGGGTGAGGGTTGGAGTTTTCAGGAGGGAGTAGGAGTGTTGAGAGATGAAGTTTGGAAATGAGGTGGGGGCCAGTCTATGAATGCTCTTATATGCAAAAGTAAGGAGTTTGGAATTTGTCCTAAGTGCTATTGGAAACACTGAAAGATTTTTGGCAGGGAAACAAAGTGTCTAAATGTGTATTTTAGGTAGATTTATCCATCATGTCCTTGGAATATATTTTGGAAACCTGAGATTGGAAGGAGGTCAATTAGTACACGATGCAGATTTGATCAGTTCAAGACACATAAAACCAGTAGAATCAGCAGATTTGAACGACTGATTGAGAGTAAGAGGTAAAGAGTGAGGAGTTATGGATGACCCTTGAGTTTGGACAACTGGCAGATGGTGGTGCTAGTAACTAAGATATATAAAACATAAATGAGGATCAGTACATTTGGGGGACTTTGGGAGAGGTGTATATTTGCTATTTTGATTGTTCATTATTCACTCTGACTATATTTAGTTTAGGTAGAATATGATGCTTTGACAGGACACCTGGCCCTTGCATGCTCCTCTAGTATGGGTCTGAAGATGCTTTGTGTCTCCAGTATTAATGTCAACTCAGAACCTAGGCCCAATGGTCCTTATAATGTCTGTGTATCCACTCCCTTCTTTCTCTAATATTCAGTGACCTGAGCAAATGTGTATAAGTTCAGTTAAAAAACACCCACACTCACAAACCTGTGTGAATTATTATGGTAGATTCTTGCCACTGTATTACAGAGTCCTTTTTTTCTCGGGATATAATCATCTCTTTGGGTCTGGGAACTGAGGAAAAAATTGTGACTTTTTATGTGGTAATGACCTTCAATCTTCTGTTTTATTTACTATTATAATTTTCTGGCCACAGGTGTTAATGGATACCCTTGTTGACTGCTTGTATATCTTACCCCTATGGGTACCATAGTTTATTAACCCTCTTCACAAGTCCCTATGGATAAAGCACCATTGGCTGCCTCTGCAGCATCTTCTATCTTGGAAGAAGGGCTAACTCTTACTGGGGAAGGAGAGGCCTCTTCTGCAACCCCAGAAGTTCAGAGCAGAGCAGCCAACAACCTCGGGAGGCTTCATCCAAATTTCTTCAAGTCGTGCTTCAGAATTTCAGGTTATACATGATGCAGGCCTTACCTTTGTGAGTGAGAGAAGACATGCAGAGAGGAAATTGTAGAGTACTGCAGAATTCTGTGAAACTTTCATCAAGGCTGACACTAAAGTCAGCCATTAGAAGAGTTGCACACCTGAGAACAGTCTGCCTGAATATTCCTGCCATGCTCAATACTTTCTCAGAAATTGTCATTGAAAGTGTGGCCTCACACAAGCGTGATTATATATTTCAGAACGCAGCATCTGTGGCAGTTGGTCAATTAAACTCCTCAAATTGGAGACATGAGAGATCCATTTTCATGGTCACTACATGCAAGGAAACAGGAAAACAACGGAATGAAAACAGAGATTGACAGGAAAAATAAGATGAATGTAGATTTTTTTTTTTTTTGGTGACATGATGGGTTTGGCTGACATGAAGTTTCAAGACAAAAGCATCAGCAGCAGAAACAATAATAAATGATCTAAATTCACTTTAATTTATGTGTAGATTTCAGGAAACTAGGTTGTGATAGATAGAGGCTTATTATAGTTGCAGAAGGTTGCCTGCTCTGTCAGCTAAAAGTATGGCAAGTGTGGGAGGCACAATTACACTAATATTTCATAAACTGGCTTATGTCCCTTTAACCAGATTCAGGCTACAAGGCAGGAGGTTACTAGAAAACTGAGATTTCTTATTTTTTCATTTATTTGATATAAGCTTCATTTCAGAACTAAGAATAAAAATTTGGTGATCAAATTTATTAGAATGAAATATTACTTCCATAAGAATTCTAATTTATGTTTTTATAGATATCTATTGGTGCATATTATTAATAAAGTCTCTGTAGACATATGTGGATTATCTTGACATCATACGAACAGTTTTGGAACATGATTGTCCTACCTGATTTTTGGTTAAATGCTGAATTAAATTTTACTTTCTTTAAAACACACTTCTCACTATAAGAAAGCATATGTATATTAAATCTTGCTTCATGCAGGTTTTTGATCATATGGATTATTTAGCTCTTTGGGATATATTTTAGTAACTTTATAATTTTAGTAATGATTGACACCAAAATAGCAACAAACCCCAAAATTTGCCATTGCTACTATGTCTCTTCTAGTTATATTTATAATCCAAATAATACATTTTACATCAATCATCTCAGGCTCTTGGAAGTGCTGTGAATACCCTCTCCAGGAGCACACTGGCACAAAGTTTCTGTTATTGTCTTCACTTTCTAACTTAATGCAGCCACCCAGAAGACTTATTGATAAGAATGACTGATGGAAGTTTAACATGCACATCTTTACTTTTGAGGGAGTAGGCAGTGTAAAAGATTATTTGTCATTAGTCTCTCAGCTCCTGGATGCCATATCTTTCTCTCCCTAACCCCCAAATCCAGCACAAGTCATGCTTCTCTCACATGGACCTTCTTAGCCATATCAGGGAAATTATGTGCACCTGCTAGTGTTACATTGAAGAGGAAAAATGAAATTCTGTTTCTAGAATTTCATTTTTCAATGAATAACAGCAAAGTTTATACAGATGCTTGCTTATATTTCAAAGAAGTATTAAAATGAATGATCTATCTTTCTACCTTAAGAAACCTGTAAGAGAAAAAATCAATTCAAAGCAAGCAGAAAGAAGAAAATACTAAAAATAATAAGAATAAAAAATTAGAGAAAAATCAATGGAACCAACAGATGCTTCTTCGAAAATTTTAATAAATGTGATAAACTCTAGTCAGACTAATCATGGAAAGAAAGGGAAAATCAGTTGGAAAATGAGTCTCCACAGGTATCTTCCATTTCTCCATGTCTTTTGAGAAAAGGCATTAACAGGTTTTGCTCTGGACTATCTTATAAAAATGTCTGAAGAGTAAGCAGTCCTGAAAGATAGTGATGATGTCTCCCTCCGGAGCAGAGGACAGATTTGTTTGCTGCCCTCGATAATCGATAATAAAAATAATGTCTTCCTCTGGGGTAAATGTTGGGCAAGTTTGCCAGTAATCCCC
Organism: Myotis brandtii; assembly: GCF_000412655.1. Lineage (NCBI taxonomy): Eukaryota > Metazoa > Chordata > Mammalia > Chiroptera > Vespertilionidae > Myotis > Myotis brandtii. The sequence continues at coordinate 2,455,935 of NW_005358650.1, forward strand.
CATTAAAAGATTGTGAGTTCTTGAGTTTGGGGTTCTTCAGGTGTGATACAAACTCAATAGATGTATAGCATCCACTTAGCCACTTCACATCTCCCCCACTGAAGTTGGGAGATCAGGCAAACTGATCGGATCTTATAAAGAGCTGTGTCTCTGACATAGGAATTCCTTGTCTTCTGCAGGATCTATGAAACTGTGGCAAGTTAACCAGTAACAAGAATGAAAATATGGACATCAATATAGGTTGTAAAGGCATCAAAGTATTATAGGAAGATTTTATGAACAACTTTAGGCCAAAGATTTAAAAACTCAAATGGAAATATATTTTGAAAGGCAGAACTACCAATCCTCTTTTAAGAAAAACTGGATATGCTGAATTATCCTAGATATCTGAATTACCCTATACCTTTAATAAAAATAAACTGAAATTTGAAATAAAAAAATCCCACAATGAAAACCCCAGGGCTGCCTAGATCCTTTCACTGATGAATTAATTAAACACTTAAGAACTAACTAATATGATTTTTACATACTCTTCTAGAAAGTAAAAGAAGGCAAAGCACGTCCCCATTCCTTCCCAATACTAAAACCAAAGACATTAACAAGCAAACAAAATAATTGAAACCAATTTCTGTCATGAACACTAATGCAATAATTCTTAATAATATTTTAATAAATCAAATCCAATAATATGTAAAATTGTTAAGAAATCATGACCAAGCTTGGCTCATCCCTGCACAAAAAGTTGCTTGTATATTTGAGAAACAAATATATGTCATTCACCATAACTAGATTAAGAAAAAGAAAATCATATGATATTATTATCAGATTTAGAAAACTCACATGGTAAAATTTAGCATTTCTTCCTGGTTAAAAAAAAAAAATAAGCTAATCTCTCTATATAAAACCCTAATATGCAAATAGATGGAATGGCGGAACAACCAAACAACCCGTCACTATGATGTGTGCTGACCACCAGGGGGCGCCGGACCATCAGGTGTGCATCGGGATGCCAGGATGATGGAGCAGGTGAGTGGGGCTGCCAGACCAAGTCAGGGCGCCAGTCGCTGTCATCGGGGTGAGCCTCTGGTGGTTACTGAAAATTCTTTGCTCCCATGCGCCGTGGTCCCGCCCGGCACTCGCACCTGCTTCCAGTGCTGGCCCTGCTCACACCCGCTGCTGGCACCAGCCCCAATCGCTCCGTGCTGTCAGCAGGTGCGAGTGGGGCCAGCACCATCAGTGCGTGGGAGCGGCGGTGGCGGGAGGACTGCCAGGAGACAGGGAACCGGGGGCTGCAGTGGGAGGGGCTGGGTGGGGATGCGGAGGATGGGCCGAGACCCGCCCCTGTGCCCACCACAGCCTTGTAGCCCACAGTTCCTTTCAAGGTGCACAAATCCATGCACTGGGCTCCTAGTTAGGAATAAACATTAACTTTCATAGTCTTCTAAAGAGATCTATGAAAAACTTAGCACTAATATTGTACCTAATTTTAAAAGGTTGAATGTTTTTTTCACTAAGATTGGGAGCAAGACAAATAGTTCTCTTATCACTTTTATTCAAGGTGTACCTGGAAATTCTACAAAGTGCAATAATATAAGACAAAAAGAGTAGGAATTTTTCTTCTAATTTTGTTAAACCAGTTTTCTCAAATCCAGTCTTCCCTCCATAAGCATCATACTATCCATTGACCCATTTGCTTCATCATGTCCATTCTCAGTGGCATAACAATCTATACTTGATATGTGATTTATAAAGTGTCAATTAGGATATGCTAAATTATGCTGCACCAATAACTAAGCCCAACATTTAATTGCCTTTGAGTGATAATGTTTTTATTTCTTATCAATCTGTATATTCTCAATGAATCATTAGTGAAGTTTCTGATTATTATATTTTTTTCAGGAAACCAAACTGACAGGGCAGCTTACATTTCAAATATTACCCGTAATAATGCCACAGAAAAACAAAGCACTCTGGAGTATCTTACACTTTTAATGAAACTGTAGGCCAACAAGTAACATTTGCAACCCCTATCCCATGACTCTTGCTGAGAATAGTCATGTGACACTACACAAACATAAGAAGGTCAGGAAGGCAATCTCTTAAAGTGGAGTATAAGAAATCCATACCCTAATAACTATATTATTAGGCTTTTCAAATAACCAGCTAAATATATTCATATTATCACCTAAAACAACTTTATTTATAAAAATCATTTAAAAAATCTATAAACAATACAATTAAAAAATAAGCAAAGGACCTGAATAGACACTTCTTCAAAGAGGACATATAGATGGCCAATAGACATATGAAAAAATACTCAGCGTCACTAATAACCAGAGAAATGCAAATTAAAACCACAATGAGATATTACCTCATACCTGCCAGAATGGCTACCATCAATAAATCAACAAACAATAATTGCTGGCAAGAATGTGGAGGAAAGGGAACCCTAGTGCACTATTGGTAGGAATGCAGACTGGTGCAGCCACTGTAGGGAAAACAGTATAGAGTTTCTCAGTAAACTAAAAATGGAATTGCCTTTTGACCCAGTGATCTCACTTCTAGGAATATATCCTAAGACTCCTGAAACACCAAGTCAAAAGAATACATGCACCCCTTTGTTCATAGTAGCATTGTGTACAAAAGACAAGATCTGGAAACAGCTCAAGGGCCCATCAATAGATGAGTGGTTAAAAAGCTGTGGTAAATTTACACAATGAAATACTATGCGGCTATAAAAAAGAAGGAAATCTTACCTTTTGCAACATTATGGATGGGCCTAGAGATAATTATGCTAATGTATAAGCTGGTCATAGACCATATACATTAATTGAAGCCTAGTTTATAAAAATATTCATGTATTGACATGTCAGGACTCTAATGTTGCTAAGCTACTGGGAACTATTGCAACTACCAAATGCAACAAATAATGTTCATATTTAATTTAGTTTCAGCTAAGTTTATATATGAAAAAGACTTGTGTAAGAAAAATACACAGACCATTTCTACCATGCCACACTCAATTTATTTTCTATCTTTATATGCATAATGTATGTACATATGTCATAGTGATACATGAATTTTGGACTGGAACACACGGTGTTCCCCGGAGTCTTTGTCCATCGGAGTCAAAGAATGAATCCACGGTCTGAAGATGGTATAGCAAAGGTAGAGATTTATTGAAGAACAAGTACAGACTCCCATGTGGGGAAGGGTAAAGAATCTCACAGCACAGACTCCCAGGCGGGGAAGGGGAAAGAGTTGTATCTAAATTTGAAGTAATTACTTTAAATTTTCTTGGGTTACCTTCAAAAATTGCTCATTTTGGGGGGCCACTGGATGACTTGACATAATCTATCAATCTGTTTATAAATTTATACTTTGATAATTGCATCTTAATATGGATGTAGTCCTCTTTGATTCAAATTTTGCAAATGATTAAAAAATGAACATTAATTACAGAGTTTACAGAAACTTCAGAGATTATGAAAGCAGTGTCTCTTCCTTTTCATAGTGAACCTCAGATCCTGAACCAAAGATAGCTCTTTCGCGTTCCCTGGTTTCATCTGGTGGTATTTGCACTCGTGCCCTGGACACTGTGTAAGTCATAAACTTATGGAGTGTCAAGTTAATTCCCCTCTGTGAAGTTAAGGATGTTACACACATATAGTACTTTCTCTTTCTCCCAGTAGTTACTTGTTTTTGGTTTTTCTCTTGGTTCACTTTATAATTTAAATAATTACAACTCTACTTTAAAATCATGAGTATGCTTAGCTGTTTGTGCATGTGTGTGCTGATTTGTCTGTGTGGGTACAAAGGAGTCTCAACTTTTTGAAAATTGGAAGCAGATTTCCAAAGTGTTTTATAGCCTCGGATGTCAGTAAATGAAGTATTCATAAGGGGTTGTAAAAATCAGCAATGCCAAACAGCAGAACATCTGATTAAAAAGAGAAGGAAGCTTTGAAAAGCTTGCTTTGACTAGGAGTAGAATGCGTGCAGTTCACTTTGCTGTCCAGCATGTGTAATGAGACCATAATATCTCTTCTTGCTTTTTCTAGTAAAACTGGAAGCAGCTTTTCACATGTGAGGGGTAAGAAAATGGGCAGTGTCAGGAATGTATTTGAGCATTTTCATCCTAGGAAGCCAGTGAACAGGTAACTGAAGATTTTGACCCTAGAGATAATCTGTACAGGACAGCTTTCCAACCATGCTTCCCAGAAGCACCAGATTTTACCCTGAAAGAGGATAGTAATTGAATATCATAGGCCATGTTAGTAACTATTTGGAAAAAAAACCACAATCATTTTACTGAGTAAAAATTTTGAGGAATAAATTTGCATTTTTCACAATGTGGGACATGAATATTTCAAGGAGGTTAAAATAAATTAGGTTACAAATTAAACATAATGTTGTAGACTAGACTCTGAAAAAAAAATCAGTAATATCAAACTGGAATAACCCCTGCTTACCATCCCATTGACCATTAATTAGATCAACATTGTGTGGCTGATCTATAGAAGAGATGAAATTTACTGTGACACCCTTCCATTATGTATTATAAATATAACACATAATATATTGGTTTTACATATGCTCAAAGATATAGATATGCCTTTAGTTTTCTTTTTTAAAAATATATTTTTATTGATTTCAGAGAAGAAGGGAGAGGAAGAGAGAGATAGAAACATCAGTAATGAGAGAAAATCACTGATAGGCTGCCTCCTGCACGTAGGACCGAGCCCGCAACCCAGGCATGCGCCCTTGACCGGAATCGAACCTGGGACCCTTCGGTCCGCAGGCTGATGCTCTACCTGCTGAGCCAAACCGGCCAGGGCTGCCTTTAGTTTTCTTAATGGAAAGTCTATAGCTCCGTCAAATTAGTAAGTTAACATCAAAATACATTTTGCTCATTTACCCTGGCAAGTATAGAGGTTTAAATTATTTGTAGTTCCACTCTGAATGGGTTTAGTAAATGCCCTACAGTGCATTTTGGAAATTCAGTAGAGGCTTAGTAACTTTTTATTAATTATACTAGTATTTATAAATTACAATCCTTACAAAAGCCCTGGAGTACATAAATGATTTGTTTATTTAAATATTTAGCAACTCAGAAGATACTGCAGTTTATATATAGAAAATTTTAACTAAAAACATAGATTCTTCTCTTTGGCGAAAGGAAGTTCTTAAAAAAAAAGGAAATACCTTGGAAGTTCTCCCAATGTGGTGGAAGTTAGTTATGTCTCCCAAGGCTTTCTCATCTTCCTTTAGGAAAGATGTGGTCATAGACACTATGAACACAATAATCAGCATTTTGTCAAATACTGAGAAGAATTATTTCTAATTATGGTAAATCTGATAAATTATCTCACATTACTATGTATCATTAATGTAATAGTTAACAGTTATTGAGATATACACAGCCATGTGGAAAGAAAATAGGAGAAACGCTGACACAGGTTACCAGAAGGTGGGGTCTCCCACAATGTACTAGTATAAGAAACTCTCTCAGCCTCCTATCTGCCCATTTTTAAGTGCAAATACACAAAGAGAAAGCATTTGCTGAATAGCCAATGTTATTTAATTTTTTCTCTGCTCTTCTCAACATCTTTTATACCATATGCAATCAAGAGATTCTAACTCACAGTAATGCAAGAAGACCTAAGATAGGAGGCAATGGGTGGCAAAGGGTACAATATGCTTGAATAGTAAGTTTGATATAGATAGTGGAGAGACAGAGAGAGTACTGGGATTTGTGTACTCAAGAGTGTCTGACTTCTCAGAAATAATTTCCAGATAAATAAAAACTGCAAACATTTTTTAACAGTTAAAAAACTTTTTGTTCCAGGCATGATCTTACCTAAATACATAATTTACTTTCCTGATGCAAACCTGGCATGGTTTGATCCATGCTCATTAACAGTGTCCAGCGTAAGTTTAAACCAGAAGGTCACCGAGGCTGCAGCAGAGGAGAGCATCCCACCTGCACTGCTGCTGGCAATGGGCAGGGAGGCCTGGGTGCCCTGGCTCTGCGAGACGCCCACGGGCTGGGAAGGGATGTCACAAAACCAGGGGCTTGGCAAGTTCTCCCAGTCTGTGTCCAAGTCGGTTTCCTCATCACTTATGTGCTCGTCTCCACTTCCATCTGATTCTCCAGCAACTCCAGGATCCACAAATTCCATGGACTCCTCAAGGTCTGCGTGCACTTCAAAGGGTCTGACCTGCCTAGGTGTTCAGAATTCGGGCTGACCAGGTACATGAGATTCCTGACAGATGCAGTGGTTGTAACTGATCTAAACTTACATGCTGAGAAAAGCACAGGTAAAGAATATTTGCATTCAGTTTCTTTACTGCTTGAGTAAATTTCTGTCTGCTGAGATTTTCCCCACAAAATTCACTGTTGCACAGCTTTTTGGGAAGATTTATGTCAAGTATATGAGAAAAACTAGAGGCCTGGCACATGAAATTCGTGTGCGGGCATGGTCCCTTCCCCCAGATGCTCACAGCTGGCCCTACCCCCTGCTGCCACCCACCCCCGGTTCCCCATTCGCCATCGGGTGATCAGTGCCTGATGTCCAGGGGAAGGGACTGAGAGGTTGGCTGTTCCTGCCTGCTTGCCAGCCCCGCCCCTGCCGCAGGTGGCCATCAGGTGATCGGAGCCTGCAGGCTGGGGAAAGGGACAAAGAGGTAGTCAGTGTGCCTCATAGTTACTGGTCCAGCGGTTGTTCTAGTCGTTCTGCTGTTAGGGTCAATTTGCATATTACCCTTTTATTATATAGGATAGAGGCCTGGTGCATGGGTGGGGTCTGGCTAGCCTGCCCCGAAGGTGGCCCCATATCAGGGTGGGGGGTTCCTGCGGGGGGTGGGGTGGCTGGCTGTGGGGTTTGCAGCTCGGTCCTGCCCCCGATCAGGGTGGGGGTCCCCACTGGGAATGGGGCTGGCCTGGGCAAGGGGCTGCAGGTGGTTTGCAGGCTGGCCATGCCCCTAGCTTTATCAGGAAGGATGTCTGGAATGACGTCCAGTCTATCTTGTCTAATTAGCATATTACCCTTTTATTAGTATAAACTAGAGGCCCGGTGCACAAAATTCATGCATATTCATGCATGGGGAGGTCCCTCAGCCCGGCCTGCACCCTCTCCAATCTGGGACCCCTTGGGGGATGTCTGACTGCTGGTTTAGGCTCGATCCCTGTGGGCTGGGGCCTAAACCGGCAGTCGGACATCCCTCTTACAATCTCGGACCGCTGGTTCCTAACCGCTCGCCTGCCTGCCTGCCTGATCATCCCTAACCCCTCTGCCTGCCTGCCTAATCGCCCCTAACTGCCTCTGCCTGCCGACCTGATCACCCCTACCTTGCACCCTTGCCAACCTGATCACTCCTACCTTGCCCCCCTGCCGACCTGATCTACCCTAACTTGCTCCCCTGCTAGCCTGATCACCTCTAACTGCCTCTCCCTCAGCCCCCAGCCTAAGCCACAGTCTGGCCTCCCTCTGCTGGAGGCAACCTGGTGGATCAGGGAAAGGTGCCGCCCCCATTACCCAGCTGCTGCTGCTGCTACTGCTGGCCAGAGCCTGGGCCCTTCGCAGCTGCCCCTCGGCTGCCTGAGCCTGGGCCCTTTGCAGCCGTGCCTCGGCCCTTCATAGCCGCTGCGGCTCTCTCCGGAAGGATGTCTGGAAGGTCGTCTGGAAGACATCTGCTCTAATTAGCATATTACCCTTTTATTAGTATACATGTTGGCCAGCTGAGTTGCATGGCACAGTGCGGCGCTGACGGTGTAAGCAGGTTGTTATGCTCCATGTCAGGCCCCTGCGTGGTTTTATTCTCTTCCACCCAATTATAGTAGGCAGAGTAGTCCCGGCTGTTGGGAAGGCTAATCCAAGACCCTGTGATGCTGTTGCTGGTGTCCCCATTGTGGTCATCACAGACCCATCTCCCTGAGTGGAAGTCGTCCTCCACTTCAGCAAGCTTGCTCATGGTGCTGGAGGTCATGGCACTGTCTTTACTTCCTCAATTGGAAAAATGACAGAGGTGAGCTCTAATACATGAGATTGGCGCAGATCTGCCAGACGCTCATAATGACTTTTTAAGTCGATGGCCTTTTTTTTCTACTAGGTCCTCAAGTTTGCAGTTGTGCCTCTGAATCTTCTCCTTTTTCTCTTGATGTCACTGTGCTTGAGTATAAAGCTTCTTTTCCTTGGTTTTGAGAAGCCTTCAGAATTTTTCTTCTTTTCTTCATATCCTTTGCATATTGTTTTTTCAGCTATTTAATCCTCATCTTCCAGGACACTAGTTTCCATCTCAACTGATCTGTTATCCATTTTCCTTCCATAGCTTTTAATACTTCTTTTTGAAATTCTTCTTGCTTGCTCTTAAGTTGGCTTAAGATTCTTTTCCTTGGCTTTGAGAAGCCTTCAGAATTTTTCTTCATTTCTTCATTTCCTTTGCATATTGTTTTTTCAGCTATTTAATCCTCATCTTCCAGGACACTAGTTTCCATCTCAACTGATCTGTTATCCATTTTCCTTCCATAGCTTTTAATACTTCTTTTTGAAATTCTTCTTGCTTGCTCTTAAGTTGGCTTAACCATTCCTTCTTGTCTATAAACCTCTCTTGGTCGAGGCCGTCCAAGTAGACGAAATCACCATTCTGAATGCACTTGCCGGCCAGTGGTGTTGCACAGTGGACACCACTCCACTTCCACATACAGACAGCCTCTCCACAGCATCCACAGAGTACACCTGGTCCCAGGCGAGCAGCCGGGGCCCACAGCCGGGAGCCTCTGGTGGCCGGGATCCCTTCCCACTCTGCAAACAATTTTATTCATTGGGAATAATTTTGTGATTTGCTCACAGAGAGTCAAGGAACAAGAGTAGGGGATAATTCAGACCTAATTCAGTAGAGTGAACATTTTCACATGGGTTCTGTACAGCAAATTGCAATTGAACATGGGATTTGAAAAAATAGTCCTATGGAATCTGAAAAGTGGTGAAGAAACAACTGGAGTAGATACACTATGTTGATTCTCAAACATAAAATCCAGGTAAAGTGCTCATTTTAATTAAAAAACAAACAAACAAAAAAACAATCTACAACCCTAATGTCTTACTTTGTAAAAAATGCAAAACAAAAATTATTTAAATAAAATGTATAGTTTTCATGATGTTTCAGACACGTTTTGTAAATGCTCTTAAACAGATCTCAATAACAACACATTCCAAATGGAATAAGAGAGATGATTTTATAATGAAAACAATTAGTGTTTTTAAGTCAGGCAATCATTTCATAGATTGAAATTCTGTCCCTGCCCCTAACTCCAAGGGTGCTTTTGCACAAGATATTTAAACTGCCTATGCTTAATTTTCCTTATTTATTAAATGGGGATAATAATATCTACCTAATAGGTTTGGTTATTGTGGAAATAGAGAGAATATAGCAGAGAAAATATAATTAAAATAGTTAATAGTGTGCCTAACATAAAGAAAAATCTCAACTTTTTTACTGTAAACATATGATTAGATTTACAGTGATTATCTTAATCTATTATTTATGTAGAACTACTTTGCAATTGTTTATTCTCCATCATATATACTGTATATACAATATATACAGGGTGTGACAAATCAGGTTGACAGTTGTTTGTATGGGAAATCATACAATAATTAATAAATAATAATACAAGAATAAACTCTTGTTTTGTGTACTCACAATCGTGAACTTCCTTTTACCGCATCCTGTATATTATAGTGTACTAGAGACCCAGTGCGTGAAATTGCGTGGGACCCAGACCCCACCATGTTGCGGGACTCAGACTCCGCCAAGCTGCCACAGGCAGGACCCATCAATGCACCTCCTGGTGATAGGTCGTTTGGTCGTTCTGGCCACTGGCTTTTTATATATGTAGATAATATATATTTAAATATATATAGTGCACATGTATTTTTTGTCACTGCCTTTGCTAACCTTTGGAGCTAGAGATAAAACATGAGCTAGTAAAAGTAGTAGGTTATGTTTAGAGGGGAATTTAATGCATAAGGGAGTTTTGAAAAGAAAAACAGACAGTTCATGAGTTTTTCTATTTGGTTGTTTCTCTTTCTTGCTAGTCCCATTTCCGTAGGTCTAGAGATTATTTAGGGACTTCTTAAAGTTTTATGTATGATCATTCACCTTGCCAGGTAAGGAAATCATGGCAAATATCAGCCTATCTGTCCCATATTTTTAAAGAGGCTAAAGAGATTAATGCAGTTGAATCATTTAGAATCAACCCAATTTGGGTGTGTGTGCCACATAATCATGTTATCGCCAATTACAAAAGAATATGAAATTTTTAGATAATGTCCACTTTAGAAATTATAGGTTACTAGAGGCCCGATGCACAAAATTCGTGCAAGGGTTTTGGCCACCACCACCATCACAGCCACCTCTGTCTCAGCCCCTGCAACCCTTGGCCCACGCCTGCCGTAGTGGTCACCTCTGCCTCAGCCCTTTCAGCCCTGGCTTCGTCCGGAAGGACATCTGGTCTAATTAGCATATCATGCTTTTATTATATAGGATTATTGACTGCAGCTTTAAAATGTAGAATTATTCATTTTCTGTTTACAATATTCCTTCTTTCTGTAAATAAAGTGAGATATTTCTATTTGACCTGCACCTAGGTTGTATAACGAGCAATTAGTACAACTCTTTTATATTCTTTTGCTTTGAGAAGTAGTGAGTAGATGCAGTTGCTACTCTCCAAGAATGTTAACGTGACATGATCTATAAGCCAATATCTCTTTCCATCTCACAATATTATAATTCTTTCCATTTGACAATTGTTGCATGAAAAATGGAAATACAACTGTGAAATCAGGATTTATCCAATAGTAATTCTTAATGAGAAGAAGGGAACTTTGAAGAATAAATTATTCCTAATAGATTCTTCAGATCATAAGTCCTTACCCCAAATCGCCTCGTCCAGGATAAAGCACTGATTTCATTTGCCCTTGCATGCACACAGGCAGTGACAAGGGGCACACTGCAGGAATATAGAGAGAGTTACAGATCTATTTAATGGAAAGATGAAAGATGAGACACTGACAGAGTGAAAATTTGTGCAGAATGTGGAGTCACAACAGGAGAAGAGTGCACTGTGGAAATTGAAGTAAAATAAATCTTCAGACCAGTAGCTAGGATGACACCTAGAGTGTTGCTTGCCTCAACACTTCTGAGCCCCCAAAGAAAACTAGAACTAAGACTATAAAAATAGAAATACAAAGAATTTCTACTAAATTTGGAGTTGTTACCTTACAAAGGAAAAATGGTAACAACTTATAGCATTTCCCCTATACAGAGCACAGTGGCAGTAGGGCTGTATGCCCATGTCAGAAAGAAATGGACTATTGATCCAGTTTTGTGAGCTCTCTAAACAAGAGGATTAGATCACCACGCAAATGATTGTGAAGATGGCTTGCCTGGAGCCCCAACCTGTAGCACAGATGTAGGATACTGGAACAATAAGATGAAGAAAGGGATGACTGTGAACAGAAAGTGAAAGGGAGGTAAAGAATGCATGATATACAGGATAGGCTCTTAATGTATACTTTATGCGAAGCCAAAGTCCTGCTCTCTGTTAAACTGACTGCAAAAAGCACGCACATTGGTAAATTTTCTGACTTCAAGGTACAAATTATTGCATCAGCTTCCTGTGCCTAGTTCATACATATGATTTAACACATAGAAGATTAATTTCTGGGGACAATTCAGAATGAATTTCATTTCTTGGCAGAAAATAAGCCCTATGGCAGAAAGCACTGGAAACCTGATATTGGTGTCTGTTTATAGTCAGTTCAAGGAATTGGTATTGCATAGTGCACATTTTCAGCTGAAGGCTTACTTATTTTCACCTCAACTGTTTACCTCTCGTCGTGTTTCTGTACAACCACTCTGTGTTAAGAAAATCTTCATACTGTGAGTCATCAGTCATTCTGACTCCTGTCAAGTATACCCATTACCCTAAAGTAAGCAAAAATAATACATCACTCATGACAAATTCAAATTCAAACTCGCTGATTGAATCCCTACAATAATTCAATTAACCTGTGGATGTTTACATCAGGTAAGCACTTTTGTTAGGTGATGTATATAAACCACACTGTTTGAGAGTCATTTAAAACAGATCATTATAGAGTGATTTTGAGGCATAGATTATTTTTTCTTTACTATTAAAATACTACAATATTTTCCCATTAATTTTAAGTACTGTGGCCTTATTTATATTATTTTTAGTAAAAACTATATATATTTATATTTAATTTATTTCATTAAAGCCCTAAGTGAATAGGTTCATTTTCCTTAAATGTAACTGTTGGTAGTATGTTAATAATTCTATTATTTATACTGCAATTAACCAATTCCTAAAACTTAGTATGTTTACCACATATGCAAGGCCCCCACCTTTTTATATCAGCTTCTACTACTGGGCTCATGAAACTCTGGAAAACCTATTATTTTCAACCCATACTTGCATAAAATTTAGTTTATGACAGAAAAGTAATTTACACAAAAATATTAATGTTAAGCGGGTCAGAATACAAATGTTAGTTGTTCACCACATTATTATCCCAGGTGAGAAAGCTGCTTAAAAAGCACTTTAAAAATCAAAACCATTTTTTTTTTCATATGGTGAATGTGGCACGAGAGTTAAATGATTCTATAGTGCATTTCAAAAAGGTATGGTAGCTTCCTCAGCCACCCTTCTCTAAAGGAGTATTCTATTTTGCAGCCTCTGCTAACTTTTAGCATTTAACACTGCTTCTCCTTTTATTTTAATTTCCATATTCTTTTATAACATGCCATAATTTCCCATATTATATCATGTTTTACTTTGGTTACATTTTAGGATGACTGCTTCTCAATAGCATTTGGGGGTGGAGACAGAGCAACTGACGTCATAAAGAACATTGTGTTGACCAAGCTGGTTTGGCTAAGTGGATACAATGTGAGCCCACAGACTGAAGGGTCCTGGGTTTGATTCCAGTCAAGGGCATGTATTTTGGATGCTTGGCTCTCTGTAAATCGATGTTTCTCTCTCTCTCTCTCTCTCTCTCTCTCTCTCCCCCCCCCATTCCCCTGCTCCTACTCTCTGTAAATATCAATGGAAAAATATCCTCGGGTGAGGATTAACAAAAAAAAAAGAGCGAGAGAGAGAACACTGTTTTCATATGCCTTTTTGTTGAAAATTTCTGCTAATCTGATATAATTATAATGTAAACTATAAATTATATCTTTTCACTGAAGTTCATCTCATCCCCTGCCCAGCTTTTTCTCACTTTTCTGCCTTAGCTCATTCTTCTCTCTCTTGTCCTTCTCACTCTTCTTGACTAAGTGAAATAAGCCAATCAGAGAAAGACAAATACTACATAACCTCACTTATATGTGGAATCTAATGAACAAAATACACTGATGAATAAACTAGAACCAGAGGCATGGATACTTGGAACAGATTGTCAGCTGTCAGAAGGGCAACTGGATGAAAGAAGGTGAAGAGATTAGCCAAAAAAACATATATGCATAGCTCATGGTCACAGACAACAGTGAGGCAATGGCCAGAAGGAAGGGGGTGGATTGGGCAGGGGCTGGGTGGAAGTTGGTAAAGGTGAGGAAAATGGGGACATCTGTAATAGTGTTAACAATAAAAAATAAAGAAAATAAATGAAGATAAATTAAAAAATGTGAACTCAAGTCAATAGAATAGCATATTTACAGTTTTATGTAGCTTGGAATCTGTACATATTTGTTACCAAATATTTGGACCCTAAAATGTTCTTCATTCTCTTTAAATTTTTATTTGAATATTGATTATAGTTATAGTCATAATTAATTTCCAATTTTTGATTTAAAAAAACACACAACTTTACCAAATAGATTGTGGTGTATTAACTCCCAGACCTTGTGCCATAGAGAAAACAAGTACTCAATATTAGGTTACCTTTCTGAGGGTATCAAACTACTACTATTGCTTGGTGGAATACATGAGGTAATCAAGACTCTATCCTCCCTAAGAAAGCTGGCATTTGGAACCTAATTAAGGAATGGTCAAACAGAATTAACTTCTATAGAAGTAGCATAAAGACCTAGGGATTGCATGACTCATGACATCCCCCTTGCCATTCTTGCTTGATTCCTAGAATAAGCTCCACCAGTATGAATCCCTTCTCAGATTAATCTTAGGAGGCTAATCCAATTTCCTGTTGATAGAAATGAAATTGAGGCAAAAGTCCTGGCCTCAGCATTGCTTTTCTCATTGACAAAAGTGTACTTTGCAGTTGTTCTAAAGAAACTAAGTTTCACATTTATACAAGGCCTTGAAGAGCCCTCTTTTGACCCAATTTGAAGTTAGCTTATTAGCAGTATCTCTTGGGTTACAGTGACAGAAATTCTACAGAATGGTTCTCACCAGCAAAGGTGTTAAATAATCTGATTAAAGCTATTTGTTCTCTACTCAGAAGAAAAAAGCACATATGCATGCACATGCTTTGTTACAATTTGATGATTGCCCGAAGACTGTTTGGGACCTCACAACATGCAATTGGATTAATATTTCCAGCCCCCATAGTGACAATTTAGTCCTCTTGTGGGAAGAAAATTCATGGTTTTGTAACTGGTAGATGTCTTTTTCTTTGAAATTTAACCTAAAATCCTTTGTCTAAAGAGGTTAGTTTGGTTTCTAACAATTCAGAACAATGGCTCATTTCTTCTCATCCAACTTACAAATTCTGTACGTTCTGAAACCTATCTACACAGGTTTCAGACCTTTGTAACCAGTGGTCCCCTAATCATTTGTTTCTGAGAGACCTTTGAATGTTTTAACTATAGATGATTCATTGACACATAGCATCTATCTAAAGCTTGTCAGTGTTTCTGCCTATATCATGGAGACTAGAATAAATATTGCTGCTGCTAATGAAATGTCCTGGTTTGAAAGATATAGATGAAGTAAAAGCTACTTTTCTCTAGCTGTGTTTTCTGGCAATCCAGGTGAAACAGAAATGAGCATTTGTAGCACTGGACACCAATATCCTAACACTTGGTGACAGGCTTCATGGGTGTGAGAGACTAGTGTGAACAGTGAAGGTAGAGGTTGTGGTAGCTTCCTGACCTCCAGATCTACAGGCTAATCACCTTGAAATCAATAGAACATGATTTACCATGACTTTAGGCATCTGCTACCCTTTCCATGATTTTGTAAGCATCTAAATCTAAGTTAAATTCCTTTTCATTTGAATCATCAAGAGTGGTTTCTGTTTCCTGTTTTCTGAAATGACACCTGACTGATAGAGAACTCTAAAATGTGTCTGTCTATTTATCTACCTACCTACCTACCTACCTCTCTATCCCTTATCCAATGCTTCTTTGGCATTCTCTGAATCAGCAAATCACACTACTATCCTTATAGCTGCACAAACTAGAAACCTAGGGATCATTATTTTCTCTTTCCTTTTCTTTACCATCTCCTTCTCTAAATGAATCAAATGCTACTAAGTCCATATCATTGTCTTCTCTAATCTTTATAACAAAGTATTAGGCCATATCTACTGCTACTTCATTAATCCAGGCCTTCACTAACTCCATTCTTGGCATTTTGTTGTTTCCAAAACATGGCTGTCAGGAATTCATGAAGCTATAATAAACTTCAGAAATAAAGAGAAAGCAATAAATATCAAACAGAAAAAGATCTAGAATATAGTCTCTTTATTTGACTGCTCTAAATTTGGTCATGTGCCTACTTATGAAATAATACTGTCCAAGAGGATGGGATCAGATGATTGATTTAATCTAAATTGACCAATTCTTAATCAAGGATTGGATCCATATAAGCAAATCATGGAATCTGGGGTACCTTTCAAAACAGTTAATGAAGAAAAATATTTCCAATGTATCTTTTTTATTCAGCCTTTTTAATGTTACCCAAGTGATATTTATATAATGCAATATAAATGTGTCACTATTTTCTTAATACTGCAAAGATTTTCACATTTCCCTAAGGATTTTATGTCCAAACTAGAGGCCTGGTGCACGGATTCATGCACTGGTGGGGTCCCTCAGCCTGGCCTGCGCCCTCTCACAATCTGGGACCCCCCAGGGGATGCAGTAGTGCACAAAGCGGCAGGTGGCCAGGAAGGAGCTTGAGCCCAGGTGCTGCTCCTGCTTATCCCAGCCCCACTGCGCCTGCCACTGCCACCGCTGGGTAGCGCTGCCACAGAGGCGGGAGAGGCTCGTGCAGCCATAGCTGCACTTGCCAGCCATAAACCCAGCTGAGCAGTGCTCCCGCTGTGGGAGCACACTGACCACCAGGGGGCAGCTCCTGCATTGAGTGTCTGCCCCCTGGTGGTCAGTGCATGTCATAGCGACTGGTTGACCGGTTGTTTGGTTGCTTAGGCATATAGATAGATAGATAGATAGATAGATGATAGATATCCCAGTAAATCTAGCTGGTTGCTTAGGCATATAGATAGATAGATGATAGATATCCCAGTAAATCTAGCTATTGCCTACTTGTTTTTCACATATAATTATCAATTATCTAATAATGAAACTAGTTAAAATAGTTAACAATATGTTGGGTTTTATATGTGTCAGAGAGTATGCTAAATACGGTATGTACATAATTGCATTTAACTTTTCTCAAAATATTTGTATTCATTGTTTGCAAGTGAAGACACTGAGGCTGAGACATGAGGTAGTTAGATGAAGGTTACAGACATAAATGGCAGAGCTAAACCCATGGGTTTTCCAATCTACTCTTCTGTTCAATAATTATTTGCTTCTTTCCAGCAAAGTATCAAGAAATGGAATAACCTTAGAAATAATCTTGCCTATTTTAAAATATTTCATATAAGAAAATAAGTTTTAAAATGTCATTTGGTCTAGAAAATTATCTAATAAAGG
The DNA here is from genome assembly GCF_000412655.1 of Myotis brandtii. Classification (NCBI taxonomy): domain Eukaryota; kingdom Metazoa; phylum Chordata; class Mammalia; order Chiroptera; family Vespertilionidae; genus Myotis; species Myotis brandtii. Next base: position 2,472,858 of record NW_005358650.1, read on the forward strand.
AATCTAAGCAAACATGATGATGTCTTCGACAATAATGGTGTTAGTGAAGATGGATACAAGTGTCCATAATTGAAATTGTTTATAAATAAGACTAAGTACTGTACATACTTATTAGACGGTTGATAAAAACAAAGGAGATAACACAAGAACATTGCTTAGCATCATGCACTCCTAGTAGGTATTTACTGAATTACTTTAAACAGTTTATAGTTATGCATTACTACATTCACAGAACCAAAAGACTAATTCTGTAGATGATGACTTTCTAATGATTATACAACTGATTAATTTTTCTGTACACTCTTCTTAAACTTTATGTATTTCTGAAAAATATTAAATATCTACAAACAGTCATTGGGCTATACATGAATCTGTGCAATGTATTCTGTGATTAGAAAGGAATACATTCTTTCTTGAATTCAGGTCAGATAAAAATTTTAATTTATCTCAGAATTTCCTCTGATTATTTAGTAACATGAAGATGTCTGGTTATTTCTTTTCTGTCTTTTTGAAGTTATACTTGAATGATCTTTCTCCAGAAGCTGATATTTTTCTTTACTTTCCTAAGTAAGATGAAAAGAACAGATGGAGCATCTCCTAGAGGTTTTTATATTCATGGTTTCCAATTTCAGGATTTGGGGTATTCCCAAACCAGAAGGTACTGTGACACTTGTCCAGTTTTGATTATATCAGGCTAAGTTCCCAAATAGATTGTGTTTCCTTATTTGTAAAATTATTAATCTCTTTAGGGAAACAAACTTCCCAGGCAATAAGAAAGAAGATATACATATCACATTTCATTTTATTTCTTAAGTAACACTTTAAATATTGTTCACAAGTATGGCATAATATTAGAAATAAACTACAACAAAAACAATCAAAAAATTCAAACACTAGGAAGCTTAATAGCATGCTATTAAACAATGATTGGGTTACCAAAGAGATCAAAGAAGAAATTAAAAACATCCTGGAAATGAATGACAATGAAAACACAACAACACAGGTATTATTTTAATTTTCTTTTTCTTTTCTTTTTTTGACTCATATTACATACTAGCCTCATGCCAATTTTGGAAAAAATTGATAAACCATGATCATATTTTTGGCATACTAAATAGCTGTACAAATATACCTACATGATGACATAATAAAATTTCCAATTTATTGCAAGTATTACCATACTTTTTTTTCTATTTATATATTTCCCTATTTATTTTAATTTGTTGGGATGACATTAGTTAATAAAGTTATATGAGTTTCAAGTGTACAATTCTATAATGCATACTCTGCAAATTGTATTGTGTGTTCTCAGTAGTACTTTATTTTAGAGATAACAATCTACCCTCTTTCTGAGCAAATTTAAAATCCAATCCAAAAGATTAATTACTAGATATTTAAGTCACTATACTTTCTATAATATTAAAGAATTCTTTAAAAAATGTAATTCCTGTGTATATTTATGAAATTATGAGATTTAGGAACTAAGATATAATAATTTGAATAAAATAGAATTTAGCATTTGTTACATGAAAAGGATAATCCAAAACTGGTGTCCAAATCTATGTCTCTAATCTTAAAATATAACATTTTCTTCCTATGCACAATATGATACAAAATGGAGCAAAAACAATTCTGTTTTATAAATCATTTCAAAATATAGTGAACTATCTTTTCAATATTTTTTTAAAATAGGGAACATCCTTCAAAGATAGAGTCAAAGTCTGCCTCTAGAGCAAAAGGCAGACTGTCCATTTTAAGCTTTGGGATCTCCAAGCTCAGTTCCTCTCCTATGTTATCCATCGGTCCCTGACCCTCTTTGCATTATTCTTGAGAACTTGGAATGAAAGCCATGCATGAAAATGTTATTATTCTTTCTACTGTTATTGCTATGAATAATAAAGTCCTTATCTTCTGATCCAGGAGGGTCTTCTAAGAAAAATGTGGCAGGCTAACTTTGTTAGCATGCAAATACAGTGATATTTCAGACCCTTCTCAGTTGTTGACAATCCATGTTGATAATTTTATGAACATACACATACATGCACACATTTATCAAGTAAGTGAGATCATACTAATACTCTAGGAAGGGAGGAAAAAAGAAAGAGGAAAAAAAGGAATCAAGGGAAATTATAAAAGAGGCTCTACCGTAGTATCTGTAATGCTTTATCTTTTTAAAAATGATCTTAATAAAATGGTAAAATGTGATCTCATAGGTGGGTAGGTGGTTATTTGTTGCACTATTTTTTAATACAATTTTTTATTGATTTCAGAGAGGAAGGGAGGAAGAGGGTGAGAGAGAGAGAGAGAGAGAGAGAGAGAGATCAATGATATCAATGATGAGAGAGAATCATTGATCAGCTGACTTCTGCAGCATGCCCCATGCTGGGGTTCGAGCCCACAACTGGGGCATGTGCCCTGACCGGGAATTGAAAAGTGACCTCCTGGTTCATAGGTTGACACTCAACCACTGAGTCATGCCAGCCAGATTTTTGCACTACTTTTTATCCCTTTTCATATATGTTTGACCAAAACCAGGAAATATAATTAAATACTGTATAATTTCCATGGTTGAACAGAAGATTCCAGTCACCTAGCATTTTATTCATAATTATTATTTTCTTTTTAAGATAGCACTTCCAAGGGGTTATAACAATCATAATCAAACAACTAGAATTACAAAAAATTATTTCTTCTTCTAGGAAAGCATACTTTATCTTTAGAAAATATGCATCATTATTAGAAAGACCCTCCCTATTTTTATCTGCAGTCTCTCTCTTCTGGCTCCTATTCATCATTCTCTACTTTATTCTTGGGTTTATAGGTCAAAATCTTATGCATATTTTTCTAGAGGTCTATGTGATATTGTGCATGCATACACATAGACACTGGAGTCAGAAAATCTCAGTTCAAATGCTGAATTTGCACTTTGCTAATTGTGTTATATTGCTGAACCACCAGAACTCTTTTAACCCTTAGTTTCTTCAAATATCATCCTGGGATAATAATACCCGTACTTTAGAACTCCTAGGATTGTTTAGAGGTTTAATTACGTTCATTCATATAAAGATTCTTTGAGAGTGTTATAAAATATGGTGTTTTTAAAGACATTAGTCATGTTCCCTTTTAACATCTCCCCATTTTTGTTTTATTCCAGAAAAACTCAGTTTCACTAACCATTCAGCATAAAAGCTACTTTAAAATCCTCTCACCATCCTGATCTTTCTCCCCTGAATGTGCTGAGCGAAGGACTGTCTCCTCCCTACTTATAATACAAACTCAAAGCAATTCAAGGACAAAAGAAAAGAAAAGCAACATAGTATGAATAACTAACTTTAAAACTATGATAATCAATCATAAAAGGACAAATGCATTTCACAGCTCCTTTTCCAATTACAAAGAATAAAATGTTATTTTAAAACATATCAAAGTGGCTCTAGCCATGACTTAAAGCCAAAAAAAAATCAAACGCTAAAGTCAAGGCGTCTCAAAGATGTATCAAAGTTTATTTTTAGGATAAAGACAAGATATAAAGCACAAATATAAATGAGTCAGCAAAGAAGAGTACAGCTGAAATTCTTGGCTTTGGAGTCAAACCTGGGTTCAAATTTTGACTCAGCTTTTAACCAATCTAGACCTTGATTTTCTCCTCTATTGGAGTATTATAAAATATTTTAATGATTATGTGACATATTTCAACTGTTAAGCCCAATGACTTCTAAGTAAGCAGTTAATAAATAACTGCTTACTGTAATAAAAAGTATTACACCATGCCCTCATACAGACATATATCAAAGTTGGACAACTTGTGGATATACTTATATAAATTTTAATTATTTAACCCTCCATCCCAATGTTGAAAAATTATGGGGAATTTAAATATTTATTTACCATTCCAAAAAATTAGTTTTACAACACTTTCTTCAGTTTTATTTTTAAAACTTGTGGAACTGTGCTTCAAAATTGCTAGAACTGAAAAGATTTAGTTCTTTATTTCTAAAGGAATTCTCTTTCATAACACTAAATAATTAGTTATCAGATTAACCCCCAGATTCTAGGGTATAATTTAGCAGGTGACTTCATATTTAATTAGATTTTTTAAAATATGAGCAAAGCTTTCAGGCTACAGTTTTGATAATATATTTATGATAATTTAGCCAGTAAAGTTTGGAAAACATAACATTTCTCTAAATAATTTCTATGAACAGAAAATCCCTTTCCTTTAATATTTTGAAATATATTATGTTATGTTCTATAGAACAAGTTTCAAAACAAGCGCTCCATCAGTGACAATCAGTTTTACACTGTACTATGTTTAAAAACATTACATTTCTGCATCATCTCTTAGGTTAAATGTAATCTAGATTTAAGAATCGTTAAATTCATCTCTTTTAAAATATTCTCTTTGATAGAGATTTCCCCCTTCTTCCTTTTGAGATAAGTTCAAATATTGTTGAATCCTCATATGGAAGGTAGGTAGGTACATGTATCCTATATAACAATAATAGTTCCTGCTTTATAAAAATTTAAATGAGAATCCATGAGACATTCTTTTCCATAATAAAATCTAGTATGATGTTGATGTACATCAGTAACTTTTTAAAGTCATTAGGCCTAGGTCTTAATCTTCTTTCAAGGACTCTGATCACCACTCTGTAGAAGATCTTGACCAATGTTAGTGTTTCCTAAACTTAAGTTATTCATGCTTATAATTGTTGAGACACCCGCAAGTTTTTGTTAATGTTATATACTTCAAATTTTAACTAACTAATTTTGATTACATATATAACTTCTGGATGGAAACTATAAGATTTTAACATGAACGGAAGTCAGTATTAATTTTTATTATTAAAAAGTAACCATAAAATTGTAATTACTAGTAAAATAGAGCTAAAAAGGTTTGCACAGGCAAGATTCATTCTGTTGTTTGATTTCTCTGGGGAAAAGGAAGATTAGCTCCTGGTAGAGCAGTGTCAAAGATCACTTGAATCAATTTATCTGTTTCCTAAACATAATCCAAACGCTCAAAGGGGAATTAAGAGGGGGAATACACCTCTGTACATTTCTTTAATGTAGTGTCTATCAGGTGCCGGCATCTTACCAGAATCAATGATCTCTCATGTTTGCTCTCTTCAATGACCAATGCTCTTAGGATTTTTAATTGCAGAGATAATTTAGGTGTACTCATTATAATGATGTTAATACTGATAATTATTTAGCTTAATGTATTGATTTCTTATTACATATAGGTAATGATCAAAGTACTTTATATATTTTCCCCCTTTAATCCTCAACAACTCAGTGAGGCAGGTGGTATTGTAATCTACATGATAGCCAAACAATAAAGGAAGACAAACTAAAGTTGCAATCCCATCACCAGTGAGAGATAGAGGTGGAATGAGAGAGAGAGAGAGAGATTGATAAAAATAAAATTCAAGACAATGATTAAGTATAATCTAAATATATAATTTGCTGAGAAAAAATTGCAAATGAGGGTATTTTCAAATGACCTTAGAATTAAGATTTTTCGTATTTTTGAGGACATGTAAAAGGCACAGTGCCTAGTATAATGTATGATTCATAGTAGGAAAGCAGGTAGATGGAAAAGAAGGAAGAATTAAAAATGTAAAAGAACATGGAATGAAAGACTAAGTAGATAAGAAAAACTTAACATGAAGCATACAAGTAATCTCAGGACATTTAGAGCCCAGAATCAACTGTGGTAACATCTGGACTATAGTAAAAATGCTAAGATCTTGAATGATCAGCTTGGCAAGACTTGTTAAATCTTTCTCATAATCATTGGGTCTGCCAAGCCAATGGGTGTTCTTTTGATAAGTGATATTGGGGGAGAGTTCTGGATAGTTCTGGAGAGGCATGCACAAATAAGCAGCATACAATAATATTTTATTTTATATTACACGTCCACTATTTCCTTATGTTGGGCCAAATTATACTTTGGATTTATACATTGTGAGTGAATTGTGCACATGAGCTTGAGATCAGGTTGATTTAATTTGCCTGGAATCAGAATGCTATAACAACAATGGAAATAGAGTTTCTGGATCTTAGCCAAACAATAAAACAAATTGATGGAGATTTATTTTTCATTATGTTTTGGCTTCATTTACATTGACATGATTATAGATATAGATCTCTGTGAATAGTCTAACCACAATTCAGTGCAAATCTATTTAATCCAAGAGCAAAAAATAAAATACAGATGAGTTCTGGAATCCCAAATTGCTTTTTATCTAAAGATTTTAGAACTATTTTTCAACAATATAAGATGACATTGCTTGTAATGATTGGTGTATTGAGTAAAAAAGGGAGACTGAACTTTTTTCATTTGTAAACTATGATTTATGAGATTCAGGAATAAAATACATTAACTAACTTGGATTTCTTGTCAAGTTATGCTAATTGTTACTGCTTTAAAACCAATAAGACAACTTTTCTAGATATCACTATCCATCATCAACTATCTGAAAGTTAGATAAAACCCAGAGCTAACAATTTAAGTCTTTCATGAACTAGAAAGGAAGTACAAAATGAAATCATTAAAAGCCATTACACATTATTCATAAAATATCCCAAGATTCCTCCTTTATTTATAGTCTAAAGTTTTCTTATTTTAGACATGGATCTAATGAGACCATTCATTTGCATTCTTAAGCCACAACAAAAACAATAAATTAGAAGGGAATAATTTTGCAAGAAGCAGTCAAATTGACAGTTGTACAGCAGCTGGAAAATTAGAAGAGGCAGTAAGAGAGAAATACTGCTTAAAGTTGACACAATGTCAGAGCATGATAGTCTGGGAAATTTATTGAACAGGTATTCTTTGTACTTTGTTAAAATCAGGGGAGAGTACAGGTCCTAATTAATCAAAGCAGAAGTCTTAAAATTGCAAGAGCCAAACTGTTTTATATTCCCTATGTATTTTCACTGTGATTATATTAAGTAACCTTTAGGTAGTACTTGTACTGAGATAGTGGCTGGTGAGGTAATTTTTTAGAAAAATCTGAACAGGTCTATAGCATTCATTTTAGATGTAGCAGTTTGAGACAGACAGGCGGCCACACCAGGGCCACTTCAGAGGGGTAGAGATCTATTATTCTTATGACTTTATCTCGAACAGAAATAATATGTAACATGTACAACAAATGATCATTTTATTACCTTCTTTGAGGCAGAATCAATGGGCAGGTTCCTTTGTTTCCTATAGTAGCAACATTACACATAATTCTCAAGTACCACATGTTTAAATGGTAATATGTGCACATCATTTTGGTAAAATTTTGCTACATAAAGTGTGGTCCTTGTATTAGGGGCATGAACATCAGCTGAGAGTTTGTCTGAAATGCAGACTCTCAGGCTATGGCTAAAATTTCTTGAATCGTTATCATTTAACAACCTTTTAAACAAGATCCCCAGGTGATTTGTAGGTGCATTAACATTACAGACATTGTATGAAGAGGGGGTATACAGATTTTGAGGTAACTTGATTAAAAGTCATTTTCCTATGAGGTTAATTGTATGGTGCTTTCTTGAAAGCTTCAGAACTACAAAGCTGAACTTTACAATAAATGTTTCAGAACAAAAGCACATAAATTTATAATTAAGGGGTCTGATCTTGTCACAACACAGCCACACAACCACAGAAACTATGTTGAGCCACGTGAGAAATCTTTACAGTTAAATTATATGCAGTGTATTTTATTTAAGATGGCTCAAATGTCTATACTGAAATAGTTCTATTTAAAATGGTTAAAATAATAATGTTCTGGGGCCCATGTTGCCTTATATTTTGTCTTCTGATTTGCCAAATAAACAAGGTGATTCTTAATGTTATGCAGTTTCTAAGCATCAAACAGGCAAAACTCTCCATTTGCTTGTTCGTCAAATATCTACCAAGGTGTAATTATCTCTAAATACTATTTATATCTTCAGACTGACTATTACACTTTATTTTTATTATTGTAAAAATTGCATTGTGTTATAACTTTATGTTTATTCTTTAAACTATTACAGATGTCTCCAGCCCTCAATCCCCTGAAGACATAATGGAGAAAACAAAGCACAGAGAAAGGAGGAGGAAGATATCAGACTTGAGTTACTGAGAAATCTAACTATAGGATTCTCAAGGATCTGGAAACCAAAACTTTGAAGGATCTATATTTGAACCTTTTGGCCTTGTCAATATTTACAACTAATGAGTGGTGTAACATTAGAATAATGTGATAGGTGATTTATGAATCTATATTTTTATGTCTTTATTTACATAAAATATTTTGAGATAATAAAAAGCTACTATGAAAGATGGAATCATAACATTATCAGAGAATTATCTATCAACTTTTACCCATTTGATTCAAGATTTTATCATTTCTGTGAGGTCTTTGAACATATAGAATAGTCAAATAATCAGTAAGGATGTATTGGGTATTTGCTCTCAGCTGATATTCTGTTGGATCCTGAACAACTAGGTAAAGTTTATAATACATAAATTTTGATGTTTATGTTTTTACTTGTCAGGTACTGTAGAACCTATTTTCTTTTTTTTTATTGTTTAAAGTATTACAAACAGTAGTACATATGTCTCCTTTTTTTCCCCCAATTGCCCTCTCCCAGCCTCCCTTACCCACTGGCACATGCCCTCACCCGCCTCCCAGTGTCTTGCATCCATTGGTTATGCTTATATGCATGCATACAAGTCCTTTGGTTGATCTCTTAAAACCTCCCCTCGCCCCCCAACCCTCTCCAGCCTTCCCGCTGTCGTTCAATGGTATGATAACATAATACCTGTATGCAATCTTATATAATACTAGAGGCCTGGTGCACGAAATTCGTGCACTCAGTGGGGTGGTCCCTCATCCCGGCCTGCACCCTCTCACAGTTGGGAGCCCTTGAGGGAGCCGGCCTAAGCTGGCAGTCGGACATCCTTAGCGCTGCCTCGGAGGTAGGAGAGGCTCCCACCACTGCCGCTGCACTCGCCAGCCATGAGCCTGGCTTCTGGCTGAGCGGAGCTCCCCCTGTGGGAGTGCACTGACCACCAGGGGGCAGCTCCTGCATTGAGCATCTGCCCCCTGGTGGTCAGTGTGCATCATAGTGTCTGGTCATTATGGTCATTCTGCTGTAATGGTTGCTTAGGCTCTTATTATATAGATAATACTAGAGTCCCGATGCACGAAATTCACATCTGCAGACCGGCTGCCTGGATTCCTCCCTTGCAACTGAGGCGGCTGCAGCCCCAGCTTAGTCCAGGAGGACGTCCTGTCTAATTAACATATTATGCTTTTATTATTATAGATAGTTTATAATAACCTTTAGTAATAATTGTAGAACCTATTACTAGGAATTTACTACAATTAATAGTAATTGTAGAACCTATTTTCATTCCTAAAAGCAGGGGTACATTTATTTACCAATAAAATGACTTTAATTGTATCTCAAATAATAGATTAATGGAAGGATAACATGCAAAGAAACTAAATGTTTTACTATATTAGAACTTAGTGGTATTTCAATGAAATTTATTGAAATTTTGGTAATGCCCAAGATTAACAGTTAATGTATAAAAATAAACAAAAAATATGTGTTTATTATGGTCAGCAAAAGGTTATTATAAACTATCCTATATAATAAAGAGGTAATATGCAAATTGACCATCACTCCAACACACAAGATGGCCGCCCCCATGTGGACACAAAGATGGCTGCCACAAGATGGCTGGCAGGGGAGGGCAGTTGTGGGCGATCAGGCCAGCAGGGGAGTGCAGTTAGGGGCAATTAGGGGCAACCAGGCCAGCAGGCGAGGGCAGTTGGAGGGGACCAGGCCTGTAGGGGAGGGCAGTTGGGGGTGACCATGGCAGTTGGGGGGGACCATGCCTGCAGGGGAGGGCAGTTGGGGGCGACCAGGCCAGCAGGGGAGGGCAGTTGGGGGGGGGACCATGCCTGCAGGGGAGGGCAGTTGGGGGCAACCAGGCCGGCAGGGGAGCAGTTAGGCATCAATCAGGCTGGCAGGGGTGCAGTTAGGGGGTGATCAGGCTTGCAGGCAGAAGTGGTTAGGGGCAATCAGGCAGGCAGGCAGGCGAGCAGTTGGGAGCCAGCAGTCCTGGATTGTGAGAGGGATGTCAACCACTGAGCCATGCTGGCTGGGCAGGAATGGGGTTTTGAGAGTAAAATGCATTTTCCCACATACATATACTATGTAATACCCAGCATTATACCTTGACTGGAATGCTCTTTTCTGTTTCCATATTTGAACACCTCTTTCAGGTGTTTACTAAAAGGTAACATTGGCGGGGTCTGCCCTGACTACATTATTAGGCCCACTGGGATCGGGCCTAAACGGGCAGTCGGACATCCCTCAAGAGGTCCCAGATTAGAGAGGGTGCAGGCTGGGCTGAGGGATATCGCCCCCCTCCCCCCATGCACAAATTTCATGCATTGGGCCTCTAGTCCTCGGTTGCAAGGGAGGAATCCAGGCTGCAGGTCTGCAGATGCGAATTTTGTGCATCGGGGCTTTAGTATTATATAAGATTGCATACAGGTATTATGTCATCATACCATTGAACCTATCTATTAAAAATTGAACCATATATATTAACACATAAGACCCTCAGTATTATAGTATGTGCTATTTTAAGTTCACAGGATCTCAATTAGATAGTTTTTTAGCAATTTACTTCCACGGTTGGTTAAATTGTAATTATTATTAAATTGCACTTTTCATTAAGAATGTACTAATTTCCGATGAAATGTAGTTTAGATTTGGTTTCACTTGATAAGATTTAATTCAAAAACACTGATTAGGAATTAAAGACATTGCTCTCTATATGGAGCAGAACAGTGTAACTGAAGGCTTTCTGTCTTTCACTTTCTAATTTCCTTTCCCTTTCCTTAGAGGGAACCGTTTTATCCTTATTTAAAGCAGAGCCATGTAACGCTTGTAGATTTTGATGGAAATCTCACCATACTATACAAAAAATAAACATGTTGGTCATTGCGTGTACAACATCTAAAATGCAATGCCACTTTTTTATTTCTGGAATTAGTATTTGCTTTGTCCTTACTGAACAATTGTGATTCTGAGCATGAGGTGACCAAGTATTAGAAGAACTTTATTTGAAAGAATACAGAAAAGTTAAAAAGGCCATTCCAGTATTGACTGATTTTAACTTTATAACCTGCTTATTCTTGCAATAGTAGTTTGGGGGGAAAAGTTCAAGAGAGTCTATAAGTGTAATTAAAGTAGTTTTAGCTTGGCACCCAGGTCATTCACTGAATCGTAGTTTACAGTTTTCAAGAGTCCACTTAAATCCCTAAAGTAGTTCATGGCATGAACAGTCTAAAGAATAGTTCTATATATTAAGTGATCATTATCTGAACAGCAAATAAATAGCTATTATAGTTAAATAAAATCATAATACCTCTGAAGTATACATTCCTTAATTGTACTTACCAATTATAGAAAACTAATACTTATAAAACTTGATTATAGACAGGAATGGTGTTTTTTTTTGTCTTGTTTTTTTTTTATATATATTTTATTGATTTCAGAGAGGAAATGTCTTGTTTTTTTTTTAATATATTTTATTGATTTCAGAGAGGAAGGGAGAGGGAGAGAGATAGAGAAACATCAATGATGAGAGAGAATGATTGATTGGCTGCCTCCTGCACGCCCCACACTGGGGATCAAGCCCACAACCCAGGCATGTGCCCTGATGAGGAATCAAACCGTGACCTCCTGGTTCATAGGTCGACACTCAACCACTGAGCCATGCTGGCCGGGCAGGCATGGTGTTTTGAGAGTAAAATGCATTTTCCCACATACATTTACTATATAATACCCAGCATTATACCTTCACTGGAATGCTCTTTTCTGTTTTCATATTTGAACACCTCTTTCAGGTGTTTAATAACAGGTAACATTGGCGGGGTCTGCCCTGACTACATTATTAAGGACTAGAGGCCTGATGCACGAAGATTCGTGCAAGAATAGGCCTTCCTTCCCCTGGCTGTTGGCACCGGTTTCCCTTTGGCACCCAGGACCTGGGCCTTCGCTCTGGCCGCCTCCTCCCACCTTCACTCCGGGGCCAGGAGCCGCCTCCCACCTTTGCTCCAGGGCCCAGAGTCGCCTCCCACCTTCACTCCAGGAAGGCCACCGCCATCTTTGTCATGTTAATTTGCATATTCCCTCCTTATTGGCTGTGGGTGCCACCATCTTTGTTGTGAAGTGATGGTCAATTTGCATATTCAATCTTTTTTAGATAGGATTGTAGAGGAGTGAAATCACCAGCATGCTGGAACAGGAAGTCCTGGACTCTTCCCTCCCCATCCCCATCCACTCCCAATGCACCAATTCAACAGCAACACAGGGGTCAATTCCCTTTATGAGAAACACTAAAACTAGCTAAGAGAAAGGCTCCTGTGCTCCAGAAGGGTGTGAAGTCAGCAACATCAAAACTGGTAGGAAAAGTGGTGACACCCTCTCATCAAAATCCATACCCTGGCACAATTCCATATGATTAGAAGGCAGCCCCCAGCTCCCAGCTTCTCTCTGAGCAGTGAAGATGTTGAACTGCAGCAAAGATGTTGAAGTGCATATCTCCTGCTCCAATTTGTCTGAGTAGGACCTGAGGTTCTGAATTCTATCTCACATGTCTCACAGAGCTGACAGTGTACACTAGTCTTTTGAGGACTTAATAATAATATATTGTATATGTATGTACATATATACATTAATAAGATATATGCTAATACATACTACATATAGTATTTACACTATAGATACATTAATATAGATATACGAATGATGAACTATATGAAAAGGAAATTAGAATAACAATAACATTTATTATAGCATCAAAAATACTTGGAAATAAAGTTAACCAAGGAAGTAAAGAACTTGTACACTGAAAACTATAAAAACAGATGAAAAGAAAATAAGGAAAACATAAACAAATGGAAAGAAATTTTGTATTCATGAACTAGAAGACAATATTGTTAAAATGTCCATATTACCCAAATTGATCTAAGATTCAATGCAGTCACTATCAAAATCCCAATGCCATTTTTTACAAAAATAGGGGGGAAATTTAAAACTATTATGGAACCAGAAACAATCCCAAATAGCTAAAACAATTTTGAAAAAAAAAAAAATAAAGAACTAAACTGGAGCTTCATACTTCCGGATTTCAAAATATATTACAAAGCCACAGTAATTAAAATAGTATGGTATTGGCATAAAGATAAACATATAGACTAATGGAACAGAATTAAAACCCAAAAATAAATCCGTGCATATACCTGGTATGGTCAACTGATCTTTGATAGGGTGCCAAAAATGATTAATTGGGAAAGGATAGACTCTTCAACAAAAGGTGTTGGAAAATTTGGAGATTCATATGAAAAAAAAAATGAAATTGGACCCAACTTTAGCCACCTGCAAAAATCAACTCAACATGAATTAAAGATAAACCTAAGATCTGAAACTGTAAAAATCGTAGAAGAAAGAATAGAAGAAAATCTTTTTAACATTTGTCTTGGCAATGATTTCATGAATATGACATTTAAAGCACAGGCAACAAAAGCAAAAAATAAGTGGGACTACATCCAAGTAAAAAGTACCTGCACCACAATGAAGAGCGAAAAGGTAATCTATAGACTGGGGAAAAAAAATTGCAAACCATATCTCTTAAAAGGGATTTGTTTCCAAAATATATAAGGAATTCCCACAATTCAACAGCAAAAACCTGATTTAAAAATTAGCTGATGACTTGAATAAATATTTGTCAAATGGCCTGCACGTATATGAGATGATGCTCCACAACACTAATCATCAGAAAAATGCAAATCAAAACCACAAAGAGATATTACCACACACCAGTTAGGATGTTATCAAAAACAACAAAAGACAAAAAATGTTGGTGAAGTTGTGGCAAAATTTGAACCCTTGCATACACAGAGGCAATGTCAAGGCAGAAACAGAGATTAGAGTTATGTAGCTACAAGCTAAGGCATGCTAAGGATTTAAGAGCAGTCACCAGAAACTAGGAGTATTACAGAACAAATTCTTCCTCAGAGCCTTCAGAATGAACCAACCATGTTAGCATATTTACTTTGAATGTCTAGCATCCAGAAAAATGATAAAATAGTTTTTTGTTTGTTTTTTAAAATATATTTTTATTTACTTCAGAGAGGAAGGGTGTGGGAGAGAGAGATAGAAACATTAATGATGAGAGAGAATCATTGAGCAGCTGCCTCCTGCATTCCCCCTACTGAGGATCGAACCAGCAACCCAAGTCAGGGCAGACCCCGCCAATGTTACCTGTTATTAAGCATACCCACTACTGAGGATCGAACCAGCAACCCAAGCATGTGCCTTGACCAGGATTCAAACCGTGACTCCTGGTCCACCAAGCAACACTGGCTCAGCAATATTTATTGAAGAGGTTTTCTTTTCTTCATTGTATGTTTTTGGCTCTTTTGTTACAAATTATTTGTCCATATATTTGTGGTTTTATTTTACTACAGAGCTAGGAACACAAAAACAGCATGATATTGGCAGAAAAACAGACACAATGGAACAGAATTAGATTACAATTTTAAGTGAAGCCAATTTTGGAAAGTATATTGAAATAACTTGCAGATATAGTATCTAGGAGATAATTTAGAAAATAGTTTATAGACCCACTACCTATCAGAGAAAGAGAGAGAGTTGGGAATGGAGAAGGAGAAGGTCAGGGAGAGAGAAAAAGAGAGGGAGAGAGATAGAAATATATATATATCCTAACATGCCACTGAAGACAGGCTATCTGGGAGTGCTATGAGAAATATTTATTTTTATAAAACGCCCTTAGTTATTATGATGTAGCAAGGTAGCTAGTTTGGCAGCACTCCACAATGTGGTGTTAGTGTACTAGTGATAAAGACATTCATTCATTAAAATTGGCATTGAACATGACAATATAATATATTGAGTGAATTAAATTAACCAAGATTAAAATTGTCCTCAAGGCTGTCATCCTCTCATTCCTCCCACAGATCAGATTGAGACTAGCCTGCCAGAATCATCAAGACACCATTCCAAGCATCCAACTTGAGGATTTGGCCTTTATGTACTACTGCTGTTTATGATGCCACAGATATCAATGGTAAATAACCACTGTTTTAAAGTTAATGCATTTGTTGATTAAAACATGCTTTCTTTATACCATTAAAAATTATTGAATTAAAAAAATACAAACATAAATAAAGCAGATCTACATCATTAACCTATTTATGATTTGTATTTGTGTATGAATTATCTCTCAAATCCGTTGCATATCTATCTATATAAAAGCCTAAGTGACCGTTATGACCAAACAACTGGAATGACTGGAATGACCGCTGGACCAGTCACTATGACGTGCACTGACCACCAGGGGGCAGATGCTCAACGCAGGAGCTGTCCCCCATGGTCAGTGTGCTCCCACAGCCAACGTCCCACAGTCCCTCCCCCCAGCCGGTCGGCCCCTCCACCCCATAGACCTTGATAGCCCGCCAGGCTGAGGGACCCCACCTGTGCACGAATTCATGCACCGGGCCTCCAGTATTATTATAAAATCCTACTGAGAAATAAGTTTGTTGTTGTTAAGCTGCAAGATTCATAAAGGGCCACACCTCACTGAGCCTCCAAATGTCCCTAACCAGAAATCTGGTTGTGTGTCTGCTCCTTCTCAGCTTTGGTCACCACCCTCAAATTCACTGCTCTAATTTCTAATACCTGGTTAAAAATAACTACAATAACAATAAGAAGAATAATGCTAAAAAACAGCTTTTTCTCCTTATGTAAAAAAGATACAGAAATTTGCATTTTGAAGTCTTCAAAAATTTAAGGTATGTTTTAGTTATTGACTGTTCTCTTGCATGGATAGCCCTAGAGTAGATGACATTTTTTGCTAAAATATACAGTAATATTTATTATAGAATATAGCATTTTATAATAAATATTAGCTAGGGCCTTACTTTGTATCAAGTCTTCTCTGATGAGTGAAATTAAACATGCAACCTAAGGACAGAAAAGAATAAGGAAATAGGATTTTACACAGATAGAGAATCAGGAATGTATCAGTCAGAATTGCTCTTGGGTACAATTACTAAAATAGTCCAAATATTATAGATATGAGTTCATTTTCTCAGAAACTAAATAGTTTGTGAGTAGGAAGTGTTTGTCTTTGTTTCTTTACATAAATAGATTGAAAAACTATGTGGAACTTATATATCCATGATTTGCTGTCTTTTCCATGTGATCATCACTGTTTCTTTGTTTTTGTTCATGTTACAAGAATGAATGGGACCAAGGGAGGAAAGGTGGTAGCATCAACCACTTTTGTCTATTTTATAAAAGTAGATGGCTCCAGAAAGTTTTCACATCTATGCCTTTGGTTAGTATCTGTCATTCCTTGCAGCAAGGGTGGCTAGAAAACAAATATTTAGCTCTCTAGTCCCTGGGGTAGAAACTGGAAGGGAACCTTCTATGATCTAGGTCATGAGGTTTGCACACTTAAGGTGGTAGATATGACATAAAACATACAAAAGTCCTTCATTTAGTTCCTTCTATTCCTGAAAGACTACATGAAAAGAAATAGGCGAGACAGAAAAAATTTGGAAGGCTGATAACAGGGCTGAGAGGTAAAACTGCAACGTAGATACTTTTGGATATATATGGAGAAATTGAAGACTTTAGCCTAATAGCGTTCTTCCTTGGACTTAATATAGGAAAGACTTGAGCTAAGGAGAATTTGATTATAGACTTGGTTTTATGTCTCAGGTGATGTGGAAGAAATAACAGCACCAATGTTGGAAAGAGGAAGAACAAGGGGATTGATTCCTGACTCCCAATGTCTTTTTCAGGATACTCTAAATGTCCTGTGTGCTCCAGTGAAGGGACCAACACATCCAGTAAGCTGGTGACTCTTAATGCTAAAAAAAAAAAAAAAAAAGCAAATGCTACAGACAAGGACACTGAGGCCAGGGTCAGGATAACCAGTGTAGTGATGAGACTAGTCACACCTGTGTGGACACCAGCAGCAGAATCAACTAAAATGCAAATGAGGGATAACATGGTCCCCTCTCCCACCTCTTCTTAAAAAGACAGTAAGCCTGCCACTCTTCCTCATATTCAGATACCACCTTATGGATAAAAAAGAAGAAGGTACAAAATCTGATTATATACTAAGCCACTCAAAAGTGCCTCATTCAACTCTGACAGAAATGTGAGTCCTGAATAGAGAAGTTTTAAAATGAATGGACATTTGGATGCAGGACTCATACTTTAAATTTTTCCAAAGTATTACATTATACTGATTTTACAATCATATTTATTTTGTAGTCTTTATTTGTAATGTATTATAAATTCATTTACTTTTTTCATTTAAATACATAGATTTCCTTTTAAAAAACTGCCACATACCATAGATTTAACTCAAGTTATATTACCTCATAATTTATATTCAGTAGAAATTGTTTAAATAAGACAGGCATCTATTTCCCTCTCACATAATATAAGTTGACATGAGAAAGTCCAGGGTTTGTGAGGAGTTTCATGTGAGGAGACCTGAACCCATTACCTCTCTCTGCTCCACCATCTTGGAGCACAGAGGTCAATTCAATGTAGAAAATAATGACCAGAGCTCAGGTTCAAAACGTCAGGTAGGAGAGAGAGGGCTGAAAAGCAAAAGGGCATAGTTCCAGCAGAATACTTTCTCATGTGCTTCTCTCATTGCATGGGCCACAACTCAGGCTGGGAAATTTAGTTTTTATATAAAAGCCACCCAAAATATAATAAATGCTCTATAAGTAAGAAATAAAGATATAATAGATATTCAATGCAAAAGCAATTGCTGAAATGCTATCAGTACATCTGGATCAACAACAAGATTATTTAATAATTCTGCTTTTCAGTTAATATTTATTGTTGCAGAAGTGGTTGATACAAGTCATTATATAAATAATGTTAAATATCAGTCATACGAACTAGTTTTGTTAAATTGTAATATATAGCCTGTTAATACATAGTAAATTTTATTCTGTTCCAATAGTCTTAAGGGCATTACTTGAGAAATATCAATATATGGGGCAAAATATCTTCTCTAAGGCACTAGATTCTTTCAAATGTAATTCTGAATCTTTGGAGAACTTTCTTTTTCTTTTCTCTCTCACGACTGATCCTTAAGGAAGAACAACAGATTTATAATATCAACTGAGGCACTATAAATACTTCATAACAGTTTAAGCATTAATTATACTCAACATCCCCCCTGAAACACATAAAGCAATTCTAGTTTTACAAATGGAATTGCTGAAGTAAAGTAAGGGCCCTTTCTTTGTTGGATAATTTACTCCATTATTATTAATCCTGAAGATGTTCTTGTTAGTAGATGAACTGCATAAGAGACTTTCTAATTACCCTAAGTTTCATTAAAGTATTTTAATGCTTCATTAAAGCTGATGGATGATACACACCTTTGATTATTCAGGTGCTGATTAGTTGTGAAAAACACTTACACCACCAAAGTGTCAGCTAAATGGAGTTCACATCTTATGATATTTTAAGGCTGTGCCTGCAAGGAGTAGATAAAGTCGATCTTAGGAGCTCTCTTGGGCATTATTTAAGAACCATTTTTTCATTATATTTTGTTTTAGTATTTCCATTAATGTCTGGAAATTTAAAGCAGGGAAACTATAAAAAGGCAGTTCTTTAAACTTGTAAAATGTGTAAATAGCAAAAATGATGAAACAAAGAATTATAGTTATTTTTCTTCCTGTTGTAAGCAGTCTAAAACACACATTTCTTCCTGTTATAAGCATTGTAAAATACATGAAGCATATATTTTACTATTAGGAGGAAATAACTTCTTATGTTAATTGGCAATGTGACTTAAATAAAACAGAGGCAAGAAAAAAAACCATGATCATGAAATTTAGTTTATAAATAGCAAAACCTTTTAGAACATAAACATTTTTCCCAGAGTTTGATCATTTGAAACTAAAGGTAACTAGCAATCAATAAATGATAAACAATTAAGCATCAGCTTTTGAAATATCTCTGGCTTCAATGTCCAATTATCTGTTGGACAATTCAAGTACTAATTTATTTCCTCATATGTATTGCATAGCATTAAATTCTCAAAGTTATAAGTGATATTTATTTTAAATAGATTCATGCATTAAGAAATGGATATATTCACATCGCTTTTGGGAGGACCTTGTGTCAGAATGGCTCAAACATGCCTTGTAATAATCATGGATTCCCATTGCTTTTTGATCTGAAGAAGAGCTTGATGTCTGTGCAGTGTTCATGAAGTGTGCTCCATTGGAGGGGTTTTAAATTGCTCATTTATAGCAGCTTAGTGAGTGTTAGTGTATTGGGCACTGAGTCAGATAAGTTCTACATGACCAAATTTTCATGAACAGTTGCAGCTCAATTTTTTCATTGCTTTGAAACCCACAGAAGGGATGCCCTAAGCTATATGTTTCTACAGCAGCTTGAATTTAACTAATGTCCTTACATTATTCTATAAGCAAAATATGTTATAAAGCCATTAAGAAGTAATTGGATAGTGCCCTAGGGGGTTGGGGATCTGTCTCTTGCTTTAACAGTGTTTGGATGGAACAGACCCAGGCATGCCTCTTCTACCAGCCTCCGACCATTCATTCTCCAGCGTTTTATCCAGTCACCACCTTCAGAACCACGGCCCAAACCAGCGAACACACAGGTTTTTTGTTTTTTCTACTTTAACTCCTTATTGCCAAACAGCCATGAGCTCCCAAATTCATCAGAATTATTCCACCGAGGTGGAGGGTGTGGTCAACTGCTTGGCCAACCTGCATCTGCAGGCCTCCCACACCTACCTCTCTCTGGGCTTCTACTTCGACCAGGCGATGTGGCTCTCAGCAGTATGGGCCACTTCTGTGAGTTGGCGGAGAAGAAGCTCGAAGGCACTGAGCGTTTCTTAAAGTTGCAAAACCAGCACGGTGGCCACATTCTCTTCCAGGACGTTCTGAAACCTTCCCCAGATGAGTGGGCAAAACTCAGGACACCATGAAAGCCTCCATGGCCTTGGAGAGGAACCTGAACCAGGCCCTGTGGAGCTGCAGGCCCTGGGTTCTACCAGCCCAGACCCTCTTCTCTGACTTCCTGGAGAACCATTTCCTGGGTGAGGAGGTGAAACTCATCAAGAAGATGGGCGACACCTGACTCACCTCTGCAGGCTGCATGCCCCCAGGCTGGGCTGGGCAAGTATCTCTTTAAAAGGCTCACCCTCAAGCAGGACTAGGAGCCTGTGGAGCCCAGAGGCCTTTCAGGGGCCCCTCTGCATTTCCCTGGTGTCTGGCTTTTAGCTGAGCCTCTTCTTGAAACTATTAATCATTCTTTTAACCAACCTGAAGCCCTCTCCCATGCATTGGGCCAAATGGGAACAAAGCTTTTTGCAAAAAAAAAAAAATAAATAAGTAATTTGAGAGAACACTTTCTGTCAGTAAGGATCAGTGGTTAAATGTGTGGATTCTGGATCCTGGCTACCTGGGTTTGAAACCCAGCCCCACCACTTATTAGCTGTTCAAAATTTCTATTTCTTTTAGCTTTATTGAGATATAATTTTTTTAAAAAATGTAAGATACTTAAAGTGTTCAATGTGATGATTCAATATACATATATATTATCAAATAATTTCCCCCATTGAGTTAATTAACATATCCATCACCTCACTTTTTTTTATTTATTCTTTCTTTATTTATTTGGTGAGAAACATTTAAGTTCTATTCTCTTAGCAAAGTACAGTATTATCATCAATAGTCGCTGTGTTATATGTTAGATCCCCAGACCTTTCTTATTTTAAAATTGGAGTTTGAACACTTTTACCAATTTTTCCCTATTTCTACCACTCATCATCCCCTGGAAAACACCATTCCACTCTGTTTCTATGTGTTTGATTGTTTATTTTTATTCCATATAAAAATTATACCATGCAGTATTTGTGATACTCTGCTTGTATTATTACATTAACATAATGTTCTCTAGCTTCATCCATGTTGTTGCAAACAACAGGGTTTCCTTCCTTTTTAAGGCAGAATAGCATCCCACTGCATATTGAGTATGTACCATATTTTCTTGATCCATTACTCACTGACAGGCACATAGGTTGTTTGCATAACTTGGCTATTGTTAATAATGTTGCAATGAACAGATATCTCTTCAAGATAATGCTTTAGTTTCCTTTGAATATATATCCAGAAGTGAGATTGTTGAACCATATGATAGCTCTAGTTTTAATTTATTGAAATACCCACAATACTCAATATAAAAACTCCTAGTCTTTGAAATACCTACAATGGCTTTTGTTTTCTTAATTGAATTCTACTTGAAATTCATGATGTACAATGCTGAGCACACAGATAAAACATAGAGACATAAAATACTATAATGTGTTGGAGACATCTGAAACTGAATAACACAAGTGACATTTTAAAGTCAAATAAGACTCTAAATAACATCCTCCATCACTCATTAAAGGGAATTTTTTGTTGAAGTTTCTAGTTATCCACTATCTATCTATCTATCTATCTATCTATCTATGCCTAAGCAATTAAACTATCAACCAGTTGACTGGTCGCTATGATGTGCACTGACCACTTAAACTATCAAACAACCGGTTGACTGGTCGCTATGATGTGCACTGACCACCAGGGGGCAGATGCTCAATGCAGGAACTGGCCCATGGTGGTGAATGCGCTTCCATAGCCAACTTCCCACAGCCGGCGAACCTCCTGCAGTCCCTTCCCACAGCCAGCCAACCCTGATCGGCCCCGGTGGCCCCAATGGCCCGATCGCCAGTCAGGCCAAGGAACCCCACCCATTCATGAATTCATGCACTGGGTTTCTAGTTTATAATAGTTGGAAAATGGATACATAAGATGAGGTAAGAACAGATATTCTATAACATTTTTGAAGGAATCCTTATCTGATTTAGTTTAAGATGGTACCTAGCTTCTCCCATGGGGCTCAATACTATCAGTGTGGCCAACACACCACAAAAGTTGGATGATTATGGCAAAAGGATATTTTACTTCAACATAAGTTATCTAAGAAAAAATATATAATACTCATTATATATTTATATAATATTTAATATGAAAACCCCACATTTTCAAAGAGCCTAAGCATAACCAACAAAATGTTGATTCTTTAGAGAAAGGAATGTTTGAAAGATTAAAGAAAGGAGGGAGTGGTGAAAAAGAGGAAGGTGCCAGCTGTGTGCAGTATGAATCATCTATGTGATCCATAAAGCTTCACTTTATTCTAGTCCAGAATACATACTTGAAGTGATTGAAGTGTGTGTGTGTGTGTATATGTGTGTGTGTGTGTGTGTGTGTGTACGCACCAAAGAATAACAAGAGCAAATTCTGCTTCCAGGCTGGTGCAGGCAAAAGATTGTAAGAACACAGATGCCAGAAGCAGACAGTAGTTTGAAAACATGCCCCCGAGAATTGTAAATACTGAGTAGAGTGCTTTGGACTTCTTAAGATCCAGTTAAAGTCAACTCTACCTGTACTTTTGAAATGAATATTTCACACATTTTCTGGTTACACATCTCCAGGCTAATCCTAAAACTTGTTAACGGACACAAGTGTAACAATAATCCCCCGCCACCCCTAACACGCACACATACACACACACACTGTGCATCATGTTAGTTGGCATAAATGTTATTACTGTTATGGTTAGAAATCATTATGGAAGTATTAGTAGCAACATTAACACTGGTATTGCTATTTTAGTTTATAACTAGTGCTCAAATTGTTTTCCCTTAAATCACTTGATAATCCTGTCATAAATTTTAATCTCATTACTTTAATTTTAAAAGGATGACAGTGTCTTTTAATTGTCAAACTACCCTCTTCAGGTCAAAATCACCATATTCTTTTCACTATAACTCTCTAAGTGAAAAGGGCTTTCTCATGTACTTTGGTAGAATTGCAAACTGGTGCATCCACTATGGAAAACAGTATGATGAGTCCTCAAAAATTAAAAATAGAACTACCATAAGACCCTGTAATTCCACTCTTGGGTATTTATCTGAAGAAATAAAAATGCTGAATCTAAAAGTGGGTATTACTTTTGATTCCTGACTCTGTTTCCTTGTTTTGGTACTATGTCTCCTCAAGACCAGACCCTTTCCCCCACACTACCCGCTTATCTCCAGGAATACAGGACTTGACCCTCGATATGATGCTGCTCCAATATGCAATCTGGGTAAATCACATTCTCATTATTTTCCTAGTTTCCCAAATCAAGTTGTTTCCCCTACCAACATGTCTTAGTATCACAACTTTTTAATTTCTAAATTTAAAAACATAAAACTTCAGTTTGACCTGCAACTAAAATTATCTTAATAATACACTGGTATTAAAGATGCTATAAATAAATTCAATTCTCTCCTAATTAGCATGGTTACATTTCAAAAGTAATTTTCTAAAGACCTAAACCTATGGATAATGAAAATTTCAAGGCATGAGTGTGAATTAATTTGAATGATTAAGGAGCAGAGTGCTGTACTCAAAATAGACATAACGTAGCAGTAGAGTCTTAGGTATGTATTCTAAATGATCCAGTAAATATACATTTGCTACCAGGACCTTGGGATCCACATTGACAAAGTGAGGTGGCCTTTGGGTAACTTCAATTCTAAACACATAGTTAATTTCTATCCAGATTAGAATGTTCTGCCATTCTTTAAATCATCTATCTATTCCCTTAAAAACCACGTGTAGTCTTGAAGTTCTCTGCCCTCAGATGACTCAGCATCATTTTCCATTTGAAATTTTTGTTCAGGCTCTTTTTGTTAAATAGGTAATTTAAAGTAAAGATCCCAGGAAGCATCCTTGGGTCAGTGGGAATTAATGAGTTATCAGATGACAAAATAGGACCTTGGAGAAAGGGAGGAACTCTTGGTTAGGAAGTTACAAAAGCTTAATACAACTTTGGATTAGACTCTATTAGTTCTAGTCACTTCTACTCTGAAAATTATATACATATTATTCAAATTGGTAAAAAATACTTGCATGATAGCCAACAATCTATAAAACTTTTAAAAAGCTAGAAAAATACCAATGTGATTGAATCATAATTTGAAGTTATGTCATATCCAGAATAAAGACACCCATAATCCATGATATTATGGTGACTATTGAGAATAGGCCCCACCGTGAGTTATGATGATAAAGCTGAAAGTTATGTAACTAGGGAACACTTGTGGAATCAGGTGGAAAAATACATTTAGGTAAAAAAATATTCAAGGGAAGAAACAAATAAAATAGTAAAAATGATTGTTCAGGATATGAAGACTAGACAGTTCAAGAGAAATTAAAATCATTGTACACAGTAAACACTTAATAAACATTGGTTGAATGTGTTAAAAATGGCATGAGGACCTATAACATTCAAATGGTAATCCTTGTGGTCCTATTATAAAAAATCAACAACAAAAAGCACAAGGATAAAACCTATTTTCACATATGGCTTGAATTTTTTTATCATTTGGGAGTCTCAGCACCAGTGGAAAGTCTATCTCTGGCATGAAGGCAAGGAGAAACCCCATCATCTATTATATATCTATATATTTAAATACACACATACACACACATTTCTGCTAACAAATGCTTTATCATACATTTTCTTTTCTTTAAAACTTTAATATTCTCAGCTTCTATGAGTTTCAGAAATGCACTCCTTAACATAAATCAACATTTTGACTGCAAAAATCTGCAAAATGCTTTTCTCACCACTCTGAAGATAATTTCATTTATTAAATAAATGACATGTCATCAATAAGAAGGGCTGGCTGAGCTGACACAGACAGGCCTCATTTTAGTACAGAAACATATAAACCGTTTTATTGCACAATTCGTCAAAATGAATTGATTTTAATTTTTTTCTCCAATCATTGCCTTCTATCATGCTTCATTGAATCTCTTTTTCTCTTCCCTTAACTACATTTTGGGCAGTTTCTATTACTTTGTGTTCCTGTTCAAGTATGTTAGAGGTCTAGTCAAGTTTTAAAACCTACTCCATGTTCAATTAATAGTGGTTTTTCTTCCTCCCATCAGTACTGGCAAGGAGGGACTTGGGAAGGAAAGGTAGACTATATTCTTTTCCTGAGATGACTCCCCCTCTCACCCCTCCTCTTCTTTCTTCTTTTTCTTTCTTGTCTGAGTTCCCTCTCCTCTGGCATGTTTGTGTGGGAAGGAGGAATAGCTCTGGAAGAAAAGGGCCTTCTGTATATGTATTTGTCCACTGTTGTAGACCCTTGTTTGCCACTATTTCTCCAAGACCAGCTTGGAAAGGTTTATCAAATAGATGCATTGTGTGAATAATTCAGAGACAATTCAACCAAAGGAGCTTCTGCATAATTTCCTGATTTAATAAATATAATCCAGTATGGCCTCTTCACTTCCACAGCTGTGTACTTTGCAGTATATTTGCTCAGCAGCCAGCCTCCTGAGTGGTGGACCCAGAGTTATTTCAAATATGGACTCTCTTCATAGGATCCTCTTGGTCACCAGGAGATGTCCTCAATTTGTAGCATTCTCAGCAAGTGTAATGATGGCTGTTCCATTGTTTCCCCATATCTACATTCTCTTTTTCAATGAAAAAATGTTCATTGAAAACTTTTTGCCAAGTTCAAATAATGAATCCAGAGTTTAGATCAATCAGTGAGGTGTATAAGCAGACATCCAATTAGGGAAAGAGATGCCAGTCTATGCAAATTGCTTTAGTCCTTTTATGATGATGATGAAGATGATATTTGATGAGGTTAGTAAGTAGAGTAATGGAAACAAATAATGAAAATTAGGTGCATAGCTGTAAGTAAATAATAAGATGCTTGAATTTAAGATATCAGACTAGAATAGTTGCTAATGATGTTAATATTAAAATATGACCATGGAAATGGAAGAACCTGAAGATCAAAGAACTCAAAGGCTAGGATATAGGGATATTTGTCTGCACGGAGCTTTGCATTCACCCCTGTTGATACCAACTTTTGGGCTAGTTAGGCTGACTTTATTTTAGATGATGAAGTAATCACTTAAGTGAGAAGATCTAACCAGAATATCAATAAAGAAAAAAGAAGACAGTCTGACAGATGCCATGAATCTTAAGTAGGAACAATTGAAAGCTATTGAAGCATGAGTTGGATATTATCTTTGTTTTGAAAAGGTTAGGCTGGCTTTGGTTGGGAGCAAATGCAGAGAGTGGCTACAGCAGGATTGTTAAGATATGGAGGAGTTTGCTAATTCTGTTTAGGAAGTAATTGCTGCCATAAAACCTAAGTAAGTTAATTTATGGGGTGTTGAGTCTAACATTTAAGGAGAAGGGATATTTTGTTTGTGGATTATCTCAAGCTGAAGCAACACCCTATGCCCTATCTGTATATCAGAAGTAATCTGTTCTATTTGAAGAATAGAGCATCAGCTGGTGTGTAATGAAATATGAAGTCAATAGCAAAAATCAAGACCAGTTGGTGCTCTCATAATTTGGAAGCAATAATAAAAGTATAGGTATGCACTATAACCTCAAATTTCAGTGGATTAAAAATATAAATCTTTAAATATGTATTCATATATTTTTTTCTCCATCACTGATATAAAAAATAAAAAGAAAGTCACAAAACTAACAACAAAATAGGAACAATTCAATATTATCCTGTAGGGAAATAAAAAGATGGCAATATAGAGGATATTAAAAATAAAACTTGTATGTAAGAAAATTAGAAAAATCAATTAGTGATGGAATACATAGTTTTCAAAAATCTCAGGAAAAGATGACTTTTTTTTGGTATCAACTGAATCATGTACCAATGTGTAATTGACATTGTTTATATAAATATGTCATTTAGTAAGTTATTTACCAAAATGTTTTTTAAAGACTCCACAAAATCCAATAAAATATTTAGAAAAGTTAATAATTAGTTAGATTTAACAACATTCACCTCTTTGTATGTAAGAGTTGGCTGAAAATGGGAGAAAGGAAAATGGCCAGAATTACTGTTTCTTTCCCAATGGATTGAGATGCATTGCTGTAACTTTCTTCCAAGGAAATCAAAATTACACTGACATGGCAGAATTATTATAGCCAGACTATATGTCTTTTATTTTTTGTCATATGTTACATTTTTCTGAATAAATATATAATACATATATACTATATACATTCATACACATACACACAAGTTAATGTAGTCTAGGTCAGCAAATGCCTTTTCTTTGCAAAATTATATATATTTCTAAAAGTAGAAATGATTAATTGTATCAATCATTTGACTTCTTTGTTATTGATATTTTTTCAGTTATTACATAATATATTCGTACCAAAAGGATGAGTATATTATCTTCATCACCTAAAGATAAATTCTGCCTTACATATATATGTGAAATATATAGTTATTTCCTCCCCATCTATTTAATTAATTAGGTGTTTTTCCTCCTTACTTTGTTTATGTTATTGGAGGTTCACAGGGAGTTAAAAATGATTTAATTGCCGGCCTAACATTGTATAGCATATGAATTAATATGGTTTCCATACCAAAAGTTGCATTTGGAGTCAACATGTTTGAAGGTTTTATTATAGTGGACTAACAATTATTGAGTTTTTAATGGGAGAATTGCTCAGTGAAGTAAATTAAAATTGGAAGTTGAAGCTGCAAATATTCACAAAGAGAATGAGTATATAATTTTAAGTTGACAGTTTAACATTTTAGCAATGGGTCATCACAGCAGACTCAGACTCAACACAGGTACCCAGCAGAAGCATTATAAGCACTCTGGGGAAGAGGGCTGGTCAGCATTTTTAGTTTCAGCTTCAACTTATTCACCAGATATTAATGACATATTATGTCTCAGGGAGTTTTTCTAATAATATGAATAGAATGCTTCAAAATACTTTGGCTTCCTTAATCACAGGTTTTTATAAAACCATAAAAGCCATAATAATTTTATAGCCTCAAGGTAGAACAATTATTTAAAATGTGATATGCCTTATTAAGAAAATACAAATGTTCCTTGATGAAGTTAGAGGTTAAATTTAAAGGAGTGGAGATATTTAGTCAACTATAACACTGACATTTGAATCAATTTAGTTGACTACTATGATGATTGAAGTATAGTTTGAGAGCCATATAGTTGACTGAATTGTGTAGCATATTTATAAGGTATTTCTATATTGGTACTCTTCATAATTATTCAAATATTTTCCCCTAGTTGAAAAATATTTTTCTCAATATATTAAAAATATTGATTTTATTAGAAAGTGACACATTATTTTTCATATATTAGTAATTGGTTATGTAACCTATAAACATAGTTGCTTGCCTAACCAAGTATGTTATTATATGGGTCCCTTGGCATTGGATAATTTGCTCTCGGAGTAGCAAACTCTCCCATACAAAATCATGTTTCTGCTTAAGGGTATAATTCACGAAAATTGAGCTCCAACATCTGAGGGGAAAATTTACACACACATACATCTATAGTCTGGTATTTCTTTTTTACCTGGAGGGAAAAAATCAAACAAAAAAACCAAAACATTACATTCTAATGTTGAAAATGAATTTGTTCAAGTCCAGGTTGTAATTGCAACCAATTTCTAACAGATCCTGTTGTTTTTATCACCACACAGGAAATACATTTTGTTGCAGTGTAGCTAAGGTATTTTGCCTCCACAGTGCAATAATTTTTATGACTCATATAGTAATAACGGGTTCTACAAATGAAAGTCAGCTTTATTATTCGTATATATGTATGTGTTATGGAAAGGGACAGCATTTTTACATAAATGGTTTTGGAAACCCAAATTTCATCTTTTAACACTGTTCCCTACTCTTGATGGTGTTTTGCTTCCTTGGTGGAATTTTGAAAGGTATTTTCACTAAAGAACCAAATCCTCATCCTAATTTTAAGCAAGTTGATCAAATTTAGGAACGTTCTCCATTATCCTTTATGAAACTAAATTCTTATTACTTTGCACTACTTTTTTATTTTAATATTTTTCTAACTGTGGAATACAGAGATAGAAATAAAGCAGTGGTTCTGATTTAACTTAGGATGCAGAAAGCTACAAGACAGCATTGCTTCTGTCCTAACCATGAAATATCCAGATATTCTAAAAAATATTCAGTTGGGGATGATGGAAATATTCTATATCTCGACTGTGTTGTGGCTACACAACTGCCTTCATTTGTCAAAACACATCGATCCGTACTTCCATAAAACTGAATTAAGTAAAGGAAAGAAAACCATGACATGTTAGCATTCTCAATGTATCTTAGTCTAACATTTGTGAAATTAATAAATTCATCATTAACCTAATTATATGTAAACCATTGTGTTACTAATAGTCTATCGTGTGTTAAGTTAATCTGTTATTGTATAACAAATCACCACCGTCTTAGCAACCTAAAACAACACACACTTGTTATTTCACAATGTCTGTGGTTCATTTTCTATCTGGCACAGCTCAGCTGGCTCTTCTGCCTCAAGGTCTCTCACAAGAGTGCAATTAAGGATTTAGGGCTGAAGGCCTGACTAGGGAGGATCCACTATCAAGTTTGATTGTTGTTGTCAGGATTCAGTTCCTCATGGGCTATTATACCCAGAGATTTAGTTCCTTGCTGGCTGATGGCTAGAGGCAGCCCTTAGTTCCTTGCCATCTGGGCCCCTCTACTATGGTGACTTGGTTATGTAAAGTTAATGACAGAAGTGACATCCTATCACCTTTGCAGGACTGTATAAGCTAGAACAGTGATGGCGAACCTATGACACGCGTGTCAGAGGTGACACACGAACTCATTTTTTTGGTTGATTTTTCTGTTAAATGGCATTTAAATATATAAAATAAATATCAAAAATATAAATCTTTGTTTTACTATGGTTGCAAATATCAAAAAATTTCTATATGTGACACGGCACCAGAGTTAAGTTAGGGTTTTTCAAAATGCTGACATGCCGAGCTCAAAAGGTTCACCATCACTGAGCTAGAAGCAAGTCACAGGCCCACACCCATGGATGTTAGTAACAGGAGGTGGAAACCAGTGGGGTCCATGTTAGAAATTACCTGCCACACCAAGTTAAAAAAATTCAATCATTATATGTGTATACATTATATTTAGAAAGTCAGTGCCTAAACTACATGGAGATTATTGACATAGTGATTAAAACTATTTCATATATTACATATTTTGTTCCACATTTTAATGTCAGACATAAATGATAAAAAATGAGTTGTTTAGCTATATACTTCATTACAGTCATTGTAATATTGATTTTCTTTAAGTAAATGCATTCCTCTTTATGGTTCTGCTTCTGGATATTTAACATATTTCTGTTCTGACTCAGGCATAACATACTTAATTGGTCTTAATTTCCACCATTATTATGTACTAGAGGCCTGATGAACAAAATTTATGCATGGGTAGGGTCCCTACGCCTGGCCGGTGATCAGGGCTGATCTGTGGGGCAACTGAGGGGTGATCAGGGAGTTCCTTTTGGCACCTGCCTTGGCCAGCCTGGCACCGCCCGCTCGCAGGCCTGCCCCCCGCCACCACTGCCGCCTGCGGGGTGACCAGTGGGGCGATCGGGGAGTCCCCTGCTGGCTCCTGTCTTGGCTAGCCTGGGCTTGCAGGCTGGGGGCAGGTCCTGCATTAAGCAACTGGCCCCTGGTGGTCAGTGCACATCATAGCAACTGGTCATTCCAACAGTCATTCTGCTGTTTGGTTTATTTGCATATTAGGCTTTTATTATATAGGACTAGAGGCTTAGTGCATGAAATTCATGCATGCTGGGGTGTTCCTCAGCCCAGCCTGCACCTTCTTCAATCTGGGACTCCTCTGGGGATGTCCGACTGCCAGTTTAGGCCCAATCCCACAGGGATTGTTATCTGGGATCTCTGGCTCCTAACTGCTCACATGCCTGCCTGCCTGATCACCCCTAATCACTCTGCCTGCCGGCCTGATCGCCCCCAACTGCCCTCCCCTGCTAGCCTGATCGCCCCTAACCTCCTCTGCCTCAGCCCCAGCACCATGGCTTTGTCTGGAAGGTGTCCTGGTCTAATTAGCATATTACCCTTTTATTAGTATAGATATATATACTGCTTGTGGTTAGGGATTTAGCATAGGATTTTCATTAGTATCTGGTTAAGCAAGTTGTCAAAAATTCCACTAGCTAATTTCATTAGCTAATATCAATATGTGTGATAACAAGTTAATCCCACTATAAAATACTTCAAATTCAGTCAAACATTTATGACATATACCTAAAAGACTTTATTTATTTTTTAATTAATATTCAATGGTTTTTGATATTTTAATTTACTCTTTCTAAAAAAATATATAAAATATAATATCTTTCTAAAGTCTATTTCAGAGAATATATTTTAATTTCTATTTTAAAATTTGTTTTACATATTCAATTTTAAGTTTATTATTTTACATGTAATATTCTACATTTAATGTTTTAACATTAGTCTTTTTATATCATATGTTTATTTTATATTCTTTATTACTCCTTTTATATGTATTGCTACTTAATGATTCCTAACCATTGCTCCTTAATCCGACATTTATTTTATAAAAAGTTTATAACATTTGTTTCTCCAATTAAAAAATTGTTTAATATTTTATTGCATTTCTAAGCTTTTATTTTTTTTACCATTTCATTATTGAACATTTCATCTTATAAATTGTGTTTTTATCACTTTAAAGATATTTATTACTTTATCCATATAGTCTACTTTTATAAAGCTGAGAAAAATATCTGCTCTATTTTGTTATTTGAAAACAAAGGTTTATTTTAATATGAATAAGTTTACTCCCTATCAACCTCTTTGTCAATATATCAGAAACACAAAAGTTGCAGCATGGAACAAAACATAGTATATTGTCCAATGCACACTGAATTATTTGGCTGTTTGGACTCTAGGTATTTATTCTTCTTAGCTAAATACAATTAAATTATATACTAGCAAGTTTTTACTTTTGAAAAGGTGTTTCAGAATAAAATAGATTGGGGCTATTCTTTTTTTAAATATACACATATTATATTTACATATATACATATATATGTATATATACACATATATTTAATTATCATTAGAAGATATTTACTGATTCATTTAAATATTCAGAAAGTTGATTGAATATGTACTACATGTCAGACATTGAGGATGTCACAGTCAATTAAATAAAGTCCCACTGTATAGAGCTTACATTCCATTGGCTCAAAAATACAAAAAATAAATAAAGTCATATCTGTCCATTAATGATAAAATGCTAAGAAGATAAGGTAGAGAAAATGCAGAGAAAGTGGAGATTTGAGAGAAGGGGGAGTAACATTCTTACCATTTATCTCAAGTGCTTTTAAAATTGTTACAGAACTTTCAGGTGTACAAGGGAGTTCAGAGATATCAAATCAAAGCTCTTTAGTTTATAGATGAAGATATTGCTGCCCAAAGAGGAGAGGGGAGTGAGTCAGCCAAGGCCTTATTGGATCATATGTTGGCAAATTTGTCTTGGAAACCAAAGCATGCATTCCCAGATGCATTTTACATTACTCACTTGTTCTAGAAGGTTTCAAGTTTGCTCCTAAGAATGATACCTAAGGTAGCAAAGGCCAGGGCCTTAATTCTGTACTTTCCTCATCTCCATATCAAAGAGTATTGCCCACTCTTTTTATTTATTTATTTATTTATTTTTTTAAATATATTTTTTTGATTTTTTACAGAGAGGAAGGGAGAGGGATAGAGAGTTAGAAACATCGATGAGAGAGAAACATCGATCAGCTGCCTCCTGCATACCTCCTACCGGGGATGTGCCCGCAACCAAGGTACATGTCCTTGACTGGAATCGAACCTGGGACCTTTCAGTCTGCAGGCTGACGCTCTATCCACTGAGCCAAACGGCTCAGGGTGCCCACTCTTTTTTAGAATAGTGATTTTTCATGTAGATCTTTTAATTTTAATTACACTCCTCCTTACTCTATATTTATTCATGTGGACCCTCATCATAATTATGAAACACTAGAGAATAAAATATACATTAATGTGCGTGTGCATGTGCACACATCCGTGCGTATGTGTGTCCCCCCACATCAAGTAGCTTAGTATAGTAGATACAGTTCACACCTAAAGCACATATGCTGCATTTATGAGGCACCTGGTACCTCAGCCAAGACTATTTTAAGAAATGGTCCAAAGATAAAATCATTTACATATATATATTTTGACTGTTGGTCTCCTTCGATGCTCTCAATTGGGCCCCAGGAAGCACGATTTACAAACCTGGAAAGACCCCAGGGAAAGATGAGTAGAGTTGAAATTGGCTCATTTCTTTAGATTCTTAAAATGCCAAATCAGCCTGCGGCTGTAATGAGGCTTGAAAGCTCCATTGACTTCAAGGGCACATCTGGCTGTAAGGCCATCAAAGGGGCTCAGATTTATCCTGTTAGAGTTGAGTGCAAACTGGAGCCCCTGGATATGAGAAACTAACACACAAAACTTTAGGGCTACTTAAGAATGTATTCAGTCAAGTGGAAGGTTTTTATTGTGTAGTCGGTAACCATCTGCAGCCAATAAAAAACTATCTGTTGGCCTAAATATGTAGACTGGTCACTTGTGTTTTGGGGTAGCTTTGGTCCTATGCCCAAGTGCACCTGTTTATCCACACCCAGTCGTTGTTGAGTAGAGGGGAAGAGGCAGTCATGGCAACACTGTGGGCCAGATATGCAATACACCTGCAAGTAAGCATATTCAGATTCTTATCTGAATATGTTTGGAAGGAGGCTTCTACTAGGCAATGAGGGCATACCAATAAGTTTACACCTGCAAGCTCAAATTTAGTTACAAAAAAAATAGATAAATACAGGTGAATATGATCTCTTTCTACCTTTATTTCATGAAAATATAAGTTTAAATGAGAGTTGCAAAACAACTTTATAAATTGTCTCAGGAATTACAGCAATTCAACATAAATAGAATCACAGCCAGCGTTGATGTAAGACTGCTGTGCAGAACAGCTTTGCTTAAAGGTGCTATCACTTGGTCAAGGGTTTTTAAAAGTCTGAGAAAGGACTATGGAATAAGAGTAATGAAAAAGCAAAAATGAATAAAATAGAGAGAAAACTATTGGTATAGCATGAAAAAATATAAAAACTATTAAAGTAATAACACTCCAATTTACTAAAATTTCTCAAAGTATCTTGTAAAATAGCTCTGCATGATTTCTTGTATTTTCAGCAACGATGATCTATATAAATGGGTTCGGGTTCTGTCGCTGGTGTTGTGAAGTGAAAAGCTTCGACTAGCCTTCAGAAAACCTACAGTCAGGAAGCAGGAGTTGTCACTACTTATAAGAATTTGAGAAAAATTGTAACAGTGATCAATAGTTTCTTCATTAATAAAAAGAAATCAGAGGTAATAAGTCAAATATCGTTTCTTTATAAATGAAAAGACTTAGCAGAGAGGTAATTTGCTTTAGGCCATCAACTGAGTAATGAGAGCTGAGGCTAAAGTTTACATTTCCAGATTCTGAGTTCAAGGTGTTTTTTAGGTCTTTGCTCTTCAAAGTATGGTCCCTGAAGGAACATCAGCATGACTGGGGAGCTTGTTAGATATGCAGTAAAGCTCTCTAGACCCCAGACCTACTGATTCAGAATCTGCATTTTAAACAGATCTTCAGGTGATTCCTCTGCACATTAGAATTGGAAAAGCAACACCTTACTCTCTCCTGCCTTCTCACTCCCTGGTTGAAGTGGGAACAAATGAGTTGAAAATGGAAAACAACTATGCTCAATAAATGCAATATGACTCTTACTCAATAATGGCTTTAAAATACTTTTAATTCAAAATTTGGATTTGAATAAGTATGCTCTTGTAATAATGCCACAAATAATAATCCTCACTTTTATCAAACCAACAGAGTCCAATGAACTGAAAACCCTTCTAAATCAAACTGAGAATAACCATTTTAATTAAATATTTAACCTACAAATATTTCACCAGTGGATGCTAGAAGAATTTACAGAGCTTATAGTTTTTTTCTCTCAGAGTTTGTTTATGATTAGATGAAAGCAAAATTATAATCCAAGAGTAGTAGGGAAATTGTGCAAGAAGGTGGTAGTGGAAATAATTTTCTCACACCTATTTCTGATATATTCACAGAATAAAGGCAAATACAGCATAATCTTTATTGCTAGAGAAAAGTTAAAAATTTTTAAAAAGCAACATATAGCCTTAAAACAAACAAACAAAAAGGAACAAGTTGACACATGTTGGGCTCTATTTAATGTCCTACCAATAAATGAAAACATATGAAAATAAAATAAACCAATATTTGAAATATTTTTGATTCTGGAGTATAGTAGATAAAACAATGTCTGCCCAAAGATATCCATTCCCAAATCCCCAGACCTATGACTATGTTACATAAAATAGCAAAAGAAACCTTGCTGATATAATGACAGTTATGGATCTTAAAATAAGTAGATTGTCCTGGATTATATTTTTGGTGCAATGTAATCAAATGAGTCTTTAAAAGCAGAGAACTTTCTCCAGAGAAGCAGAGGGATGTGTCAGAAAGTGAATTCTGAGAAACTTCAAGTGTGAGAAGATCCAACGCACTGTTGCTGGCTCTGAGATGTAGGGAGCCCCGTGGAGGGAGCAGCGACAGGTCTCTATGAGCTAGAATGGGCTGATGGTCAGCAAGGTAACAGGCACTTCAGTCCTACAATAACAAGGAACTATCTTCTGCCAACAACCTGAATGGAATTGAAAATGGGTTCTTCCTCAGAATTTCCAGTAAAAAATTCAGCCCTGTCTATATCTTGATTTTAATCTTTTGAGCTCTGGAGAAGAGGAACATGATGAGTCAGAATGCACCCAATGTGCATTTTTCTTTTGTGAATTGCCACCTAAACTATAAAATTCAATTAAAAAACAATTATCTTAATATTAATAACTGGAGCCAGAAGGTAAAAAGGACTTATACTAAATAATGTTCCTCCCAAATTATTAGAAGTATGCAATGGCTCTCAAACAGAATTACGGTAGGTATATATTAAACTCCACATTACCGGGCCCTAGTTTCCCAAGCTGTGTTAATGGATCTAGATGAGAATAGAAAAGTTGAATTTTGAACTAAGCTGTTTTTCTTCTACATGTTTGTATCTTGACCATCCTTTAAGTAACACTACACTATAGTGTACAAAATATAAAAAAATAAATTATCATAGCACTAATTAGAATTAATTTCATGTGTATATATCTAGTATAAAGTACTTTATAATGCTAACTAGAGGCCCAGTGCATGAAATTCATGCATGGGTAGAGTCCCTAGGCCTGGCCAGTGATCAGGGCTGATTGGGGCCTTCTGGCTGTCCACTAGGGCCTCCCTTCCCTGACTGCTGGCTGCTGGCTAGAGCCTTCCTTCATTCCGCGCTGCCCCATGGTGGTCAGCGCACATCATAGTAAGCGATTGAACTCCCAGTCTCCTGGTCGAACTCCCGAGGGGACAATTTGCATAGTAGGCTTTTATATATATATACCAGTGGCCTGATGCATGAAATTTGTGCATGGGGGGTGTCCCTCAGCCCATCTGCACCCTCTCCAATCTGGGACCCCTCGGGGATGTCCGACTGCTGGTTTAGGCCCGATCCCACCGGCAGTCGGACATCCCTCTCACAATCTGAGACTGCTGGCTCCCAACCACTCGCCTGCCTGCCTGCCTGATTGCCCCTAACCACTTCTGCCTGCCAACCTGATCACCCCTTAACCACTCCCCTGCCAGCTTGATCAACGCTTAACCGCTCCCCTGCCAGCCTGATTGCCCTCAACTGCCCTCCCTTGCTGGCTGGTTGCCCCCAACTGCCCTCCCTTGCAGGCCTTGTTTCCCCCAACTGCCTTCCCCTGCCGGCCTGATGGCCCCGAACTGCCCTTCCCTGCTTGCCTGATCACCCCTAACCGCCTCTGCCTTGGCCCCTACCACCATGGCTGGGGTGACCAAGGAAGCCAAGCCTCCTGCCCACTCTTCGGCCAGCTCTGTGGTTCTAGCTGGCGCTGCCATCTTTGTCACATCAATTTCCATATCCCCTCCTTATTGACTGTAGGTGTCGCCATCTTTATCACAAAGTGATGGTTAATTTGCATATTACTCTTTTATTAGATAGGATAGATTATAAACTGTGTTGAAAGGAGTGAGCGAAAGCTTTTATATAAACCAAATACATTCAGTTGGAAGGCTTTTAATGACAATGGAGTCTAAACATCCATGATGGAACAATGAGTATCAAAGCAAAACAATGGCTGTATCCACAACCTAGTTATTAATGCACAAAGAAAATCCAGTACCCCAGTTCTCTATTTAGTGGAAAGAGAGAAGTATGATTCATTTTCAACAGAGTAAATTCTTCAAATGTAAGAAAACGTATCAAAACCATTTTATGTAGGTTTTATAATGAAACTAAAGGGCTGGTGCACAAAATTCAACTTTTCTATTCTCATCTAGATCTATTGACACAGCTCGGGGTGGCGGGGGGGTGGTTCCTTCAGCCCGACCTGCGCCCTCTTGCAGTCAGGGAGCCCCACAATTAATCACCCGCAGAGGGAAGCCCTGCCCACCGCCGCTGGCTCGGTAGCCTGGGCCTCCCTCTTTGGGGCAATTGTGGGGCAATACGGGGCTCCCCGACCAATTGCATTGCACCCACCTTGGTGGCGGCAGTCAGTGATGGATCGCTACGGCGCCTGCAACCCAGGAGGGACTGAGAGGTCATCAGTTCAGCCCGCTTGCCAGTCCCCACCCACTGATCCTGCTGCATGTGCAGCCTGGCGTTCGGTTGTCCGTTCAGTCGTTTTAGACATTATGGACCTTGGCTCTTTATATATTAGGATAAGATAAAACTTTATGGTCACTGCTGAATAATCCTTCTACTTGGCCTGGAGAATTTGGTTAGTTTATTTTTACCTTCTGGAATAAACTATCTAACAAGTTACCATTGTTAAGAATTACTGATCTTGATAAAATGGTTTCACTTAAATTATAACAAAAAGTAAATTGCAAAATCCACACATAATATGCACATCCCTTATTCTAAATTCTGTGATCCTACACTCATCCACACTGTTTGTTGTTTCTATTTCATTGCAATTTGATAAGAACAAAAATACCTTTCAATAGAAAAAAAAGTGAACAGAATATTTTATGGTCTTTTTACTTTACACCGAAATATGTTTACTCAAAGCATTTCAGGATACCAACCTTTTCCTATCTCCTCATCCTATCACCATCTCAAACAAGAGATCAAGATGTGAAGAATGGGAAAATCTGAATACAAGTTTATGTTATATACTTTCCTATTTATGAAATCTACTACTAGTGTTAACTATTTCTATAATATATTAAAATTAGCAGTAATTATATCAAATGTACATAAGGGGATGTGCCTTTTAATGCACATTAGGGGCTTTTGTGTTCTGTTCATTTGAATTTAATTAGTTTAAATACTTTAATTTCTCTCAAGCCACCTCAAATTGATTATACATTATTTTGTTCTCTTAACACTGCTTCAAATTAATACATCTTTTCTTATGATATCCCCCTTTGTGAAGTAAAGAAATTGACAGTATACTAAGCCAACAATGAGTGGAACATATCAAGACTCCTCTCAGGTCTACCTTGAAATTCCATTTGGTCCTTTTTGTTTGCAACTTGTGTCATATAATTTTATTGAGTTTTTTATTAAACGTAATAAAAAGAAAAAGGAGTAAAA
The DNA here is from genome assembly GCF_000412655.1 of Myotis brandtii. Taxonomy (NCBI): domain Eukaryota; kingdom Metazoa; phylum Chordata; class Mammalia; order Chiroptera; family Vespertilionidae; genus Myotis; species Myotis brandtii. The sequence continues at coordinate 2,511,710 of NW_005358650.1, forward strand.
AAGAATTGGAAAGCAATTACCTTCTATTTCACTTTCTAGTACACTTTTTTTCAAATAGTTACTCCATCTTCATAAATCTTCCTAATAGTTATGTTTATTCTCTGGGCCAGTGTCACCCCTACCACAAATATTAATGACTCTTTCCTAACTGATATTTTGCTACATTGTACAAAGTCTCCCTCCTGAAAGTTGATGATGTAGATGATGATGACAAAAGAAGAGGAAGATGAGAATTATTACAATGACAAAAAGGATGACCATAGCTAATAATTTTCAATGCTTCTTACATACTATAAATATAGTTTGAT
>NW_005358650.1:2512082-2531272 GCF_000412655.1 Myotis brandtii
ATATTCACACATATTTAGGTAATTTATTTTATATTCACTTTCACATATAATCCTCCGAGCAATCTAAACAATATACACATTAATAGCAGTTAAGAAATAGATTAGCAATTAATTAGGAATTAAGACAATAAGTTAGAGATGTATAACAAATTAAAAATTGTGGTGAATAATATATTTTTGAGATATAACTTCTACAAATATTAATTTATAAATTAATAAAGTATCTTAATGAGATTGATGACTATACTTAGACTCCCAAGTGTACACTTTTTTAGTACTTATTATATGCTCAATACTGTATTAAGTTCTTTATAAAATTTATCTTAAATGATCTTCAAAAACTATCTAAAGTTGATATTTTTTTACTTAATATACAATGAAATTACTTTTGAGATGTGCCAGAGAAGCCAATCCAATTCGGACTTTAAAATGTAAGCTCCATTCACTATGGTTTATAGTGTTTCCCAGCAGTGTACACTGCTTCAGTTTCTATAATGACTATTTCAAGTGATTTAGTTATGCCAAAATATTGGCAAGGTCTGTTATCTATGAAAAACCTGAATAATTAAATTAGGAATTTTGAGTCTCTTAAATGAACAATCACTGTGTGGTGTTTTTTACTTTGTTTTTAAATTGAAGGCATTACATTTAAATATAATAAGAGCAAATGATATTTGAGTTGTGATGATAAATTATTTTAAAATATAAACTCCTCTAAAATATACACAGGGATGTTTCAGACAAATGCTTATAGTTCATACTTTGCTACAAGTGGTAGTGAAAATTGCAGAAAAAACAATGCAGGGAAAATTAAGGGCAATACTCTCCCACTCTCCCACATTATGCTTGATGAACTAAAATGATTTATAATTATAAATAGTTTTATTTTCCTGGAGGATAAAAATGTTGTATAGAATGGTCAAATTTAATCATCCTGAAAGGTGCAATTCTGGATACTCTGCTGAGACCCAAGTGTGGCAGCCATGAAATGTAGATAGCCTGCTGCAGAGAGCCTAGTTGACTGATAGCCCCACCAGCCGACTATCAGAGTCCACCACCGTGTTTATGCTGAGGCTGTACTTCCACCTGCCCATTTCTATGGATAGAGGGGGTATTAATACTCTCATTGGAGCCTTTGGCTTGGGGACTTCCCATCAGCCTGGTCAAAATTTTCTTTGAACTGCACAGGAGTCTGACTCTGTCTAGGCAATTCACCTCCCCTTGCCCTCTTTTCTCACAATTGTTAGATCTGCTTGCAGTCAATGGACTCTCCTTGCTTACTCCTGCTCCTCTATTATTTACCTATTGTCAATATTATTTATTGTCCTGTCCCACGGTAGTGTCTGCGCTGCAGAGCAACTGAACTAACACACCAAGTCAATAAATCCTTACCTATGAAGAGGACTGAAAATGAGTTGAAAGTGAACTATTACAGTGTATTTTGAACATCATTTCTAAAACCATTTGTTGAATGTGGGCACTTGAAAGTAACTTGAAAAAGGAATCTGTTAAAAACTGCCAGATGAATAAAGTCTTCACCTCCAACCTTCAGAAAAACATGTAATTCTTACAGGTCAATCCTCTTTAAGAAGAAAAAGCGAGGCTTTCTAAGTTGATAGTTATTTAGGCTAGGGATGGCAGGGTGGTTAAGGGGAGAGTGAAATAATTGAAAATGCCCTTCACATGATATACTGCACTATTCACTGCACACAGGTACTGCTCAAATCTAATTTCACATATAAACTTTGTGAACTAAACTTCTTTTGCTAAGAAAAAAAAGTATGAATGGAGTGAGCTTTGGTTCAGGGATCTAGGTAAAAAAAATATTTTTATGTGCTTCAAAATCAAGAAGATGATATGCATATATTTTTAAAATAATTCGGATATTTTTAAATAATCAGATTAATTTTTCCCCATTCATTTATTTGCTAATTCAACAGTTTAGTTAGTTAGTTTGAAGCCCTAACTATGGCACACATTCTGCTTGGGATTCAAAATACAGATGCAAATAAAACACAAACCTTGCCACAGTCTGATTAAAGAGCCAGGCAACAAAGTAAACATTTTAAACAGCATGTATTTGTGATAAGTATAAGAAAATGTGAGTGGAGTACAAAAGAATGACACCTAATTCATTGTGAAGGTATTACCAAAGGAAGTAATGCCTCTGACAAGCTTTGAAAGGTAGAGTTAGTCAAGAAAATAGGGTCGTGAACGTGTATCACTGATATCACGGGTATGAAAGAAGAGCTTTGGTAGAAGTGATTCAAACCACAGAAGCACAAAATAATTATTGGGTGAACTGAGATGAGGATTTATGATGAGGTTTGAATGAAACAAATTAGAAAGCATCTTGTAGACTTTACTATTATTAAATGTTATTCTTTGATCAGTGTGGAGCTACTTATGCATCTTAAGTAGAAGTTGTAGAGTGAGCTCACAGAGAAAAAGTAGCAGGCTACTCCAAGAGTCCAGATAATAGAGGACGAGCATCTGAACCAAATGGCAGGGATAAAAAGTCAATACACAATGGAATACTACATTGCTGTAAAAAGGAGTTCTTACCATTTGCCACAGCATGGATGGAACTGGAGAGCATTATGCTAAGTGAAATAAGCCAGTCAATGAAAGAAAAATACCACATGATCTCACTCATTTATGGATAATAAAGACCATTATAAACTGATGAACAAAAATAGATACAGAGGCAGAGCAGCATCGAACAGACTGTCAAACTACAGCAGGAAGGCCGGGGAGGGTTGGAAGGTCAAGGGGGGAAAAAAGGAGACATATGTAATACCCTTTGTAATACTTTAAGCAATAAAACAAAAATTTTTTTAAAAAGTCAATGGCTACATACTAATGGAAATTAATGCAGTTTAATGACAGATCACAGGAAATAAGAAAAAAAAACTTTCAAAGATGAATTCCAAGTTTCTAGCTAAACAGAGTGGTGGATAGTGATGCTATTAATTGAGATAATGAAAAGAGGAATAGAATTTAAAATGAAATGTAGTGCACTTTTCATGAAATTGAGTTTATCAAAGGCACATCCATGTAGATAATTGTGTATATATTCAAAACATTATAGAAACAGTCTCATTCAGTGATATAGGCTTGGTGGTCGACTTATAATAGGTATTTGAAATCTAAGATATAAATACAACTGTGCAGAGGAACAAAACAAAGTAAGAAAACAAGAGTCCTGACAAAAGCCTGGAGAATATAACCATTCCATTTCGCTGAGGAATAATAACATTTGTACTATACTAAGATTGTAACAAACTGATATTTACAGGAATGATATGAAAGAGACTATGATGTAACATGTTATATTTTACAAAACTCTCTTCTCTCCAGTTTTCCAACTAAATTCTTATAATAGCGTTGTGAGATAGTTTGATACTGAGAAGAGTTAGAAACAGGGTTAGGCAGACAGGGTAGGGGTGAGAGGAAGGAGGAAATATGGACATGACCATTGGAGCCATCTAAAACTGTTACAGGATTCCAAGGCAGGAGAAATAGGAAAACTGAGACAGGAAAGTTAAAATGAGGCCAAACAGTGTGGCCAACTTGTAACTAACAAGCCATTATCTTCCCCGGCCATGGACATAGAGCAAATGGTTAAAACAAAACAAAACACCTCTCTGATGAAAAAATGCAGAAAGGGAAGGGGGGAAATGAAAAAGGGAAAAAGAAAGGTTTTGCTCCCTAAGCAGAGAAACCAACAATCTCAAGGCTTGGCAAGATAAAGTCGCCAGGTGCTTTTCATAAATTCTGGGAGGGCCACAACAGACTGAAAAAAGGGACCTTGAGAATTAATCTGTACCAAAATAGTTAGCAGAGGAATTCTGAAGCCTGTAGACAGGAAGGTTTATAATGCCTCAGGCCCCCACCCAACTTGCTCTTCAGATTAGCTGAGAGCCCATCTGTGCCCATAAGCCAGATGTATAGGTTTGTTTGCACATCAAAGCAACCAGTCAACTGGTTGTTCGGTCATTTGGTCGCTTAGGGATATATATATAGAGGTCCGGTGCACGAAATTGTGCACAGGTGGGGTCCCACAGCCTGGCCAGCGATCGGGGCCCATCGGGGCTGTCTCGCCCAGTCCTGATCAGGGCTGATTGGGGCCCGCTGGCTGGGGAGAGGGACCTCGGAGGTTGACTGGCCACGGGAGGTTGGCTGTGGGAGCACACTGACCACTAGGGACACAACTCCTGCATTGAACGTCTGCCCCCTGGTGGTCAGTGTGTATCATAGCGACTTGTCGACCGGTTGTTCAGTTGTTTGGTCGTCCGGTCCTTTAGGCTTTTATATATATAGATAGATAATTTCTGTATCAGTATGGCTAAACGAAAATAACACATTACAGCAATCTCCTCTTTGAACCTTTGGTCTCTAGATCCCTTACTATTTCTTTTTCCTCTTGAAGCTATCAAATTTACTCCATGTTCAAAATCCCCCCCACAAGGTTGCTGTGAGAATAATACACAGTCATTGAAACAAGTAGCTTTTTCAATCAGCATACATTTTATTTCAAATCTTCTCCCTAAGTACTTGCTTTTTATAATACTGTATGAGAATATTTAATTTGTATAATAGGAAAATAATTGATGTGGCTCATCTATTGAAGCTTACATGGAAATACCTAATGCATGTTTTGATGTCTGCTGTATGTGATGTGGGGCTATTATCAATGTAGAAACTCAGAGAAAACATGCCAAATATAATTTCTCAAGCTTTTAGCTTGCTTTGCGTTGTTAATATCTATTCACAACCAAAAACAATGTTCCAAACACAATAAAATATAATTCAACAGATCTTTACATAAATGTGGGTACATCATGAAAATTTTTGCATCATGTCAGACACCAAAGTCTATTTGCAAATATTATACTTGAAATCCTGAATAGTCCTCCATTTATGTATGATTTCACAGTCAAGCAAAATTGAGGTATTTTAAGGGAAAAAAATAACCACAAAGAAAAGATTTAGATAAGATTGGCAACACTTTTACCTAGAATGATTTGATTACATTTGCACACATATTCTGACAGGCTTTATCTAGAAGTACATCAGCATCATTTGACAGTATACAATTATAAAACAATATAAGGTACAGACATGGCATTTATATGCAGTGCGCACATGCAGATCTTGTTGGTGTTACACTTTAGTAATTTAAAATCATCAAGATATTGTTCTGTTGTCTTATTCCCTTTAAAAAAAATAATTATATGGCCTGGCTGGTGTGGGTCACTGGTTGAGCACTGACCCATGCACCAGAGGGCTGCTGTTAAACATGCCTGAGTTTCAGTCCCCAGTAAGAAGCATGCAAGATCCCCAGTAGGGGGTGTGCAAGAAGCAGATGATCAATTTTTTTTTGTTGTTGTTGTTTTTCCCTCTCTTTCCTTCCCATTCTCTCTTTCTAAAATTAATAGAAGACATATTATAAAAAAAGAATTATATGTGAATCCAAATTATGTCTAATAGCATTAGCTATAGAGTCCAAGCATAGTTTTATAGCTCTTTGTTAGGACTCTCCTATTTGAATATGTTTTGCATTGGTGTATTATAAAATTAAACACTGCAATTGCTTTTTTTCTATGCTAATCAATAAATGGTGCATAGTATTACCTAGATATAAATGAAACCTCTTTTAGTATTTGTATGAGCTTTTAGATACTACAATTTAGTTAGTAATTGAATGAATTGAAAAAGCAAAATCTAAATATACATGGTCTGTCTGTAGATGCAAAATAGAAATGTATAATTGAGTAAAAAGAGAAGAAAGCAAAATTAGTCGGAACTGTTGTAGCCAGTTCACTTTATTATCCAGATGGAATGTAGCCAAATTAGCTAAGTAAAATTCCAGACTAAATCATAAAAATTGCAAGTGATAAAAAGTACTTAATGATTTCTCCATGCAGGCCTTGATATTGTATAGGTTGGACTAAAAGGAAATGAAAGCAGAAACTATTAACTAATCAGGTTGGGACAAGTTCAGATGGCTTTCACAATATAAAAGGTTTATGGCTCTGCACATGTATTAAAAACTAATTCTAAATAGTTCTATGTGTAGGTTTGTAATCAACTCAATACATTTCTGAAGCCAAATGCCAATTAAATTCTAGATATCATCAAATAGGTATTACAAGGTAAAAAGGCAGCATAACTCTGATGGCTAATATTATATATCAACATGGCTGGGCCATGATGCCCAAGTACTTGGTCAAACTACATTATGGATATTTCTGTTAAGGTGTTTCTTGGATGAAATTAATATCAAAATCAATAAAACAGGTTATCATCCATGATGTGGGTGGGCCTCATCTAATCAATTGAAGGCCTTAAAAGAATAAATATTGAACATAGATGCCAAAATCCTCAACAAAATCTTAGCAAATCGGATCCAGCAGTACATCAGAAAGATCATACACCATGACCAAATAGGATTTATCCCAGGGATGCAAGGATGGTACAATATCCGCAAATCAATAAATGTGATACATCACATAAACAAATTGAAAGAAAAAAACCACATGGTCATATCAATTGATGCAGAAAAAGCATTTGACAAAATCCAACACCCATTTCTGATAAAAACTCTCAGCAAGGTGGGAATAGAAGGATCATACCTCAACAAAATAAAAGCCACATATGACAAACCCACAGCCAACATCATACTCAATGGACAAAAACTAAAACCATTTCCCTTAAGAACAGGAACAAGACAGGGATGCCCACTCTCACCACTCCTGTTAGACATAGTACTGGAAGTATTAGCCATTGCATTTAGACAAGAAGAAGAAATAAAAGGAATCCAAATTGGAAAAGAAGAAGTAAAACTGTCCTTATTTGCAGACGACATGATATTATACATAAAAAACCCTAAAGACTCCATCAAAAAACTACTAGACTTAATAAATGAATTTGGCAATGTAGCAGGATACAAAATTAATGCCAAGAAATCTATGGCATTTCTATACATCAATAGTGAGCTTACAGAAAGAGAGATAAAAAAAGCAATCCCATTTATCATCACACCAAAAAAATTAAGATACCTAGGAATAAACTTAACTAAAGAAGTAAAAGACCTCTACTCAGAAAACTACAGGACGTTGAAAAAAGAGATAGAGGAAGACATAAACAGATGGAAGAACATACCGTGTTCATGGATTGGTAGAATCAACATCATTAAAATGTCCATACTACCCAAAGCAATCTATAAATTCAACGCACTTCCCATTAAAATACCAACGGCATACTTCACAGATCTAGAACGAACTCTCCAAAAATTCATCTGGAACAAAAAACGACCCCGAATAGCTGCAGCGATCCTGAGAAAGAACAAAGTAGGTGGGATCTCAATACCAGATATCAAGCTGTATTACAAAGCCACTGTTCTCAAAACTGCCTGGTACTGGCACAAGAACAGACATATAGATCAATGGAATAGAATAGAGAGCCCAGAAATCAGCCCCAACCAATACGCTCAATTAATATTTGACAAAGGAGGCAAGAACATACAATGGAGTCAAGACAGTCTCTTCAATAAATGGTGCTGGGAAAATTGGACAGATACATGCAAGAAAATGAAACTAGACCACCAACTTACACCATACACAAAAATAAACTCAAAATGGATAAAGGACTTAAATATACGACAGGAAACCATAAAAATACTAGAAGAATCCAAAGGCAACAAAATCTCAGACCTATGCCGAAGCAATTTCTTCACCGATACAGATCCTAGGGCATTGGAAACTAAAGAGAAAATAAACAAATGGGACTACATCAAAATAAAAAGTTTCTGCACAGCAAAAGAAACCATCAACAAAACAACAAGAAAGCCCACTACATGGGAGAACATATTTGCCAACATTATATCTGATAAGGGCCTAATCTCCAACATTTATAGGGAACTCATACAACTTAACAAAAGGAAGATAAACAATCCAATCAAAAAATGGGCAAAGGACCTAAATAGACACCTTTTAAAAGAGGACATTCAGAAAGCCAAGAGACATATGAAAACATGCTCAAAGTCACTAATCATCCGAGAGATGCAAATCAAAACAACAATGAGGTACCATCTCACACCTGTCAGAATGGCTATCATCAACAAATCAACAAACGACAAGTGCTGGAGAGGATGTGGAGAAAAAGGAACACTTGTGCACTGCTGGTGGGAATGCAGACTGGTGCAGCCACTATGGAAGACAGTATGGAGTTTCCTCAAAAAACTGGAAATGGAACTCCCATTTGACCCTGTGATCCCACTTCTAGGAATATATCCCAAGAAACCAAAAACACCAATCAGAAAGGATATATGCACCCCTATGTTCATAGCAGCACAATTCACCATAGCTAAGATTTGGAAACAGCCTAAGTGCCCATCAGTAGATGAATGGATTAGAAAACTGTGGTACATCTACACGATGGAATACTATGCTGCTGTAAAAAAGAAGGAACTCTTACCATTTGCAACAGCATGGATGGAACTGGAGAGCATTATGCTAAGTGAAATAAGCCAGTCAATGAAGGAAAAATACCACATGATCTCACTCATTCATGGATAATAGAGACCATTATAAACTTTTGAACAAGACACTGGGGCATGGGAGGTTAGGGGAGGGTCAAGGGGAGAAAAAAAGAGGAGACATATATAATACTCTTTGTAATACTTTAAGCAATAAAACAATTTAAAAATCACAATGAGGTATCACCTCACACACATACACACACACAAAATAAATAAAAATAAATAAATAAATAAATAAATATTGACCTCAACTGAAAAAGAAGAAATTCTGCTAGCAGACTGCCTTTGAACTCAATCTGCAACTGTTCCCTGGTATGTGTCTTGCCAGCCTGAATTTCAGATTTTGAATTCTCTAAATCAACGCATTCTCAAGCGCCAATTTCTTAAATCTCTCGCTACGTATATACACATATGCTGTTGTTTCTATTTCTCTGGAAAACTCTAATAGATATTTTGGCACAGGGAAGTAGGGTGCTGCTATAACAAATAACACAGTATGTGGAAGAGGTTTTGGAACTGGGTAATGGGTAGACACTGGAAGAATTTTGAGGTGCATGTTATGAAAAACCTAGGTTGTCTTGAAAAGATGTTAGTGGATATATGGATGTTAAAGCTACTTCTGGTGAGGCCTCCTATGAAAATGAGGAATATGTTATGGACATTGGATGAAAGGTGATCTTTTTAATAAAATGGCAAAGAACTGAATGGTGTTTCAGTGTTTTGTGCAAGGTACAATTTGTAAGAGATGAATTTGGTTATTTAGCTGAGAAGAATTTAAAGCTTTGTGAAGATTCAGCCTGGTTTATCCTTACTGATTATGGTAAATGTGAGGGGAGAATTATAAATTGAAGAAGGAATTGTTAAGCAAAAGGGAACCAGAGCTTAAAGATCTGGAAAATTCTCAGCCTATCCATATTGCACAAATTGAGAAAGCATGCTCAGGAGAAAACACCGAGGGTGTGCCTTCACATTTATTTGATAGAGAGATTATTGATAGGACTCATGAATTGAATCAGACATCTTAGAAGCCAAGAAGAGAGATGGGGTTACACCAGCACCAGTAGAAACACTGCTAGTGTGGACTTAGGACAGGAATGGGACCACGAAGGAAGGGTGTGGACTTCTGGGCTTTGACAGATTGGGAAAACAGAGTTATCAAAGTAAATGGCCCCTGGTATCAGCAGGCTCGCCACGGCCACCACAAGACCAGAGGGCACATGTCCAAAGGGCAAGGCTGTCCCTTCTTCAGTTCCGGAGGGTAGGCCACCTCCTTTGTTTCAGTGCGCCAGGCTGCTGCTCCCGTGGGCCCGTAAGTGGAGGTGCCAATCTGGTTGCTTAGAGGACAGAGCACTGAGACAAAGTGGATTATTCTCCATCATGAAAAATCTTATGAAATTCATTCTGCCAGATTTTGGAATTAGTTGGTTCCTGTGACCATTTTTTAGTTTCCAATTTTTCCCTTTTGGAAGGGGAATGTCTCCTTATGCCTATGTTATCACTCTATTTTGGAAGCAGATAACTTGTCTGATGTCACAGGTTCATTATTAGAAAGGAATTTTGCCTCAGGAAGTATCATAATTCCACTATCAACTATACTTAATTTAGGTGAGACTTGGGATTCAGAATTAATCATGGAACAGGGTAAGACTTTTAGGTTGCTGAGATGGGGAGGAATTTAGTTTGCATGTGAGAAAGACATGAATTTTGGGGGTCCATGGTGTGGAGTTTTATAGGCTAAATTGTGTCTCCCAAAATTCAATTTCAGTCCAACCCCCAGTACCTCAGAAGGTGACTATTTTAAAGAAAAGGCCTTTAAAGAAGTGATTAGTTGAAAATGAGGTTATTAAATGGGCTCTAATTCAATCTGACTGGTGTTCTTCTAAGAGGAAATTTTGACACTCAAAGAGCCACCAGAGATGCATGTGCACAGAGCAGGAGACCATGTAAGGACACTACAAGAAGGCAGCCATCAGCAAGCTAAGGAGGAAGGGCCCAGAAGAAACCAAATTTGCTGAAACCTTGATCTTGGACTTCTAGCTACCAGAACTGAGAGCAAAAATAATTTCTGTTGTGTAAGCCACCCAGTCTATGGTATCATGATCCTAACATTGCAAGAATAGTTAATATAATATAGAAACTTCCAAGAATGTCTTGATTTCAGGACTTCCTGGAAGTGGTTGATGAGAGAGAAAGACTTCAATTTAAATATAGACTAGATTTTATTAAAGTTTTTTGAGCTGAAGCTTTTGAACATGAGTAAGTACTTAAATCAGACAAGTTCTAAAATTAGTTACACTCTCTAGAAACTTGAAGCAATATAAGAAAGTACCAATTTACACAACTGACTGAAAAAGTTAAGTCATAGCCTTGAAGAGTAGCATTCATTATGGGAAATTATAACACTACTAGAGGCCCAATGCATGAAGATTCATGCAAGAATGGGCCTCCCTTCCCCTGGCCGCCAACACCACCTTCGCTCCAGCCCAGAGCCACCTTTCTGCCTTCCCACGTGGCCCAGAGGCCTGGAGTGGCTGGGGTGGTGCAGGAATGCCTGTGTCGTCGCCATGGTGATGATGCAAGTGTCCCACCCCTCCCCTAGCCACTTGGCACCTGTGTATGCAAATTAATCTGCCGTCTTTGTTGAGTTAATTTGCTTACTCACTCCTGATTGGCTGGTGGGTGTCACGAAGATATGGTCAATTTGTATCTTTCTCTTTTATTAGTGTAGATTATAGACGAATTGACATATTTGCAGTACACCCCTAACCTTTGAGATAGGCATTGCTGAGGACAGTGCTGCTCTCTGACAAAGCATTACTTGAGAAGTTTATGAAGAATTTTAAGAGCAATGCATTAACTATTAACTTACACAGCACAGGATTTCTGAGATGTTTTAGTGTAAGTTTTTCTTTAGAGGAAAATGTTTCCTCTTCCCTCACCCTATGAGTCACATAATTGGGCAAGCTCTATATATAATTCTTCTAGTGAATACTCTATAAGAATTATCTTCCTATGGAATTGGCTACAGGGATTTTTACATATCTCATCAAACTTTAAAATTATTTTGGAAGCTGAAAGAGCAGTGTGTAAATGAGAAATGAGACACAAAGTTGAATACTTCAAAAATGAGGTCACTGAGGACAAAATTAAAAGAAGAAAATTACAAATACTGTACTAACTTTCTTGAAAGCACAATAATAAATTCAGTTAAATAATTCTAACTCAGTTTTCTTAATGATCTATACATTCACTTCTTCTTCCTTTTGTATTGTCATCTGCCTAGTCTATGTGTTTCCATAGTCTTATCAATTTTGTAACATTTGTAGCTATGTATTTAAGGCATCTTAATACTTTTCCTATAAAATTTCACATTTATCACCAATAATGTATGAGGAATTATGTATAGTACTCTAAAATGCATTTTGTGTTTCTTAAGCTATGTTTCATGGAAAGAGGAGTAGATGGTATGAGGTGAAACTAATACCTGTCAAATAAGACTAATATTTTAAAAAGAGTTGTGGCATCTCAATGAAGGAATTTATTTCAAATGATTAAAAATATTGGGGCTCAAGAACTGAATATGAATCAGATTACATGGATGATTAATAGAATCACTGATTTGTTTTGAAAGGGAAAATATAAAGTCATTTTTTAAGACTACTTGTAGAAATAAAAATATATATATATGGTGGTTTTTTCAGTAAGCAATTGAAATGGAACTTTTGAGGCCTGGCGGTATAAAGGGAGAATGATTCACTTTAGGGAAATAGTTGAAACATAGTCAATAAGCTCACCAATAAAATTAGGGAAGAACAGGTTACCTGGACATAAGGGTACCTATCTATGCATTAGTCATATCAAGAAGGAAGTGGAAGCATAGTTGTACCTATTGTACCTACTGTTGAAACACAATAAAGAAAAAGTTATTTAAATTGTATAGTAATAGAATTATTTTCAACTGCCAGAGGAGGATAAACTATCAAGAATTATATGATGAGTAATATAAAGTGATGTAATATTGTTTTAAAGAACAAGTGGGGGTGGGAACCCACTGGATTTTATAATTAAAAGAAAAATGGCAAAGTTCAAGGAAACAGAAAATCTGTTTCTTGCCAGTGATTTGTTTTAGGAAATAGTAAAGAGTAATATAAGTTTTATTAAATGTAGAACTTTTTATCTAATTTGAGAAAGCATAAAGGAAAATAGCTCAGAGATGATGAGTTTTATAAAGTATTCAGTGTTTTCTGTACTTCTTGGGATTATATCCTCAAGGAGTAAAGAAGGAACACCAAATTAACAACAAAACAAACTGTTAGCTGAAATTCTAAGGCTACAGTAAATCAATAGGTATTTAAGATTTAATTTTCTATGGTTACACATTTTTCTAGTATTTTCTTTACTATCATGTATATTATAAAATTAGTTTTTTGCTATTAAAGGAGCATATTCTCATTTAATTTTTTTATAAAATGAAAAATAAAGATAAGCAAAACAAACCAATCATTGAAATGTCTTATTATTTATTATGAGTTTCAATTTAAAATAATTAGCAGAAATATGAATTAATGTGTAACTTTGAATGATTTTGTAACAGGACTCTAATGATTTGGGTATTCTCTCAATTTATGTAACTAGTAAATAGATAAGGTCCTTGTCTAAACAGAAAAGTAAAGTCAACAGTGGTGGTTAAGTTTTAAATATGAATATCCTTAGTGAGGGAATATATTAGTTATAATATGTTTACTCATAAATTATGAATATAAATTAAATCATATGAAGTAAAAACATACATAGTAATTTTTGGTGTTTTAAAATTAATTTACATAAATAATTGTAAAATTTATTTTAAAGTACAAAAATTTTTTGGTCAGTAAATATAAAGTCCTTAATAATTTATGAAACCATTTGTTTTAAAAACTTCCATAATTATTTTAGATTATCAAACATTTGTTTCACAGAATATTTGTTACCAACTTCTGAGAACACTAATAAATTCTCTTGGCTTTTTCACATGAAATAGTGTTGTGCTGACAGCATAATAATACTGAGAAAAAAGCTTTTAAAATAATATCAATTTTCAATAATACATCATGCATGGTGCATGATAATAGTTGCTCTACAAAACAATTTTTGATGTGATCTTTTCTGTTTTCTTCATACCTTTTTAAAGTTTCTGCATCATCAAAACATTGTTTTCTTATTCAAGACAATAGAGTTTAAAAAAATCTTGTGAGTTTCCTGCAATTGGCTGAAACTTTCATGCCTTTCATTCAGGTCTCCATTAATCGAAAGTGGTTTTAGCTAGCTGTACTCAAGCATTTCAGTCAATTACCACCTTTTACCTTGTTATTATCATAAAGGACCATTTCTTTGCTAAAATGGTCAATTAAGTTCATGAAAATAAATGGTGAGGAATATACTGTTTGTTAGCTGTACTGTCAAGAGTACACTGGTCTTAGGGAAAAACATTTTAGAGGATTTCTTCATGAATAGAAATAGCTTTCAACAGACTAGATGTTTGTTCGCATTTCTTTTTTTCTCTGGCCACAATTCAGAGTTAACAAGCCAGTAATTGAGTATTTGAAAGCTCTTAAAATATCTACCATGTACTTAACAAAGGGTCCCATGTTTTTACTTAACTATTCCATTTGTATAAAGTACATTTTAGAATCAATTGATGTAGCAGGTTTTACTTGAAAAGCATCAGGAAAAAGTTCATTTTTCTTTTTTAAATCTAGAAAAATGGCATAAAATATATACAGAAATGTCATAGCAATTAATGTAAAACTTGAAATAGAAAATCAAATGGACAGCAGACCCCTAATTTGCTTAATAATGTAACATTACAGATGTTCAAAGCAAGAATATAGGTTTGAATAGTGCTGCATTCTATTTTTTATACTCTAATTCTTACTTTTGTTCTTAAAACAAACTTAAAAGTATTTCTGTCACCCTATACTAGGCTCAATGTATATTCTAGTGCTGATAGGCAAAACCATATATACGGCATCTGCCACTCTATCCTGAAAAATACATGCTATAAATATGCTAAATTGTTAGTAGTAAATCCATTAAGAAAAAAAATCCATGTATTTTTTGTTTGCTATTTTTTATTGTTGCAAATATTTCCTCCACAAATATCCTATATAATAAAGAGGTAATATGAAAATTGACTATCACGCCCCCATACAAGATGGCCGCCCCCATGTGGTCACAAGATGGCCAGCAGGGGAGGGCAGTTGGGGACAAGTAGGCCTGCAGGGGAGGGTAGTTGGGGGCGATTGGTCCGGCATGGGAGCAGTTAAGTGTCAATCAGGCCAGCAGGGGAGCGGTTAGGGGGTTATTAGGCTGGCAGGTGGAAGTGGTTAGGGGCAATCAGGCAGGCAAGCAGACAAGCGGTTGGGAGCCAGCAGTCCTGGATTGTATAGATTTAAGTACTTACTCATGTATAAATACTACATAAAACTACTTAAACTTGTAGTATTAAGTTTCATGCAATGCTCAACCACACCAGCCAAGCTAGACTATAAATAGATTGTCTGATTTAAGTACTTACTTATGTTCAAATGTATAGATCATTAAGAAAACTGGATTTAGGCAGATCCACAGGGATCGGGCCTAAACCGGCAGTCGGACATCCCCTCTCTAGCTTGCCAGTCTACCTGAAAAATTGTGGACTTGCCAGCCCCCACAAAAACGTAAGTCAATTTCTTCTTTCTCTGGAGACCCCTGAATAATAGAGGTTTTTGTACAAATGTGGTGGCACAACAACCCACAGACAAAAATCATTATGCACTAGGAATGCTCTATTTGCTTTATTTATTTATTTATTTATTTAATGTTTTTATTTATTTGTTTATTTATTTTGAGAGTTCATTGTTGAGAGTATTACAGATGTTCCCCTTTCCCGCCCCATAGTCCCTCTCCACCTGGTTCCTGCCCCACCCCAGGCCTTCACTCCCCTATTGTTTGTGTCCATAGGTAATGCATATATGCAAATGTTCTTTGGTTAATTTCTTCCCAATCCCCTCTTCCCTCTGAGATTCATCAGTTTGTTCCATGTTTCCATGTCTCTGGTTCTATTTTATTCATTAGTTTAATTTGTTTGTTATATTCCTCATTCACTTATTTTTATTTTTAGATTCAATTTTTGGTAGATATGTATTTGTCATTTTATTATTCATATTTTTAATCATTTTTCTTCTTTGTTTTCTTAAAGAATATCCTTCAACACTTTATGTAATACTAGTTTAGTGTTGATGAAATCCTTTAGCTTTTTCTGGTCTGTGAAGCTCTTTATCTGACCTTCAATGCTAAATGAGAGCTTTGGTGGGTAGAATAATTTTGCTTGTAGGTTCTTGCTATTCATCACTTTGAATATTTCTTGCCACTCCCTTCTGGCCTGTAAAATTTCTGTTGAGAAATCAGCTGACAGTCATATGGGTACTCCCTTGTAGGTAACTAATTGCTTTTCTATTATTGCTTTTAAGATTCTCTCTTTATCTTTAACCTTTGGCATTCTCATTAGGATGTATCTTGGTATGGGCTTCTTTGGGGCCCTCTTATTTGGGACTTTCTGCCCTTCTGGACTTGTTAGCCTATTTTTTTTCACCAGGTAGGGAAATTTTTCTGTCATTATTTCTTTAAATAGTTTTTCAATATCTTGCTCACACTCTTCTCGTTCTGGTATCCCCATGATGTGAATGTTGGTATGTTTGAAGTTGTCCCAGAGGCTCCTTACATTATTTTCATATTTTTGGATTCCTTTTTTTTTCTCTCTCTCTCTTCTGATTAGGTGTTCTTTGCTTCCTCATATGCCAAATCTCTAATTTGATTCTAGGAATCCTCTGCTCTACTGTTGATTCCCTGTAAATTATTCTTCATTTCAGTTAGTGTATCCTTCATTTCTGACTGGTCCTTTTTCATGTCTTTGATGTTCTCACTAATTTCCTTGAAATTCTCTCTAAGATCCTTGAAAGTCTCACTAAGTCCCTTGAAGCTCTCATGAAGATCCTTGAGCATCCTTATAACCATTGTTTTGAACTCTGTACCTAGTAGTTTGCTTGCTTCCATTTCATTTAGATATTTTTCTGGAGATAGTAAAGGGTAAAAGGGGCCAAACATATGGTGACAGAAGACAAATTGACTTTGAGTGCTGAGCACACAATACAATATTTAGATCATGTATCATTGAAAATGTATGCTTAAAACCTATATAATTTTATTAACCAATTTCACCCCAATAAAAAACAAGAGTATGTAACATAAAAATATCAATAAAAATAGCATGGCATTGACATTAAACAGACACATAGATAAATAGAGCAGAATACAGAGTCCAGAAATAAATGCATGCAAATATGATCATTTAATTTTTTACAACAGAGCTTAGAATATACAATGAAGAAAGGACCGTCAGTGTAATAAATGGTGTTGGGAAAATTGGATATCCACAAGCAAAGAGGTTAAGCTCTGTGACATTGGCCTTGGCAATGACTTTTTAAAAATCTGACACCATACAAAGTTAACAAAGGCAAAAATAAACAAGTTTTATTACATCACTAAAATGCTTCTGCACAGAAAAGAAAACCATCAACAAAATGAAAAGCAACCTATAGAATGGGGGAAAATATTTGCAAACCACATATCTAATAAGGGGCTAATATCCAAAATATACAAGAAACTCGTACAAGTTAATATAACCACTCCCCCCCACACACACACACATACACAAATATCCTAATAAATGGACAAAGGACCTCAATAGACTTTTACCAAAGAAGACAAACAAATGGCCTTCATGTACATGAAAAGCAGTTCAACACCACTAATCATAGTAAAATGCAAACCAAAGTAAAAAATATATC
This sequence comes from Myotis brandtii, assembly GCF_000412655.1. Taxonomy (NCBI): domain Eukaryota; kingdom Metazoa; phylum Chordata; class Mammalia; order Chiroptera; family Vespertilionidae; genus Myotis; species Myotis brandtii. The sequence continues at coordinate 2,529,495 of NW_005358650.1, forward strand.
ACCTCATGACTGGTAAGATGTCTATTATCAAACAGACAAGAGATAAATGTTGGTGAAGATATGGAGAAAATGGAACCTTGTATACATACTGTTGGTGGAAATGTAAACTTCTATGGCCAGTATGGAAAACAGTATGGAAGTTCTTCAAGAAATTTAAAAATAGAACTATATATATAGGAAGGAAACAAACTCAATATTACTAAGAGATACCTTACTTCCTTACCTTCATGTTCATCGCAGAATCTTTCACAAAGCCGAAGAATGGAAACAATCTCACCGGCTCCCAACAGATGAAAGGACAGTGAGGCATGTGAGATAGATAGAAAGATAATAGAAAATCATCAGCCTTAAAAAAGAAGGAAATCTTGTCTTTTGCAACAACATGGATGATTCTGGGGTGCATTATGCTAAATGAAATAAACCAGATAGAGAATGACAAATACTGCATGGGATCACTTATATGTGGAATCTAAAAAAAGTTTTGAAACTATGGAAATGGTAAAATGACTGTTGCCAGAGGCTGGTGGTAGTGGAAGTATGGAGAGTCTAAAAAAAAATGATACAAAGTTTCAGTTATAAGATGTGTAAGGTCTGAGGATATAATGTATATCATGGTGACTATATAATTGGTAATACTGTATTGCATAATTGAAATTTTCTAAGAGAGTAGAACATGAGTATTCTCATCATAAAGAAAGATTAAAAATTTAAATGAGGAATATTAAGATCATTTTTTTTTTCAAACTTAGGTCACTGTGGAAGCTGAAGTGCCTCACCAAGGAATAAAAAAAGTAGGGACCGGACCGTCTTGTAACGTGCTAGGAACTAAAATAAGGAAAAGAGTACTAGACATTGTTCATTACACAGAATGAGGTAACTTTCTTCATTAACTACCTCCATTATCCTATGAAAGTCAAGTACTTTTTTTCTAAATCACAAAAGAGTGAAAATGAGAAAGCTAAGTTTGCTTTGGACAATAGCTTCGGTGACATGCACCCTCTAGTTTTGGTAAAATGTGCTCCTTAAAATATTGCTTGGCTACACTAACACCACTCCTACCAAAAAAATATAAAAAGGGATTAAACAGGCAAACAAAGATGACTTGACTTCTCAACAAAACACAACTTCAGAATTTTAAAGAATAATTACAAAATGTCCATGGAAAATTTCAAGAAATGGTTAACATTATACAATCATTTTAAATATATTTACACAGATTATTACTTCAAAAGGAAAATATTTCTTAATGTAAAATTGTTTTTTGAAGAGGTAGAAATTTTAAAAAAATTAAGCAGACTATTTCACTGAAATATAATTTGTCATTCTTACATTATTTTAAATAAATTTTATTCAATGTAATTAAAAAATACTATGTTTAATTAAAAGAGATATGTGTGTAGGTTAATGAAAGTAAAAATCTCTTCTTATTAAGAATTACAAACTATGAAATATTTCCTGAAACAAAAATCTACCTCATAAAATGGAAAAGAAGTTTAATTGGTTACAGAAGATTCTTCTTTATTTAACAGCATAAGTCCCACTTTTAAACAAATCAAATTTCTCATTGGAAAAAAGAGCATACCAACTAAATATGTAAGTTACCATTTTGTATTAAACTCATAATGGAAACATTCAAGGATGAATTCAATTTTAGCTGATTTCCAAATAAAAGTATCAGACCCAAAATTTTTCCCAGAAATTTTGGGATTAGACCATATATATTTCTACAAGTAGAAATAGGGGAAAATTTCTACTTTTTACATATATATATATTTCTA
>NW_005358650.1:2531311-2547481 GCF_000412655.1 Myotis brandtii
ACACACACACACACACACACACACACACACACACACATACATATAAGTGTTTAATGTATTTAACATATTTTTATTGACTTCAGAGAGGAAGGGAGAGGGAGAGAGAGATAGAAACATCAATGATGAGAGAGAATCATTGATCGGCTGCCTCTTGCATGTCCCCTACTTGGGTCAAGCCCACTGACTGAGAATCCAACTGTGACCCCCTGGTTCATAGAGCAATGCTCAACCACACCAGCCAAGCTAGACTATAAATGTTATCATATATTCTTCTAAATGTAAACAAAGATTTCTGGGGGGAAAAATATTCTTAAACCATTATAGAATAATGTTGCATGGTTTATTATAATACTCTTTATAATATAATTAGAGGCCAGGTGCACAAATTTGTGCACTGGTGGGGTTCCTCAGCCTGTCCTGCAGGGGTCAGGCTGAAACTGGCTCTCCAAAATCCCCTGAGGGATCCCAGATTGTGAGAGGGTGCAGGCCAGGCCAAGGGATCCCACTGGTGCATGAATCTGTGCACTGGGCCTCTAATATGCATATAAGATCTTTGGTTAATATCTTCCCACCCTTCTCTCTGCCCCCTTCCCTCTGAGATTCATTAGTCTGTTCCATGTTTCCATGCCTGTGGTTTCTGCTCCTGTGTTGAGTGTCTGCCTCCTGATGGTCAGTGTGCATTATAGCTACAGGTTGGATGGCCGAACGGTTGGCCGGCCAGCCAGTCACTTAGGCTATCCTATATAATAAAAGGCTAATATGCAAATCGACCAAACGGCCAAATGACCAGTTGCTATGATGTGCACTGACCACCAGGAGGCAGACACTCAATGCAGGAGCTTCCCCCTGGTGGTCAGTGTGGTCAGTGCACTCCCACAGGGGGAGCGCTGCTCAGCCAGAATCCTTGAGCACAGCCTCAAGGCTGGCGAGCGCAGTGACTGTGGCAGGAGCCTCTCACTCCTCTGCGGCAGCACTAAGGATGTCTGACTGACGTCTTAGGTCTGCTCCTGTCAGTCAGACATCCCCCAAGGGCTCTCGGATTGTGAGAGGGTGCAAGCTGGGCTGAGGACCCCCCCCCCCTGAGTGCATGTATTTTGTGCACCAGGCCTCTAGATATATATTACTATATAGGCACTATATATTCTGTACTGTGCAATAACTAGGTGATTGGGTGATAAGTTCTTAGTATTAATCAAATCAAAGAATTATAATGGCTTATATGCAAATTAAAATATTATAAGGATAACTGTATCTGGGCACTCAGCTATCTTCAGGCCCATTTTAAACATAATTTCTATTCTAAACATTCTATCAATAAGTATAAACATCTCCTTGAAATTAAAGTATGTCTTTTTTTTTCTTGGATGCAGACAATTTATCTACTTTTTCTCTCTTATTAATCCACTTTGTTGAGGTATAATTTTATATTTTCAGTTTCCACATAAGATTAAAGAGAGCCAGTTCCTAAATTCTTTAACAATTAGATACACTACTATCAAATAAAATTTTTAACATGTTTGTTTCTAGGGATTTTTATAGAAAATGAAGCTGGACAAAGATCATGTATACAGTCCATTTGCAAATAATACAAGGCTTTCTTTCATCTCAAAGATAAATAAGACCTGGAACATCAATGTTTTTTTGAGATTGATGCCAGTTTCATAAAAAACAGTGGCAGGCTTAGGCAAACAAGTTTCAGGAACTGAATTATTGATACTACAGAAATCTAATAAAATAAAACACAATACAAAGCATGTGGGAATTTTTACAATAGAAGAGGGAAGACAAAATGTGAATTGTTTTAGGTGCATTAAACTTTCTCATTGTTAGGTTTCTCTAAGTCTGTACAACAGTTTCATTTTTCAGACCCTCAGTTAACTTTCCCTTCTAAAACAGAAATAATTTCAGATTATTTACTTTACCTTATCATTTATCATTAAATACATGTATACACATCCTGAATGTTTCATGCATTAAGTAATTTATGTTTGTATTACAAAATTCACATGTTCATGATATAAATTCTTTTGCAATACCCTAAATCTACTCCATATTAGAAACAACCATGTTTGAAATCTCCATCTAGTTCAAAAAGAGCAAAGCTGGTTATTTTTTTCCCCATAACCCTTTATTATTATTTGGCAAAGCAAGATACTTATAAAGCTATTTAATCAAAACTCAATGGGGTAAACACTGTGCAGTTATCTGTGAGTTTAATATTTTCCCCTAGGGCTCTTTGAATACTCTCACTCCAAGTTCTGGATCTTTCCTTTCTTCTTTTGAAAAGCATTCTCACATAATGTTTTTCCGCTATAAAAATGAAGGAACTTTTATCATTTGCAACAGCATGGATGGAACTGGAGAAAGAGATGCATACTTTTGCATTATACTAAGCAAAATAAGCCAGTCAGAGAAAAATAAATATCACATGATCTCACTCATATGTGGGATATAATGATCAACATAATTTGATGAACAAGAATAGATCCAGAGAGAAAATGGTAGGAGAGGGGATGGTTAGAGAGCAACCAAAGGACTTGTATGCATGCATATTAGCATAACCAATGGACACAGACACTGGGGTGGTGGGGGCTTGCCTTTGGTGGGAATGGCTGTGGGGGGGAGGGTCAATTGGGGAAAAAGAAGACATATGTAAAACTTTAGACAATTAAAAAAACATTCTCACATAGTGTTTTGGGAAGGATTTTATAAATTAATAATATATATTCTCTATTATATACATTATAAAATATATAATCTATATAATTTTTTCTTAAAATCTGTAATAAATTATAAAAACTATTGATATAAATTGATTCATTCATTAAGCAATTTAAACATTCCTACTATTTAAAATACCATAATTGTCATATAAATCTACATATAGCCCAATGCTTGACACTTAGTAGGTATCTAATAACTATCCATTAAGTGAGTTAGGCTAATACTTCTTTGTTGTGTGTGTTCCTGTTTGTTTATTTATTTAGATCTAGAGCATTTTAGTGCCTTGAAATATGGATTAAGCTAGGCTTTGGTCTTCTCAATGTGATGAAGTGTAGGTGACTCTAATCTTCAGCAATAACCACAGAGACTCAAGTCAAAAAATGCCTATAAAATCAAATATTTCTGAAAAGTCAGTTAGGTTTTCTCAAAAAGACAAACAAACAAAAAAAACCACCCCAAAATCTATTTACTTTTTAGTTCCCCTGCTCCCAAAAATGCATTGCATATTTAAGAGTATCAAATAAAAAATAATAAACTAAATTTAGATTTTTGTTTCAAACTGATATAACTGCATAGCCTCAAGAACCTAGGATGTAGACAACTATTTTAATAAGTCAAAAGTATGCATCTCTTTCTCACTTTCTTTCTTTTTTTTTCTCCTAAAGACCTAAAGTGACTTCTCAGAATCCTTACAGGCTAAAATTGCATTGAAGTCCTGGGACAAAGATAAATGAAGTTCCTGTTCAAGGTATTACAAGACCAATTAGCAACATATAAAATATAAATATCATCATAAATACATTAAAATAGACCCTTTAGAAGAATTAAGTCAATGGCAAATTTTGAAAATGAATGGTATTTACAAGGTTAAATACCTCAGAGGGTCATAAAATAGTAATTTAAAAGAAAGTACTATATATTTTTAAATGATATTTTATAACAATTGACGCAACTAAAAAAGAAGTTCTCCATATCTTTAAGTGTCTAAGTTAGGCTTATTGTCTCCAATTTCCTCACACACCTCTCCAGTAAAACCCATCACAACTCCCAACATTCTGCAGTCTCAGAAATTTACTTTGATTAGAAAATGTGTCATGCCTTACATCCCACCCTTCAAAAATACCTATTCCTTTATGTTTTTTTCCTCAGGAAAAAAAAGTACATACTTTCCCATAGATGTATTTCTTTATGTACATTGTTGAATTCATGTCATCCCATCTTTTAGAAAAATTAGTGCCCATTAACTCCCTCCCCTTTTCACACTTGCTTAAAATTTGTATTTATTTTCCTTCTTAACTCACAAGGGTAGCCCATACTTAATCATCCCAATTTCTCATGTTATCACATCTGGGCTACCACAGGACTTAAGCTATCACTTTTGCATGGAAATTTTTATAATAAGTTTATAAATGAAAATTAAATATTCCCACTGTCCTAGAAAAATACCCATTTTCACAATGGAAGCACTTCTTTCTACACTTAAGATTCAATCAATACCCATGAACACAGATAACAGTGTGGTGATGACAGAGGGAACTAGAAATGGGGGCTAGTTGGAGGGGGTCAAAATGGGGGAAAATGGGAACACATGTAATAGTGTCAAAAGTAAAAATTAAAGAAAAAAAATGCAGCATATGTAAAGCCCAAATACACACACACACACACACACACACACACACACACACACACACGAGATTCAATCAATTCCTTTAGAAACACTTCCACATTGAAAGTGTGTCAACTGCTAAACTCAAAGCATCCTAAAATCCTATATAAAAAGATCTATGCTTTGCTCAGTAAATTGTACCACACAAAATGATTCTCACTTGTTTAAGCAAGCAATACATTTAACTTTTATTTTCGAAATTATTCACGTTTTCACCTTTGAATAAATATCTAGGAGTGCAATGGGTGGGACACATGGTAAGTGTATGGCTAAATTTACAAGAAATGTTAACTGGATACAACCACCCTCTCTCATCACTAACACTGTTCCATACATATCTCAACTGGAATGTTTCCATAGCCTCCCAACTGCTCTGTTTCTATCCTTATACTCCTATTGGCCACCAAAACCACAGTGCTGATTTTAATGTGTGAATCAGATTATGTCGTTCCCTCATGCAGGACACTTCAATCAGTTTCTTTCACTCCTATAATAAAATATAAAGTTTCCATCATAGTTCCTTGCTTTCTCTAAAAATTTACATGCAATATTCTTCAGCCACACTAGCTGCTTGCCTTTCCTCAAACCTGACGAGTGTACCACAAACTCAGGGCCTTTAACTTGCTATTCCTGCTGCCTAAATATACTTTCTCAAGTATTCTTAGACATTTTTTTAACTTCCTAAAGTCGCTTTTTAAATATAATTTTAGATAGCTTGATTCAAGCAATCAAATTTTAAGAACATTCACTTTACTCTTTAGCTATGTTTGTGTTATTTTATTTATAGCATTTACTGCTTGTTAACATTATAAATGGGTTTACTTGTTTATTTTTGGCCTCTCGCACTAGGATATAAGTTCCAGGGTGGTAAGAAAAATTTTTTTTATTTATTACTATTTTTTATGCTGTATTTCTGTGGAACCTGAAATAATACTTGGCAAATAGGAGTTATTTGTTGTGGTAACAAATAACACATAAAACATCCCATCTTTAGCCCACTTGCCTCTGAATCACCAGACTTCTCAAAGGAGGTGAGAAATGTAAAATGTATCAAAAGCAATTATACAAACTATTCAAGTGACCTCAAAATAGTTTTCCATTTTTCCCCATTACGTTCTCATTTTCTAGCTTATATTCAATGAATAAGAATTATAAATATAGCTTTGCAACAGGCTCAAATCCTTAGTCTTTGTTAACTCTAGTTTAAATTGCCCAATAAATTCATAATTATGATAAAATCAATATACTGATTTTCCACACTTACCTCTAATTAGGTGAGCATTGCTTCTGAAAATCATATATTCAGATTAGTGTTCAAAAAATTCAAGACCATTAAGGTCAAAATGACAGCCAAAACTTCCCTGAAGATCTATCATATTGATCTTGTATTCATAATTTTTGTTTGAAAACAGCTATTCTCATAAAAGTTAGAATATCACCTAATAATCTGTTTATAAAATAGAAGTCACCAGACTGGTGGGCTTTCACCTTCATCACTATTTATTAAAATCTATCTGTTAAGTAAGCACATCTTCCCTCCTATTTCAAAAGAAGACTTGTCCCTTCTCTCAAAGCCAAAATTTCTTAATTGTCTACTGGATCCCATCCTCCACATTTTAGCCTTTGAATGGGTTTCTTTCTACATCTCTAATGGATTATTCCTATAAATGCAAAAACATGTTATAATATTTTATATCTTAAAATCAAAACAAAACAAAAAACCCAACCCTTCCTATTTGCCTCTATCACAATCCAATCATACTAGTATACCATATCTTCTCTTTATAACCACACTCCTTGAAACAGTAGTCTGTTTATACTGTCTCCTCTTCTTGATTTCCTAATTATTGTTTGACATCCTCAATCAGGGTTATACCCTGATTCAAATTGATCTGGCTAAAGTCACCAGTGATTCCATGTAGCACCATATAATCATTCTGTGACTTCACCTCATTCTATATCTTAGTTGATTCTATTAATGACTTAATGTCATTAAATAGTTTTCTATCTTTGCATCTATGATAATTTCAAATCCTAATTTTCCCCTTCATACTGATCATCTCATCACAGTCTCCAATATCATCTCATACTTAGTATGCTCAAAATGGAAGTATATATTCCCTCAGAAGGCACACACACACATATACACATCCTCAAACAGACATGTGAAACAACGCAGATGTGTACATCTCACATATACTTTCCCATTCACACATGTATTTAACCCATATAAACATATACTTACCCATGCATATCCCTGTACATACACATAAACACACTCACAGACACTACCAAAATATACTCATACATAAACGTATGTGTACCCCACAAACATGCACTCATATGCTTGCATTCCCTCACCCAAACTGACACACGTGCAATCACCACACACATATTCACATGCATATATATTATATTTATATTTACATATTCCTACATATATTTACATATATTTATATTTATACCAGATGCCTGTTGCACGAAGAGATTCGTGCAATAGCCTTCCCTTCCCTTGGCTGCTGGCCCCAGTTTTCCTCTGGAACCGAGGACCCAGGCCTTCGCTCTGGCTGGGCTCCGGCCAGAGACCCCTGCAGATGTCAGGCTTCGCGGCTCTGACGATCCCGGGGCCCTGAGGCCTCGTGGCTCCGCTGATCCCGGGGCGGTGAGGCCTTGCGGCTCCGCTGATCCCGGGGCTGCTCAGCCGGCTTCAGGTACATTTGGCTTCGCTCCACCACTTGGAGCCTACATATGCAAATTAACCGCCATCTTTGTTGGCGGTTAATTTGCATATCGCCTGATTAGCCAATGGGAAGCGTAGCGAAGGTACAGTCAATTACCCTTTTTGGCTTTTATTAGATAGTATTTATGTTTATACACATGCACACTTAAGAGATGCACAGATGTATGTGATATATCCCACATATACACTCCCTCTCATGTACAGTCATGAAAATTCCACACACAGACACTCATGTACTCTCAAGCATAAACACCACGCAATTTTTTTTTCAGATTTGGAGTGTGTGAATATGTGCATAAAATGAAATTCTGAGGACACAAACTTATTCTAAATTCTGGCTACATTTATGAAAATAAATTTTAAGTCTATGGTTTCCTCACAATTCCATTCTAATTTCATCACCTACAATTGTCAATTTCATCTTCAAAATATATCTAAAAGGTCCTTGTATATTCATTCCCATTGTCCTTGCCACCCACCTACAAAGACCATCATTGTTTACCCACCTTCTCATATTTTTCAAGCTGCCTATGTTGCCCTCTGTAATCTTTTCTGTGTAACTTAAACTGTATAACTATTTCAGAAGACAACTCAGATTAAACAACTTTCGCTGACTGTCCATCAACTTGAATTTTCATTATTAAAATTAGCCTACATTGAATATATAATGCTGACAAGGGTATGATAAAAGAGGTATCATCTATTTTAGGTAGCACTTTAAATGATTTAAAAGTATGTTTGATACAATTTTTGTAATATATTTCAAGATAAAAAATAGCAGTATAGCATTTCACTTTTAATTTCAGAGACGATAAAACAAAATTTCATCAAATGCTATGAAAGCATCATGAACAAAAATACTATAGCAGTATTTTTATAATAGTGACTTCAAATTTATATAATATAAAAATAACACTATGGAAATAAACTATAAAATATCCATTTGATAGAATATTATACATTGATTAAAATGCTTTAGAATAATTTTACCTACAAAATGTTCACAATAGGTTGATAACAAAAATATTGAATTATTAAGGATAAAGGAGTATAAAATTATATCTGCAATATAATCATAACTAAATTAAAACTAGAGCAAAAGACAAAAGAAATATACACAAATATTAACAGCTGTAATATTTCAGTGATTTAATTATTTTAGTTTTCTTACTCTCTTTTCTCATCATCTGTGTTTGCCATTATGAGATTGTTTAAAGGGAAAACTAATTAACAAAAGAATTATCATCTTTCTCTTTTTTCTTACCCTATGGAAAACAAAATAAAAGTAGCTCTCCTGATCACTAGGATATTAAACTTTTTATAGTCTTTTTATAAACTTCAGAATATTGATTTATATTTTTGTCAGAAATATTAATTTTAGATTCATGTATTTATTTATTTGAAAGTACCTTTTAAATATTGAAATTATCTTTCATTAAGGTATTTGAAAGTACTTTAATCAACAGCCTGACTAGAATCAAAGTTCAAAACAGATGAAATTTAAATGATGACATAATTAGGATGGATGTCTATTTCATAAACCTTCAAGATGGTGGTATTAATTGGATATAATATGCCAGACAAATCCTACTTGTACAATAGAACTTCTAAACTATTTTATTATTCTTTCATTGTTTCATCACATCATAATACATTATGAGGACATAACATTGCAACATTTGGGGTTCCATAGAAACAGACTAGGAGGTTCTGAAATTTAGTACAGGAAATTTCTAGGGCAATGCTCTAAAATACCACCTGTTAGGTGTGAGAAGAGCAAACTGGGCAGAGGAAGACCAAACATTAACAACAGCAGCCTCAATGTGGCTATGAAGCTGGCATGGCTCTTCAGAGTTGTTCCTAAGTGATATACAGAAGTACAGGACAGCATCTCCTACATTGATTCAGAATTGTTAACAATACTCTCCCCAAATGGCTATGATAAAAATAGTGACTATGTCCTCAGATTTCCCTAGGTTAAAATCCTACTTCATACATATCACTCTTATAGTAAAGGAAAAAAAATAAAAAAATATTTAATAGTCTCCTCTCAATTAGTATGGTGATCATTGGATATTTTAAGACAATAGTTTTCTAACTGTAATGAATACAGGGTTAACTTACAGAATATTTGAAATATATATATTCCTTACTCAGACCCCTAGATATTCTAATTAGGTTTTCAGAGGTAGTAAGAAAATATGAATCCCAGCCTGCGTGGATCAGTGGTTGAGCATTGACCTATGAACCAGGAGGTCATGGTTCAATTCCAGGTCAGGGCACATGCCTGGGTTGTAGGCTCAATCCCCAGTGAGGGGTGTGCAGGAGGCAGCTGATCAATGATCGGGACGGGCCAGCCAGACCCCACCAGTGCATGAATATGTGCACTGGGCCTCTAGTTCTCCAATAAAAGGAACCAGGGTTTTTTGAAGAAATAGCTGTTTCTACTCCAGGGCAGAAAAAACATAGATGAGAGTAGAGTATCATGTGTTGCCAGAAAGTAAGGAAATGGTGATTAATAATAATAACAGCAATAACAAAAATGACGATGCCATGTCCAGGAAAATGGAGATCAAACTGAAAGATTTCCCAATGTCCAAAATTAGAACAATTGAAGCAACAAAATGAAACATTTATTTTGGTTTGAGCCTCAACCTATAAGGAGCTTAAAAGCTGTCATTCTCATTCTTACAAGGAGAAAAAGTAGAACAGACTAAAATAAATAATTTTTCCTGAAACTGTCAGAGAACAAAGGTTTCAGGAGAAAGAGTCACCCTCCAATCTGGGGAATTAGCTTAATACAGAGAGTTACAGCTGAGACAGTTTACAGGGCACAGGAGGTACAGGAGCCATGAACTGATGGTAAATCTTAAATGAGAACTTCAATGAATTGTTGGAGGCTGAGTGTGGGTGAGGTTGAGAGAGAGAAACTCTGTATGCCAAAGTCTGAGGAGTGTGGCCCACATTCTCAATGGTTTGAATTCTAGAAACCCCACCAGATTCTCTAGTGAAGTTCCAAGTAAAATCTCTCATGACTTTGGCAGAAGGAAAGGAAGAGTAATTGTGAAATACACCTAGGATGTTCTCCACACCAAAGTCCTACTCTTCACCAAAGACTTTACTAGAACCTTACCCCAACTGGAGAAGGGCATTCCTTCTACACCAGCATGCGTTAGCTTCCTACCTCACCTAAGGGTTCAAAATAAACAGCTCTGCCCTGAACAGCACTTGTGATGCACATAGCCCAGACAGACACCCATTGAAAGGTGTGAGATTTAAATATAAGGTTCTAGAATGCTTCCTCTACCTAACAACTGAAAAACACTCCCAAAATACTATAGCATGATAACAGCAGATTATAGCTGAATAAGCTGTAAGACACTGACTTCCTTTGAGGTGGAAGACATATAAGGAGAAACAAAAACAAGGAAGCCTAAAGTGGATTTCTCTATTTCTCCTTTCAGTTTCACCTATTTTTGAATCTCATTATGTAAGGTACCTTTTTATTCCTGATAATTTTCCTAGTTCTAAGCCCTTTTGTGTTGAATGAAGTACTGCAAATAGGACCCAGCTATATGTTATCTATAAGAACCCCCCTTTAATTATGAGAATCAGATAAGTTAAAAGAAGTGGAAAATGTATATTGTGCTAACCCTAGAGAGAGTCACACACCTTTCACTTTAAATCAAAAGCTAAAAATGATTAATCTTAGTGAGAGAGGGATGTCAAAAGTTGAAATAGACCAAAATCTAGGCCTCTTATGCCTAGATAGCCTGGCTGTAAAGGCAAAGGGAAAGTCTTGAAGAAAATTAGAAGTACTACTCCAGCAAACAAACAAATTATGAGAAATCAAAACAGCCATATTGCTGATATGGAGAACATTTTAGTGGCCTGAATAGAAAGTCTAACCAGCTACATTTCCTTAAAGTCTGATTGATCCAGAGCAAGGTCTAACTCGCTTAAATTCTATGAAGCAAATGTATATATATACACACACTCATTTTATCACAGCTTAAACAAAGACATAGAACATATTCATGACCTCAGAAAGTTCCCTAATGCTCACACTAATAAATAGTATTCCAAAGGTAAGTAATATTCTGAATTCCATCAGCATTGATTCATTTTATTTTTCCTGAATACTGACAACTCTCACAGACAACTCTCTCCGAACACTTTATCTGTATTTATTCATCAGTATTATTGGAGCTAGTCACAGTTCATTATTTTTCATTGTTATTCATGACTGGAAAAGTATATTTGTTTTATCTTCAATGTTGTTTTCAGCTATTATCAGATGATGTTTTTGGTGGATATATGCACTATTTTCTATAGGACATTTACTAAAGAATGGGCTTGATAACATGGTGTATATAGATTTTTAATGTCTTGCTTTTAACTTTTTTGAGTCTTTCTTTATATTTGTGTTTCTTGTAAGCAACATAAAAGTTTTAGTTTTGAAATGGGAAATATTTTCCAGTTGCACTGAATATAGTTATAAATGCTTAATTTTGTTTTCTAGTAATTTCTTCTTTTGGATTTATGAAGTATTACTCCTTATTCTACTATATTTTACTATTGGGTTATCATTTTTAAATTATCCAATTATTCTTTTGTAGGTATCTTGAATATTATAAAATGCATTATTTATTTAGTTATGTCTACTGTAATTTAGCACTTTTGGCACATCCTCAGAGTGACAGAATCTTATAAAAATTTATTTACATTTAGCTCTCTTGTCTTTTATATTATTGTTACCATAAATTTCATGTGTACATATATTTGAATCCCAGGAGAAATGGATATTTCTGCAGAGTCATTATTCACTTTTCTTATATTAACCCAGTATTTACCCTTTCCAGTAGTCTCCATTCCTTTCCCCTTTTCCATGCTGTCATAGGAGATTGCTTTTCTTCTGACTGAAAAACTGCCTGTAGTATTTCAGTGAAGATTGATGATGACAAATTCCCTCAGGTTTGTGTTGGCCTGAAAACTTCCCAATTTTGTTTTTATTTAGATTTCTAAAATAAATGTGTATATTCATGCAGAATATGAAAAATCTAAAGTACACAGTTTGATTCATTTTGATAAATATACACATTCATTTAAATCCACACCACTTTCAAGACAGAGAAACTTTCCATTACCTCAGAAAGATTCTAAGGTTCTTCATGACCATTTTCCAGTCAACAAATAGTCTGATCACTATGTCTATAGATTAGCGTTGCCTACTCTATAATATAAATCAGATCATACAATATGAAGTTATTTTTGTGCCTCATTTCTTTTGCTCAACATAGTGATTTTGAGATTTATACTTGTTGCATACATCAGTAGTTAATTCATAAATATATGCATGCAGAGAGAGGCTAGGCAATCACAGGGACTTTAAATATGCAGTTTTCACTTTTAATAAAAACTGCCAACTATTTTTCCTGAGTATTTTTATATCCCCATTGGAAATGTCCCATTTATTCCATACTTCCACCTATATTTGTTGTTTAAATTATTTTTTTACCCAAGATGAATTCTTCCAAATAGCTCAGATTATTAAGTAATTAGTCCAAACAATTTTTTTTTTCTTATATCCTCTCTGAGCTTCATTTGGCTTCCAGATTGATTTCTTATAGAGCTAGGGCAGGTTTCCCACAGACTATATCATGTTTGATGCAGTCATTTTCCTGCCAGGCAACTATATATTGTTTTCTGTTTTATTGAGTTATGATTGATATAGTATTAGTTTTAGGTGTACAACATGATTTAATACCCTATCTAATAAAGGGGGAATATGCTAATTGACCCTCATGACATCGCAAAGATGGTGGTGCCCATAGCCAATAAGGAGGGAATATGCTAATTGACTGCCACACCCTCAAAGATGGTGGCGCCACAGCCACAAGATGGTGGTGCCCAGTCCCTTCAGCCCTGCCAGAGACCCCCCCAGTGCCCTCAGACCCCAGCTGCCCAAGGCTGGCCCGAGGCACAGGCAAGCTTCCCAGAGCCGCCCGAAACTCAGGTAACCAGGGCCGGCCGAGGCTTGCGCCGGCAGTGGCAGCAGCAGAGGTGTGATGAGGGCGTTGCCTTCCCTTAATTGCCGGGTTGCCTCCTGCCTCTGAGGGCTCCTGGACTTTGAGAGGGGGCAGGCCAGGCAGAGGGACCCCCCTCCAGTGCATGAATTTTCATGCACTGGGCCTCTAGTATGTATATATTGTGAAGTGATTACCATAATAAGTTTAGTTAACATCATCACTCACTTAGTAACAATTTTGTGTGTGATGAAAACTATTAAGATTTACAGTTTTAGCAAATTTCAATTAATCAATGCAGTATTGTCAACTATAGTCACATTACATCTGCAGAACTTTTTATTTTATATTTTAGACAAATAATTATATTACTAAGTATGTCAATGAAGAACAATAAATGAGAGTTGAATTTCTAAAATATTGGGCCCCATACCAGGAATATGAGTGCAGAAGACTGTTGAAATTTATTGAGATGTATTAACAACATATACACCAGAAATAACCGGACTGTGTACGTTTTTGTTCAATATAATCTTTTATACAGATAAAGAACATGATATATTTATTCACTTAATAACATTAAACAGATTCTTGTGGGAACACAACTAAAATATATTGAGAATGGGTTATTTCCTGGGCACTGTATTAAGTATTGTCACAAACATGATCCAAAAAGATAATGCCTAAGAGAGAGACTTTTTTTTTTATTACAAAGTATTACAAATAGTAGTACATGTGTCTCCATATTCCCTATTGACCTCCCCCCGGCCTCCCCTACCCACTGGCACAGGCACATTCCTTCACCCCCCACCCCCAGGTCCAAACAATTTGATAGCAGCCATTTCTGTGATATTTAACAGGCGCTACTGTGTTACCTTGGAAAACTAACATTGTCCACCGAGCCCCTGAGAGTTTGCTCTACCACTTCATAGGACCTGGGCACATGGTTCAGGAAACCAAGGCCACAGTCATTTCTGTGTCTGAAGAACTTAGAAACAGTCAGATCTGAGTTTTGAGGTGTGTTTGCATGTATGTGTTTGTGTGTTATGTCTGTGTATATTTTATTGAGATAAAATACACACAGAGAAATATTTAATATCTAAAAATTAAAGCTTTTATTTTTCCAACTATATAGAAATAATATGCATTGTCTAATTTAAAGTGTCACATTGGAACACTGAATTGAAGAAGAAATATATTTAATTCCTCAATTCCATTTGGAACTCCTCTTGTAATTACCTTCAGATGAATATGCATATTCTCAATGTTGGTAAAATAAAATAACACCATTTTATAAGTAGGATGAAGCATAATAGATATAAGGCAACACTTTCAAAAATTTGGAACAAAACAATTAAAAATGTAAACTGATATACCCAAGTCCATATTAATTGCCAGGATAATTTAGTACTAAGTTGTTTTCATTCTCAGTGCACTGCTATATTTATATGCATGCAAAATATTTCTGATCTGAAGAACAATATTTCAGTTAACTCATATATCTTTTTTAGAATTAAATGGCTTGATGAATCAGTGTATCATTTGAAATTTACTTAATTGTTTTTAGGAAAATGTATTTTAAAGGAAGAGAGTTTACTTTAAAAAAGAACATTACTAACTTATAATAGCCTTTATATTTTCCCTTTGTGACAATTAATATTATTTGCCAAAATGGAAACAGAAAGAAACAATATTGCATATGCTTTTCCAAATGTAGGGAGAAAAATGGTGTGTGATTGTAATCAAATATGCTTTACATTTGGTTTAAAAATACATGCCATGAACAATGAGATATTTTCTTTTTGTCAAGTCATTATATAAGCTATTGAGTTACTCAAAGTTTTATTGGTATGATAGCAGTTAATAAATTATTCCTAAGACAAACTATAATTAGATTCTGACTGTTGTGTTTCCAAACTACATACATTTTTATTTTCTTGACAAATTTTAACATAATGGTAATGGATTAATACTCAGCATATAATGAAAAATTGGGAGTTTTTACTAAGAGTCAAGTTTGGGCCCTAACCGGTTTGGCTCAGTGGATAGAGCCCACCGTCAGCCTGCGGACTGAAAGGTCCCAGGTTCAATTCTGGTCAAGGGCATGTACCTTGGTTGTGGGCACATCCCCAGTAGGAGGTGTGCAGGAGGCAGCTGATCGATGTTTCTCTCTCATCAATGTTTCTAATTCTCTATCCCTCTCCCTTCCTCTCTGTAAAAAATCAATAAAATATATTTTTAAAAAAAGAGTCAAGTTTGGGAATCATGCCATGTAGCAACTTTGCTCCTTTATTAGCTCCATTAGAGTGAACTGAAATGACAAAAATGCAATGTTAAAAATCATAAATAAAAAAACTCAACGCCATCTATAATATAGCTTCAAACCATAAACCAATATTGATAATTATAGCTATAATTAGACTATACCAGAATTAGGAGTAAAATAAATTTCTTTAGAGCAAAATTGTATGAAGAACTAAGAATTGTTAGTGAGTCTATCTAATTAGTGGCAAATTCTGGAAATAGTAGGACTACTGCTATGAGTAGATAGACATAGTATTTGTGAATATTGTGAGTATGTGAGTGTGTGTGTGTGTGTGTGTGTGGGTTTGTGCGTGAGTGTGTAAGTGACTGTTTGAGTTTGTGTGTGTGTGAATGTGTGAGTGTGTGTGTATGTGTGAGAGCGTGTGTGTGTGAGTGAGTCTGTGTGTGTGAGTGTGTGAGTGTTTGTGTGTGAAGCAATTTTGTTCCGTTCTACTTAATACTTTGCTCCACAATAACAGATTCTATATCAAATCACAATGAAGTGACTTAATCGGTATATCAGATAGAGATTTATCCACAGCATCTTTAAAAAGTTCTGGCCCTACCCGGTTTGGCTCAGTGGATAGAGCATCAGCCTGCGGACTGAAGGGTCCCAGGTTTGATTCCGGTCAAGGGCATGTACCTCAGTAGTGGGCACATCTCCAGTAGGAGGTTTGCAGGCGGCAGCTGATCGATGTTTCTCTCTCATC
>NW_005358650.1:2547628-2555066 GCF_000412655.1 Myotis brandtii
ATAAAATATATTTTAAAAAAATAAAAATAAAAGTTTTAGTAATGGTCTAGTTATATTAACGTTCAGTGTTAAAAATATTTCTCATTCAATGGAAAGGAATTTTCCTTGGGTCATTTATACTTCCAAGCAAATGTAAATATCATGCATTTATTAACTCTAGTCTCAAACTTTCAGTCTTTTACTTGCTTGTTTTAAAACTCTTTATTTTATATAGAAAAACAAGTGCATGTGATGTATGTTCTTTTATACTGATGAGTTTTTAGTTCTACTTATTAAAATTATAAAATCTTAGCATTACTAATGACTCATCATATGTCTCATATATCTCATGTTTTCCAGGTTATAAATCCAGGGTGCAGTCCTTGCTCTTATGTCACTCTTTTCCTAATATAACCATCAAAGATTACATATTCTATTGATTCACATTGCTTTTATTAACTAGAGGCCTGGTGCACAAAATTCATGCTTGAGGGTGTGGGGGGTCACTCAGCCTGGCCTGCATCCTCTTGAAATCTGGGAGCGCTGGCTCCTAACTGCTTGCCTGTCTGCCTGATTGCGTCTAACTGCTCACCTGCCTGTCTGATCACCCCTAGCCGCCTCTGCCTTGGCCCCCGCCACCACGGCTTTGTCCGGAAGAATGTCCAGATTGATGTCTGGAAGGTCGTTCAGCTGTCTGGTCTAATTAGCATATTAGGCTTTTATTAATCTATAATAAAAGCAATCAGCTTTGCAAAAAAGGGGGAACATCCTTGAAATATTTACATTAAAAATATATCACACTTCATCCTTTTCAATTTATAATTTAACTATTTGGCATTTATTCTGTTGATAACATCTTGCCAATTTCTTTTAACAGTGACGGTGTAAACATGACATATCGAAGTCTCTTCAAAATGCTTTTGTTCATTAGATTCCACATATAAGTGAGATCATATGGTATTTGTCTTTGTCTGGCTTAGCACCATAATCTCCCAATCCATGAAACAGGCTGACAGAGGTCTGACGAGAGAGGGATGGGGAAGACTGAATGAAATAAGGTGAAGAGATTAGCCAAAGAACATATATGCATAGCACATAGTCTCAGACAACAGTGTGGTGACAACAGAGGGGATGAGGTGGGGACTGAATGGAGGTAATTACTAGTAAAGTAAAAGGAGGGTGGTAAATAAGGGACACCTATAATAGTGTCAACAATATATTTTTTAAAATGCCTAACTTTTAAAAATGACAGTTATAGGAAAGATAATACACATGTTGTTTTAGGATGCAATATTTATTTATTAGGGTTTACATGTATTGGTAAAATTCATGTTCCTTTAGTTGACCTCACTGATATAGAATGAAACATAAGCCTCCATAAATCTATTTTGTTTATGGAGTACTTAAACTATTTTTAAGTTTATTCCATTGATTTTATATATTTTTTAAACTAAAGTATTAGACATAAAAAGGTGTCTGATAATCTGGAAACGCATACTTGCAAAATGTATTTCTATAATGTCTATTATTTTAAAGAAATAATGATAGAAAAATGTTGAAAAAAGCATTACCAAAATCATAAATTTTTAAAAATAACTCAGTAATGAAATACAGTAACTCTTATACTTTGTAACAAATTTGGGTAAGAGGAGGGCAATGGAGAGATAGTGAAGTCACAATCAAATAATTTGAATATTTAGTAACTCTTATACTTTGTAACGAATTTGGGTAAGAGGAGGGCAATGGAGAGAGAGATAGTGAAGTCACAATCAAATAATTTGAATATTATCAATCTTTATATTAATTATATATTCTAAAATCCATATGAATTTATATTTTGCACATTCATAAACAATTCTAGCCATTAGTAAATGTTAGCTTTCCTGAAATGTCTGAGGAAAATATAAGAATGAGTGTAGTAAAGAACAGAATGAGTTAAATCCCATAAACTAGATAAAAGTCATTTCCCATGATATAATAACTATAGCATAGTTATTTGCACATAGCACAACTTAATAAAGTTTCTTGGACTGAGTTGGTATTTTATTTAATCTCTAAGCAAAGTACTAAATGTAGTTATTTAAATGAATATTTGGCCATTTTTACATATACTGCATCATCATAATCATACATGTCATTAAATCTTAGTCAGATTAACTTTATAATTAGATTTGATTATGACTGGAAATCTGCTGAAATATATCCAGCCTTTGTCAAAGTCTGTCAGGAAGCACATGGTAAGCAGATATAAAACTGACAGTGGTGTAAAATACTGTGAAATCTTTTGGATTCATCATTGTACAATTGTTTCTTTAAGATAAATACTTAAAAATGGGGTTGCTTACATTGCAAGATATCTATTGTTAGACTGACATACAATGTCAAATTTTCCTCCAGTGTCTAATTCCTCAAATCCCCACTAATAGTAGTTGACACCAATTTTTTAATGTTTGTCAACTTAAAAGATGGAAATATATCCCTGATTTTAAGTTTTCCAGTGGTGAAGAGAATAAATACAGTTCTACATGTTTATTGCATATTTATATTTCTTCTTTTTGCCAGTATTCTATATTTTTCTAAATTTTCTATTGAGTTTAAATCATTATTCATATAATTAGCAAAATGTTCTAATATAGTAATGGCATTAACCTATATCTACTGTTTATATGCATTGAAAATATTTTTTCCAAATGGATGTTTTTAAATTTTTAGGTGAAAATATTTTAAATATTGTAATGAAATTGCAATCTTTGTTTTTATGAAATTGCCTAAGTTGTTCTTCCTAAAAATTCTTCTTTAGTTTAAATATTCAACAATTAAAGATAAAGGGAGTAATCTAACTTTATGTTTTTCCAATTTTATATTGGTATGAAGATGAAATATTATTTGTCCACTAATAAGTAAAATGCCATATACAGAGCAAATATTATATTTATATAAGGAATAGCATGTTATTTCATACTATATTGATTCTTTTATATAATACAAAGCATAATGTATAAACATTATACATAGAGTAGAAATACCTTAAGTAATGTATGATGTTGAAAATTAATATTTGGTTGAATGCCACCCTAGACACATAATTGTTTAGAACTTAAAAATATAATAGTCCTTTATTTGGACAAACATACTGGGACTGCAGAGTCTTCAAATTTTATTCATCCCTACAGCTTGATATATGTAAAATAAAGGATTCAACTAGTCTGACATTTTGATTTAATGATATAGAAACTGCATCCAAGGGAGCTTATATGTAAGACCTCACAGCTAACAATGGCAAGCTGGAACATGATTTAAGATCCCCTTATATTCTTTACTTTGGCTCATGATGCTTTGTAATCTACTTACAATAGAAGGAAAATGTAAAATAATGCTGGTATGACTAGTAGAATGTCAAGGAACTGAACACTGAATTAAATGGACTAGAATTGAATGTTGTCATTTTTAGCCCCAAATGCCTCTTTAGAATCCCTGAGCAACACCTTTGATGGTATACTGGAAATACATATGAATTTCATTTTGAAATAAAGCAATAAAGCTTTTATTTAACTATTAAATATGCTCTCTTTAATAATTTACATAAATCTAGAGATACAGTAAAATTCAGTAGAATATTTTAAGATCTTTCAGAGGTAAAGAATTTAAAAATAAAGATGTTTGAGTTAAAAAAATAATTCTTAAAGATGATTTAGGCTTTTGAATATAAAGAACATTAGGCTTACCTTCTAAAGGATTTTCAATATTACAAATAATCCTATATGATGTCATGAAAATTTTACAAGGAAACTCATTCTAAAGCCTGAGGTTAAATACACCTTTTTAAAACATTATAAATGTCTTACATTCATAATTCATGGTTTATTAGTATTATTATGTAAGGTTGTCATAATAGATATCCATTTTATTGAAAACTATAAGAACAAATAAACAGAAGAGAAATTTAAGGCAAAAACATGTTTCTGTATGAAATGACCCTTGAAACACAAGACATTCTGGGAGGATATTTAAACTGGATTATGTAATAATCTGACCCATACCCTCACATCTAAGACATAAAGGCATCTAAATCTACAGTAAATTACAGACCTTTCTATTTACGTAAAAACAGTAGTATAGAAAGACACACATTAGTGTGTATTTGTGAGAAAGTATAGAATTCAAGCTTTGCATCAATTCTCAGACAATTCCTAGAAAATAATTTGTAATTCTCCAAATTATTGCTCAGGATAATTTACAGTGCCTGACTTAATGCATAACTTGTGATATCCAGAGAAAAATGCATGTTTCTTTAAAAGAAATCACACCATTAAAAGTTAAATTAGTTAAATATCATTAATAGCTCAGGATAGTTTACAGTGCCTGACTTAATGCATACCTTATGATATCCAGAGAAAAATGCATGTTTTCTTTAAAAGGAATCACACCATTAAAAGTTAAATTAGTTAAATATCATTGAGATATATTTTTATTCATGCAGTCAAACTATATTCCCAGCAAAAATATGTCAAGAGAACATCTTTCTTATTATAAGTCCTCCTCTTCTTCCTCCAAAAGTCTAAATTACACCAACCACTTTCCAAATTTAACTTTTATTGTGTCTACACGTATTTACAAAACCTGACAAAACTGAGTTTACAAAATTGAGATTTTCTTTGGATATAAACAATTATTTCCAATTTCAAACCAGAATTCATTACACTGCTGTCTTACAGCCTGTCCTCTGAATACAAGGTCTGGTTTTCTCACATCTGTCAGGTGTCAATAGTCCTGATGCATGAATACAGGAAATTTGGGGCATTTCGAAAGGATTGGAAAGAGGTGTACACACTAGTATTTCTATTTAATTCCTTCATTTTTCTTTACAACAATTGTTTTTATCTAAATACTTCAGTTGAGATTACATACATTGTACAAATATTTTATTGACAAGTGTTATAATTTTGTTTACAAATTTTAATAACAGGAATCGGTAGTAGCAGAATGATCATTGTGCCTATTTGATCAAAGAGGGTCCAAATTTGAGAGGAGACCAAAAGTTTAGGGGTCATAATAGCTTAAGAGTACACTGCAAAAGCATAAGAAACAAAACAAGTATCACATGATCTCACTCATATTTGGAATCTAATGAACAAAATAAACTGATGAACAAAACAGATCCAGAGACACAGAAGGAGGGAACAGACTGATGAGTCTCAGAGGGAAGGTGGGTAGGTGGGTGGGGAGAGATCAACCAAAGAATTTATATGCATATATGCATAACCCATGGACACAGACAATATTGTGGTGAAGGCCAGCAGGGGTGTGCAGGGTATAGGGGGTCAATGGGGAACAAAAGGAGACATCTGTAATACTTTCCACAATAACGATAAATTTTTTAAAAAATAAATGAAGCAAAAACTAACAATAAGTAGCAAAAAGAAATAGTCTCAGAGGTTCAACTGCAGTATGTTTCTAAAGGACCTTCCAATGCCAAGGACAGTTTTATTGAGAGAAGCCCGTCCTTTACTTTTTAATAACGTATTTGCTGTACTCTACAGTTTAATCAAAGTTTTTCGAGTTTCAAATCCTTTAAGCGTGCTTAGCATTTTCTCAAGAAGAAGGTGCACTGGTGGCTAAGTTCTAATACAAAAATAATACTCCATAGATTTTTTTATTTAGTTATTGAGCCACTCCACATCTGCACACTTTTTGTGGCCACAAGGGTAAAGGCCCTAGCTCTACAACATATAAAAAAATTAAAATGGACAACTTTTGTCCCTGCTGAATAAGAATAATGTCTCCAAAATTAAAAAAAATATAATAATTTTCAGTTATAGTTTATATTCAATATTATTTTGTATTAGTTTCAGGTGTAAAGCATACTAGTTAGACAATCATATACTTTGCAGAGTGGTCCCCCCCAATATTTCAAGTACCCACCTGGCACAGTACATAGTTATTACAATATTATTGACTATACTTCCTATGCTGTACTTTACCTCCCTGTGACTGTTTTGTTACTACTACTAATTTGTGCTTAATCCCCTCATCTTTTTTACCCAGCCCCCATTGCAAAATAAATAATTTTCTAACATAGATTTTATATATCATATTTTTTTCCTCTATTGTACTCAAATTTATATAGAGCTTTCTGTTAATTTCATAGGATGACAAAGCTTTTGCAATAAGAAGTTAAGCTATCAAATTTTATGAGTACTTATCCAATGTGCAAATTTCTTGCTTATGAAATATTACAGATAGTAACATTCATTTTTAAGGGCAGCATTTTTCTCATGTTTCAGTTTTGCTGCACGTTTAATAGCTCATTTTCATGTAGAGTTGAGTTCAAACCTATGATACCACAACAGCAATTTATTAAGCACTGGCACTTTAAAGGTTCAATATTGAAAGATTAACAGTGAATTACAGCATTGACTGCATATTAAACTACCATCTTGTGCAACAAATGTTACAGATAATCTGCAACCTGAAATATTAAAATTTTACGGCTTTGGGGATTACATTAATTAAAATCACTTTAAGAATGCAATAATTAGACTGTTTTATGGTAGCCACTAAGGTCAGTTTATACAAGTAATTATTCACCTGCTACAAAGCTTCATGACTGCAGTGGTAATCATGTATACACTTATACTCTGTGTTTGTGTGTCTCTCCCTCTCACTAGTGAATGGTGTTCCTGTGACAAAAAAGCATTTAGAATAAAAATGAGGATTCTCCAGCATCAGATTTGAGAAATAAAGTATAACGCCTAGACATAGAGGGCCATAGGCTTGAATGTGAATAATCTTCTTAACTGATAAATAACTTATATTTTCCTATGTAGAAAAAGACTAAAAACATAATCAAATATTCCTGGAAAATAACCCATTTCTATGACCAAGTAAAGCTAAGATTCTGTAATATTTACCTGAGTAATTGCTACTTTTAGCAGTTAACTAATGCATATTGTATTTTTAATATCCTGTTAACCAAATAACTAACATGTGATGTATGAGAACACTATATGTTATAAAAAGACAAGAAAAATATACTGAATGAATAAGAGTTAGGAAAAGAAAGTCTGTAACTGACAAATATAAAAAACAAACATATTGCTATTGACAGGCCGGTATAGGGCATTGAAATCTCGAAGGAACCCTCGTGCACTGCTGGTGAGAATGCAGACTGGTGAAGCCACTGTGGAGAACAGTATGGAGTTTCCTCAAAAAACTAAAAAGGGAACTCCCATTTGACCCAGTGATCCCACTTCTAGGAATATATCCCAAGAAACCAGAAACACCAATTAGAAAGGATATATGCACCCCTATGTTCATAGCAGCACAATTCACCATAGCTAAGATTTGGAATCAGCCTAAGTGCCTATCAGCAGATGAGTGGATTAACAAACTGTGGTACATCTACACAATGGAATACTATGCTGCGGTAAAAAAGTAGGAATTCTTACCATTTGCAACA
>NW_005358650.1:2555120-2625616 GCF_000412655.1 Myotis brandtii
GGCAATGGGGGGATGAGGACACATGTGCAATACCTTAATCAATAAAGAAAATAAATAAATAAATAACATTAAGATAATGGCCAAGATGAACAATATTATAGTAGTGAACCAGGCTAACCTCTGAAAGAATTATAAAATTGCCCTGATTCCATTATACGTTATGTAGTTTGACTACAGCTTTCAAGCAAGTATCACTAAGAAGCTCAGTAGAATATTGGGGTCTTAGACCTGCATCCACTGATTTGACAATTAATTAGTAGATACTTAGAGTATGCCAGTACCTTGACAACGTACTTCAAGTACACATAAAAGAAACGGTTAAGACATTTTCCACATGAACTTCTTCTGTACTATCTACTACTTCCTCGACTGCAAGAACACATTTCTACATTTTATGCTTCAACATGGAACTATATCAATAGAAGATAATACATGTAGTATATACTTATATTACCCATTTCCCTTTCCAACAGAAATAAAACAGATATACAATTCTTAACTAGGCTCTAGAATCAGAAGTTAACAAGACAATATCTAAACCTATTTTTTCCTTATAATTTACCTTTCCTGATATTGTGCTGTAATGTTTATACTCTACTTTTTCACCCATGGACTCTACTGTCACGAATTCATTTTTTATTTGTAAATTCATTTATTATATTTTTTTATCCACTTATTTTACTTACCCCCTTTCCTCATGAACAAATACAGTGTATTTTATGTAGTTTGAAACATTTGAAAAATTTATACAATGCATAGCACTATGGAGAAAGAAAGATGGTACCTCCAATTCAGGTATTTTTATCAGAGGTCTCATTGTGTCTTTATTCTGGATGTCATTGTCTCAGATGCCGATCATAAACTCTCAAATGTTTATTGAATAATCTTTCTATTCTGGTCTTTCTTGGAAATATGTGTATCAAATTAGTCTTCCCCTCAATAATTTATGCTAATACCAAATATGTTTCAATATTTGAAAACAAAGATTCCATGATAAACGACTACACTATTTAACAGATAAAGGGAAATGCTGAACTATTGAGTGCTGTGATAGCAAGGAATGTTGACAGAAAACAAATTCAATTGTCATTAATGTGGATAATCCAAATACCTCCTCCCATTCCAAATAAAGTAGCATCAAAGTAGCTGCAATTAAGTACAACATTAAGCGAAGGAAGTGCTAGAAGTATGAAACAGAGGCTCTTCCTAATTTCAATAAGGTCATATCAGAACAAGGAGAATAACACAAATATTGTGTGGAAAGGAAAAAGGAAAGAGGAGTAAGAATAATAAGGCCATGCAAGGCTGAGGACATTTTCTGACAAGGTGAGAGCATACTGTTATGGAAAGATTTCTGATAAAAATATGAATTTGTTGACTTAGACAAAATTTTGTGTTGCAATAATGTGTCCACTATACTTACTTATTTGGTAATTGAATTTCTGAATTCAGTCAAGTTAAAATATATTTTTTCCTTGTAGAGCCTCCTAAATATAGATTCTCCATATCACTTTGTGAGCATTCACAAAATCTTCAAGAGGAGAAAGATTTTTCATATCTGTGAATACTCTGATCACGTAAATTTTTTGTTTATGGAGTCAAAAATTCATTCAACTTAGCAACCATTCCATTATATGGTTATTTTCAGGAATGACTGTGGAGAATTTCAGATGAAAAGAGAAAATATTTTTCTATCAACACTGTAACATTCTCATAAGTTAAAGAAAATAGGATTTCCTTTTTAAAAGAAAAACTCTAAGAGCATTATAATTATCATGACAGATTGTTATAGATATCCAGTTTAAAATATTTCAATGAAATAATTATCACTGCAAGATCTTTCACAGATGTAATAATCAGAGGAAGGTCAATGGATTGAGATCATAACAAACAAAAGAAGAATTAATCATAGAAAATTGCATTAAACCAAATGCTCATGTGTTCTTGAATATATAATATTTATGTATCATTTAGTTGAAACATATTTGATATGAACTAAACTTGTATTTTGCATTCATATTTAATGGCTTCACATCATTAGAGCTGTATATTTTATAAACTTAAGAAAATACCAAACAACTGCTTTGTAGCTCTCAGTCATTTTTCTCCAGTCAATTCTACAGTTCTTCCTAAGCCTTCTTCTAGAAGTACAATTAGATCACATTAATCCATGGCTTAAAAAATAATCAATGATACACCATTGCCTACAGAATTAAACCCTTACTCCTTGTAAGTTGGTGTCAAATTCAATTTCCAAAAACATTCCCCTCTCTCTTTTGCTCATGCTGTGATCTCTAGCAGCATAATCAAATAGCAAAGCGTTCACAAATGGTAAATGATAAATTGTTCAACTTAGTAAAGCTTTTATTCATCATGTGTTTTGAGAAGAATTAGCAACTACTTCGCATTGCATAGGGCTGGAGTTTGGAGGGAAGGTGAATATTAGGAAAAATAAAGAGGACACACTGACAGAGATGCCTATCTTTCACCCTGATCTGGTCAGAGCTAACACTGTTTTCTTTTTATATGTGCCTATCTCCAACTTTGTTTGTTTTTTAAACATTTTACTTAGAGCACTAAATCCCTACCTTAAGTATATTGCTATCTATATATAAAATGTTACTACTACACCATATCTGGCTATAAAGAAAAATTACAAGGAATACCTAAAGGTGACAAACATAACTTGAAGACAGGTAAGCATAAGACCAGACATGATAGCAATGTTGGAATTATCTGACTGGTAATTTAAATAATCTATGATCTCTATGCTAAGGATCACTATAGTGGGTAAAGTGACCACAATACTAGTAAGCAGAAAGATGAAAATCCTAAGAAAAAATCAAGAGATGCTAGAGATCAAAAACATGTAACAGAAATGAAAACTGCCTTTGATGAGCATATTAGTAGACTGGGCATGGCTGAGGAAATAATCTTGGAGCTAGAGGATATATTAATAGATATCTCTAATATGAAAAAGCAAAGAGAATAAAATAAAAAATAAAACAGAACAGAATATCCATGGATTGTGGGGCACATATCTGGCTATAAAAAATGTAACATATGTATAATGAAAATACCAGAAGAAATTTAAAAAAGTAACAGAAGACATGTCTTCCAAAATGTCTTTAGGAAGACACAGAGAACTCTCCCTTCACTAAAGCAATACAGAATGCAGTTGATTAGAGCATCAGCCCAATAAGCCAAGGTTGTGGGTTTGATCCCCAGTCAGGGCACATACAAGAATCAACCAACAAATACATAAATAAGTGGAACCACAAATTGATGTTGCTCTCTCTTTCTTTCTCCCTCTCTCCCTTCCTCTCTCTCTCTCTCTCTAAAATCAATAATTTTTAAAAAAAGAATGCATTAGCAAAGGGAGCACTAATATCACTAAGAAACTCAGTGGGAGCATTTGTAGTCCAGAGCTGATTGTAGGAAAGTGTGCTGTGGAAGTTGACTTGACATTGTCAATGGTAAAGACAGAGTTCTGCAGTAGCAGAGATCTATTAGCTGAACTTGGCAGAAACTCCAGGCAGCATCTTTTCTACCATTAAGTTCTCTAATCCCACAGACTTTTCAATGATATGGCCAAAGTGGCATGCTACTTATATCAGAGTTTGTGCTTGTGTTAATGCTGTTTTGACTGGATGCCACTCAAGTCTTACAGCCTTCTAAATCACCCAGAGAGTAAGTTGTAGTAATATTTCTTTTTGTGGTAGGCACCATCTCCAAAACTTAAGCAAGCCAACCGAGTCATGTGCCTCTTTCTTGGTGGTAGAAGTTGGAGCATACAATAGCTTATTGCTTGAGAGGATGACCCAGTGGATGACTCCTTTGGATGCACCGTGGGATTAGAGTGCTATTCTAGAGCTGGTATATTATTTAAGGTAATTACATTGTGCTCTATCTCTGATCGGTGTGATGCTGTGTTAGCAACCAAAATGTGAGATTAGAGTGCTATTCTAGAGGTGGTGTATTTAAGGTAATTACATTGTGCTATATCTCTGATCGGTGTGATGCTGTGTTAGCAACCAAAAGGGATAGAAAACGAAGAGTTTCTGCTCATTCTCCTTCCACCCAATTTACCTGAGAAATCTGAGCTTCCATTCTCACAATCTTTTACTCTGATAAACTAGAGTTCTTGCTTCCTAGAGAGGATTAATGCTTCCATCAGAAGACATGGTAGGGGTTCCACTGAACTTAAACCCAAATCCCTCTCCCAGTCAGTTTTCATTCATCATGCCAGTAGGTCAAGAGGCAAAGGAAGGAGTTACTATGCTTGCAAGTGTTGTTGACCGTGGTTATCATGAGGAGACTAGGATTGCTGCTACATAATGGGGACAGAAAGAAATATCATGGTATTCGAAAGGTTCAGTGATATGCCTGTTGATGCAGTCCTGTTAAACCTTAACTTCCAATCTATTTAAAATGTCACAAAAATCTTCCAAATAGCTAGTTATTAAAGGAGAATGTAAAAACTGCATTGGGTAACTATATATAGATTAGTACACAGCAATTAATACGAATCAAGCTGCTATTAATAGAATCATCTCACTAGTGCTGACGTAAGCAATGAAGTGATAATGCATTTCTATAACAAAAGCCTAGAGGCAGGCAGTTCCAGGGTTGTTCTAATAACTTAATAATATCTCACTGTAATCATGTCTACAAGTATTTATCACCTTTTTTCTCCTGATGATTACAATATAGTTACTTTGGGTCCATTACTGCATTCCTATTGGTTTACATATAAATCAGGCAGCGAAACTGTCATTTTATTAGTTAAATATCATCACTTATAAGTAGCACATGGTTGTTTGCCCTGATTATCAAATGTTATTAGATCTTTAAAGATAAAATATGCATGTCTGTAATTTATGCAGAACAAATATCAAAATAAATCTATAATGAATGTTTACAACATCATCATATTTGATTTATTTAATATACACTTAAAATGAAAGCATTTTAATTGCTTCTTCAAGCAGATTAGCTCTTCAAACAAACTAATGAAAGAAGTCTTAAGATTTTATTTATACATACATTTTTTTGTATAATTAAGACAGCCCCTTTATGAAATTACTTGCGTATAGTTTCAGCAGTGCCAAGGCAACAAAGTCATTTGTTATTAAATGTAAAGCTTGTAACCTAAGTATGTGAATAAATTTACACATTAGAAAAATAGCTACCAGAAGATCTTTGAATGCACAACTGCTCTATTTAAAAATATATATTCTTGTTTCTACACTAAACTATACAGAAAACTACAGATTTCCATTAAGTTAAAATAGATCCTAAATGCTGAGACAAAGACTATTTATTTGACCCTATAAGAATTGATTGGAATCTATAAGAAATTACAATGATTTAGTCAGTTTGCTCATTTAATAAATACATGAAATATATATGGGTAATGTGATGTATATGCAAATAATTCATCATATAAAATATATGTTTTTATCATAATATATAGTTGCAGGTAGAGTTATATAATTTCTGATAAAACTACAAGTATTCTCTGCCTTTCATGAAAATTCATGTCTTCTTATTGAACTGGACCTATGTTCATGATAAATTATAGCATTTCTAAATTGCTTTTAACAAATTAAAAAAATCAAAATGTGATTTTAAAACTAACTTAAATGGCATGTATTAGTACTACATGTACTAGTTAAAGTATTGTTACCTATAACCTATGGATATGGCCCTTTATGTTGTGTCTATCTGATACAAAATTATAAAGGAAGAATTTCATTGAAAATATAGGATTTTGGAGATGACCAAGATGATCCCCAGATTTTGTGAGTGTCAGGATCCTAGAGATTTTTCCTTTGAAAGTCACTCATATCTGAGATATAAAACTGAAAGCAACAAGTAAGCAAACAAGAAAACAAAGACAAAAACTCATAGGCACAGACAACAGTATGGTGGGTACCAGAGAAAAGAGATCAGGGGTTTAGTAAAGAATTAAAGGGGTCAAATATATGATAATGGGAGAAGATTTGACTCTGGGTGGTAAACATACAATGCAATAGGCAGATGATGTACCATAGAATTGTACACTTGGAAACTATAAAACTTTATTAACCAATGAGTTCCTCCCAAGGGACTCTGAATAAGAGCTCATCTAGGCCAACATCTTGATTTTGGTCCTTAGACACGCTATAGAGAGGAATCTGCAACAACACCCAGACTTTAGATTTAAAGAACTGTGATATAAATAAATGGTTACTGTTTAAACTAGTGATTTTGTAGTAAATTGTTATGCAGCAAGAGAAATTAAACCCCGCCAAAAAATTAAACTCTTCAGTCCTTTCTTTCATTAGAGTTTTGGCATTTTTCACCCAGGTAACAAATCCATGTATTCTCCTATGTCTCTCTCTCCCACTAGAAAAGTTTAGAGTATAGGGGATATACCTTTCTCATACTTATTTATATCCTACATACAAGATATCATCTAAAAGTAGATATTCAATTGATATTTTAACCAATGTCAAAATGCTTAATTTAATTGTATTGACGTCTCCATATTCGATGTTGTTTCTAAGAGAAAATAATTCAAAGAATTCCAAATGGCAGTTTGGAAAGTTGTCTTCCATCTGATGCATGAAATCTTATAATAAGAAAAAAATGTGACTCATAAATACCTATTTCCTAAATGTACACTTTACTTTACAATACTTGATATTTTTAATTTTTATGCTATAGTCTCAGGTTTCTATGACACAGAGACCCCTTTCCTTTCACAAATGCAAATACTCCTGGGAAATTTGATGAAGTAAGGTATACATTTATTCATCTTTCAGGTAGGGAAATTTAGGGGATCTTTTAAAATATTATGTATTCTTCTGATTAAGCTCTTAGTGAATTTTCTAGTATGATTCAAAGCACAGTCATCATTTCCTGTTTTCTTGTTTTCTATACTTCATGTCTTAACTATTGCATAATTAAATTATTAAAACTATTAATAATCTTTAATCTTTGGTACACTGTGATAAATTATATCAGTACATGTGATAAATTCTATTTTTGTCCAGAAAAACCATATTTGAATCATTATTATGAGTATGAAACTCTGGATTAAAATCTTTATACCTACATAGCAGAATTCTCACAGTGATAATAATTGCTCATAGTGAAAATCTTTTTATCCATTATACAATGTACTTCATATAACACACACTTTTCTCATTCCTCTGTTAGCTTCATAAAAGTACCTATATTATCAACAACAGTCAGAGCTTATTCAATGATTCTATAAGCAATTTTTTCTGAATTATTATTCAAGATTGAAACAAGTATTTAAGTGATTTCAAAATATTTGTAAAGAACAAAACGTACAAAGTAAAATACCTGAAAATAAAGCTTTTGAAATGTCAATATACAGTGTAGGGCAAAAGTATACAAGTGTCAGTTTGTCTCCCTTTTTTAGTTATTTTACTAAATATATTTTATGGTTGAAAAACAATCAACTTTTAAAATTTTGTCTAAACATTTATCTCCCTGATTGATAAAACAAGCTATGTAAGGCAAATTATCTGGACTACTGAAAACATCCTTACTGTGACAACACTGCATTTTCTAGCAGTATAGGTTGTTTTATGCAGGGAATACTGACATTTTAAATGAGGAAACATCAAGGAATGGAAAAAGAAATATTAGAAACTTTTGAGGTTGGGCTGATGTAAAGTTTCAAAACATAGTTATTGCTGAACAATTTTTTTTCTAATATCTTTAAAATATACCAAAACAACAAGTGTAAAAGTTAGCTTATGCTTAGACCTTATTTCTGGGATACTTAATAAAGAGCAATGCTGTAACAGAAAAACACAAGGTTTCAGTATTTTTTCCCCAGGGTGCCTAAGGTCACTGGAAAGAGTGAAGGTCACCAATTAGTTGTCATCTGAATTTTTAATTTCTCCCTTCTTTCCTTTAGCACAATGTATCAGTTGAGTTTAAATCTAGGTGATTCTACTGTCCTTGAAAGATAAACAAATACTGAAATTTTTCCAAATGCATACAAAGGTATTATGTGCAGTATTTATTGGTTAACTAAATAAGTGGTATTTGAAATTCATATGGAGCCTTCTACTCTGAGGTTTGTTTAATAATTCAAAGTAAACTAGTGATAAAGAGAGCAATGCATTGGGTGAATTGCTTATTAATTTTGTTAATAGAATTTAATAAAGAGATTTGGTTGTATAATATATAACATGTTTTCTAATGGAAGTGGTTTTATCTGAGTAATTAAAGTTTGAGTTATCTATCACAATATGATGTATTATTTATCTTCAGATTGTGTATAATTTAGAAATGCTGTTTCTATGCTTCAAAGCAGCTAAATTAGAAATATGGGCTGTCTCTGGAGAAATAAAAATTAGAAAAAAAATGGTGAAAGTAGAAAAGAATTGATACAGATCACAGTCCTCAGTGACCTTAATAACTTCATGAAATCATACCAAAAAATGAGTCAGAAGTGTGTCTACAGCCATTGGTTAAGTTGGGATTTTCATACTAGAAATATTATTTATATATGATAGCAGTCTCCTCTACTCATTTTACATATTTTGTCAATTAGATACAATTTTCCTCTTGAACAAGTTTATTCAAATATTAAATAAAATATATATTTCTTTTCATCAATAAGGAGTTCTTCTAAATTGAATCATCTAAAATTTTTTTCCTATGGAAAAATCCTTGAAGGTAGTAGTATCTGTTTCTAGTTAGATCATATAGTTGTCAATTGCACTGCTGATGATCAGTGTTATTATTATATAATAAGTAAAATAATGGATTCAGATATATGATTGGTGATTTATTCATGAACATAATCAAGTGATTAATATGCATCATACATTTATTGGAGATGAGTCAACTCTGATTTGATCATTGTTTCACCTATTTTGCATTAGGTATGATCCTTGTTTTTCTAGATTACTAAAACAGAAGTTCCAGTGTTTTCTTATATGATGGATCCAAGCTGACCTCAAGGGAAATTTTGCTGCCTTGATTCAGGTGGCCACAAACTATGCTGTCTGTCAGATCTTCACAATACATTTTGAATAAACAGGTTATTTATATTTTATATTGTGATTTCTAAATATAACTGAAAAGAGATTTTTATTGTAATGTAAAAGAAGCACAGACTATTCACTTCAATTTTATTCAAAACGATCTTAATGATTTAATTTTTATGCATCAATCTTCAATTTCTCATCAGTCACTAAACTTATAGTTAAATTTAAATTATCTTTCAATGAAATGAATAATTTGATATTTCATTTTATTTTACTTTATACCAGGAAATTCACCTAAAGCATGACATATTTTAAAATGGTTCTAGCACATAGTTTTGACAGCACAGAAACTGGCCTGTATCTTATTCAAGAAGACAAGTCCACCGATCCCATTCTAGGTTGTTGCACCAATGTCAAATTTCTATAAAGGTTTCCACATGCTTACTTTCAGTTTCTGTACATCACATTTGTCATGGACCAACAACAAATAGTTCTTGATCACTAGCAACAACCCTGAATGACACTTTGTGAGGCACTATTTTAGAGAGCAATAGCTCTTAAAGGATTTATATAAACTTTAGGAGAAATACAAGTTTTAAAGTAGTATCACTCTTTTGTGATCAATAAGAAAGATTCTTATGATCTTGCAATGCTGCAAAAAATTAATTGATAGATACCTGTTTATAGAATATTTTAAAATTATAATTTGCTTGTTAATTTATCTAAATCTAGGTTGAATTCACAACAGTACTACTTGAAGTCCTACTCTCTAAGAATGTCTAAATTTATTAGCTCCATTTGTTAGGGTAAAAATGGAAAAAAAAATCAAGTTGTGCCATTATTTGTCTCTTTATCTTGTCAAATCTCTCCAGCAAGAAGGGAGGACAGAAATTAAGGAAAAATGAGTTAATATTAACAACTTATGTAAATTAAAAATAATACATAAAAAATGGATTGCAACTTTACCATGTTTAGGCTTTGTTTTATTTAAGGCAACAAATAGGATAGTTGAGAGGATGAAATGAGGATTCATTGATACTTGTTTTGTTAATGCTGGCTGCAAGGAACTCAGGAGGTTGACAGGCATGTGAAGCACACATGATACTGTCAATTATGCAAGATAAGAATGCATCTTTTATTTATAATGCCCATCCCAATGTAATCTTGTTCCTTAATCTCTAATCAAATAAATCTTCATCCAAATCCTTTCTTAAAGAGAAACGCTTTTGCCCCAATTACATCCTTGCATATAGTTTTGTTTATTTACATCTCATTAGCAAGAGGAGGAGGTTGGTGACTTAATAATACTGAGTCAGGCTCTAAAAACATCCTTGCTACACTTCAGTTTTAGGTTGCAAATATGTAAAATCTTCAAAGTTCTTTCATCAGTTATCTGTATCTGAATATACATTCTCAAACAATCTGCTGTTTTATTATTTTATTTTTACTAATAAAACATATATACTTATATAAAATAAGCATATATTATATATACATATATAAAATAAGTACATATTATACATACATAAATGTATACCGCTTTATCTATCTATACATACACACACATACACATAGACACAGTCATATAGACAAAAGTATAAAGAAATAGATACCAATACTGATAAATATGAATAAATATTGATATTTAATCTGATAAATTTCCCTTTCCTAGTATAATAAGCCATCATTCTGATTAAGAATGTATATCAAGATCAATTGGGAGCTTTGCCTCTTTGGTTTAGAAATCATGTGTGTAAGTGAGAAAACACAGATAATTAAATTTTCAAATCAAACACTCAAATCAGTAATCTTATGTGTCAAGAATCCAAGTAATTAAAAGTCATTAGTGAAGCAAGAGAAAACAAGGACTACCAACCATAGCTCTGTAGGAACTTCTTGGCTACATTCAAATGCATTCTGGCCAACATGCATGTGTTAGTTCTCTAACTAATGGATGCACTTCCATTACTTCAGAGTAAAAAGCTATTTTGATCATGTAACATCTGCATTTTATAAACATATAGTTACATAGCTTTTATGACATTTTCCAGAGAACCATCCTATTAATAAAAGCGTAATATGCAAATCGACTGAACAGTGGAACGACCGGTCACTATGATGTGCACTGACCACCAGGGGGCAGACACTCAATGCAGGAGCTGCCCCCTGGTGGTCAGTGTGCTCCCACAGGAAGAGCACCACTCAGCCAGAAGCAGGGCTCATGGCTGGTGAGCACCAGGCCTCTAGTGTTTCATAAATCTGTAATTTCAAGTTATCATAAGTAATCTTAGACTAGGTATATCTTAGTAAAAGCATTCCATAGAAAACCTCTCCTATTAGCAAATACCAATAGTGAAATTGCCAATAGGCCTATCATCTTGTACAGATTTGTAAACATGCTGTCATCTTCTTTCTTTCCTAGAGGGAAATCCTGAGAAATAAAAAAAATGGTTTAAAGAGCCCTTGCATAACTATTTTCTTATCATTAAGAAAGTAAGAAAAAATTGAACAGAATATATGAATTTTAAAAGCTATTCAATACATGCCAATTAAATCTATTTGGAAGAGCTATGGAAATAATTTAATTGAGTAACTATCTTTTATTTCTGTTGCTCAAATAAAGATTTTATTCATACACACATACTCACATCCCACTATGCAACTATGGCATATTCAAATAATCTAAGATGAACACATGAGAACCTCAAAGATTGTAAAGCCAATCTAATGCAGTTTTCCTGGGATTCATGTGAAGAAATTAAATAGTGAATTAATACTAAAAAAGTAACAATCTTAATTTTGACTGAAGGTGAAATTTAAAATTGTAATATTTAATAACAAATAATATTAGGACAAAAAGACTAGTAGAGGATAATAGTCATATTTACATGGAGTTAATTAACAAACAATTTTAATTTAAATATATATATATATATTTTATTTCTACCTAAGGATATGTTTACTGATTTTTAGAGAGAGAAGAAGGGAGAAAAAGAGAGAGGTTGAGAGAGAGAAAGAAAAGGAGAGGGAGATGTGTGTGAGAGAAAAACACCAATTGATTACACCACCCATATGTGCCCCACTGGGGATGGAAATACTGAGGTATGTGCCCTGACTGGGAATAAAATCTGCAATCATTCAGTGTACAGGATGACATTCCAACCAACTGAGCCACCCATCCGGGGCTAAAGTATTTATAATTTTAATGAATAAATACTACAGAGACTATTGAGAAATAAGATCATGACATTATATCTACACTGTTCTTTAGACTTAATTTAAGTCCCATAGAGAGCTGAAAAATTAATCTTTCTTAAATTCATTTACTGTAGAAATGTTTTCTTTAAGATCTGACTGGAAATTCATCTACTTCAGAATCTCCTGGGATCAAATAAAATATTCATATATTTAAGTTGCAGAGATCTTGAAATAAATCTTTTGTTAGATTTAGAAAATCAGCATTTTAGCAAGCCTCAAATGTGATTTTTCTCTTTACACTCTGAAGTATAAGAAGCACTACCAAAGACTAATACTAAATGGAAATAATATTATGTTATTACTAGAGGCCTGATGCACGAAGATTCGTGCAAGAATAGGCCTTCCTTCCCCTGGCTGCCGGCACCGCCTTTGCTCTGGCCTGAGCCGCCTTTCCGCCTTTGCATGCTGCCCAGAGGCCCGGTGCGGCCAGGGAGGGGCGGAATGCCTGTGTCGTCACTATGGCAACAACACAAGCATCCCGGCCTGGCAACCACCATCTTTGTCACATCAATTTGCATATTTCCTCCTTATTGGCTGTGGGCTCTGCCATCTTTGTCATGAAGTGATGATCAATTTGTATATTCCATCTTTATTAGATAGGATAAGATAGAGAATTAAATGAAATTTGGTAATGAATGAAAATTGCTAATCATAATCTCTGGCCATTAGTGGGTCCTCAAAAATATGCTCATATACAGTATACATTCTCAGATGTGTTAAAATTATCCTGAATAATTTAGAGATTAAGAGAAGTGCTTTAATTTGAGTCAGATGTAAAAAGTAAACTTTGTCAAAGTCAAATTAATAGAATAATTATATAATTCTTTAATTATGGAGGTGGGAAAACTTATACTGCACACACACACCCCCCTTTTTTTTTTTTTAGAAATGCCTCAAAGTATAGAACTGGAAGATTAAGTATAACTGAGGGCATTAATAGCAAAGGTAATTTTAAAAGTAAAATTACATATAATCTGATTGTTGTTCAAGCATTTGATTAATCTGAAACTTTTAACTAGAACCTTTTAAGGAATAGGAAACAGAAGTGAAGAGGGTACACTATAGAAAAAAGTGATGGACATAGATAATGTCAGTAGGTTAAGAGTATACAGCCAGGAAAGATGAAAACAAAGTGGGCATATAATTTAAGATGTACTGATAAGGCAAGGAGTCTCATTACCAAGAAATAAACTAGAATACTGAAAAAGAGAGTTGTGTTTATTTATTAAAGTAGAAACAAACTGTTACTGGAAGAAATAGTTCCTTCCATGGTAGAATAGAAAAAAAATTTTAGGTATATTCACATAGGAGGAGTTTTAAGCAATAATAGCAAGATTTATTATATGACAAAGCAATGATACCAGAGAGACAGAGACCAAGCAAGCTAGAGGGTAGTGGCTGCTGCCCTGAAGTCTTTGTTAACATTCCTTATATTTCCTTGTGTTCTGGAAAGAGCAGGCTTTCTTTCAAACTATCCAATTTCTTTCCTGGATTTTCCAGAACTTGCGTTTGTACTCCCCCCACCCCCATCTGATTTCTTTTTCCCAGGCCAATACCCTCTTTCTCTTATGGTCACCAGTGTGGCTGCTACTGCCCATGCCTCATACTTCCACTTCCTCATTTGGCTTCTACTGCACATGTGTTTAATAAAAGCAATTCCCTTGTCATTGTCTCCCTTCATCACCTCCCCGTTAGTTGGAAGAACGCCCCCAGGTGATGAAAGCTGTTTTCTCCCACACCAAGTCAGGCTTAATTAGATGCCCCTTTCAGTTCACTCTCTCCTCTTTTGTTAATATCTAACTCTAACAAAAATTATATTATTGTATATATTTTTTATTGATTTCAGAGAGGAAGGGAGAGAGATAGAAACATCAATGATGAGAGAGAATCATTGATCGGCTGCTTCCTGCACACCCCATACTAGGATGGAGCCTGCAACCTGGAATGTGTCCTAACCGGAAATCAAATCTTGACCTTCTGATTCATAGGTCAATGTTCAACCATTGAGCCATACTGGTTGAGCTAACAAAAAATTTAGAAAAAAATAAGCTTAGCAGGAATATATAGAATATATACATTTTTCTATTTAAATATCAAAATATGAAATCACTCGAATGGAATTTATATGAATTAGGGGTTTATAGAATGTGAAGAAGAATTTAAAGATATTTACTCAAAAACCTGGGATTCATCCCTTTGAAATATAATCTTCAAGAAAGATAGAGTCCCCATCTCCTACTCTCTGTGGTAAAGTAAGACTGTAATCCAATTAAGGTCAATAAGCAAATACAGATTTCCTAGTTGTATTGAACAACTTCCCCTCAACATCCTCAAGCACTTCCCACTTGTTGACCATATCACTGAAAAACTCGCCCACCTCTGTTTCATTGGAGTTGAGTTCAATCTCCTATTGCACTGGGTAAATGAATTACATTAAATATTAGCATAACAATTAGATACATTGTCATTTGCTTGTTTAGCATCAAGTAGACAAAATATAAGTTAACAAACTAGCTCTAAAGAAATATCTGTAATAAAAAATGGGTCTCTAAATTTAATAAAAGAGAAATATGGCTAGTTTCATTTAAGTATTGCTTATGTTTACAAGGGTTTGTATTAAACTATGTAAAATTGTCAGATGAGTGCAATTATCTCATTTATTGATTGATTGATTGATTGATTGATTGATTAAGGTATTACATATGTATCCTTATCCCCTCATTACTCCCCTGACCTCCCCACTCATGCCCTCACCCACCTGGTGTCTGTGTCCACTAGTTAGGCTTATATGCATGCATACAAGTCCTTTGGTTGATCTCTCCCCCTTACCTCCACCCTCCCCTACCTTCCCTCTGAGGTTTGACGGTCTGGTTGATGCTTCTCTGTCTCTGGATCTGTTTTTGTTCATCAGTTCATATTGTTCATTATATTCCACAAATGAGTGAGATCATGTGATATTTATCTTTCTCTGACTGGCTTATTTTGCTTACCATAATGCTCTCCAGTTCATTTTAAATGCTCACCACTTAGAACACAGTTAGGAGAGTATTAATTTCATATGACATTGGGAATAATCTAACATGGACTCAGTAACTGTTTTTATATTTTTATATTAAAGGCATATAATCCTGAACTTTATGTTATTAGTATCAGAAGACTACAAAATTACTTTAGATGGAGGAAGAAAAAAAATTGCAGCTTTATACTTGATTTCTTACTTCTGGAAAACTTTGGAATGTTCTAAAATCTGTACTGTAGCACATATTCTCTGATACCCAGAGCTATTAGATAAAATGATTAAATCACCATCAATCACTCTGTGTGGCAGCAATAACAATGCCAGTGGAACAGAGCATTGTTACAAGATTAGTGCCTCCTGCTTTGAGAGTAAACATCTCAGTTTTACCTCATTTATTTTTCATAACTTCCTTGCCTTTGACTCAGCATTTAGAAAGCAGTAGGAAACTGTTTTCTGATGATGTTCAATGTCATTTAAGTGTTATATTTAGAAGTCAAAAAAGTGCATAATAATTCTGAGTCATATTTAAAATTCTAAAATACTAAAGTATGCAAAGAGCTTAACAAATTAGAAGCCATTTGAACAATTATGAAATGGATTTTGATTAATCACTATTATTTATGCATTTGAAGATTTCTCTTAAATCCACAGAAGTCCTCTTAATCATTAAATATGTTCAGATTTAGTTTACTCCCTGGTATTAGCCCCAGGGGAATAACCAACAATCTCCATGTCAATTATCTCTTTTAATATGAAGCCATGGAACTATGAGCAATATACAAGGAAGTAAACAAAGCACAAAGATTAAGATTTTCAAAAGGTGAATCTGCTGGCACATGTTATTGAACACTCTATCATGCCAGGACTGCTCAGAAAACAGAAATTCCCCAAAGTACTTCTAGCAGAAATGATTGAACCCAGGGACTTGGGAAGAGTGCAAGTTAGGACATTGTCATGAGGCCTTTGGCTTTTAGATCTCACCAACACTGACCGCTGCTATTGCTCAAAGGTCAAGAAAAGATCAGGATGGCCCTGGCCAGCCTGGCTCAGTGTTGGAGCATCGGCCTGTGCACTAGAGGGTGGAGAGTTTGATTCCCAGTCAAGCACATCTTCCTGGTTGGCAGATTCAATCCCCGACCTTCTATGTGTCTCTCTCACATCCATGTTTCTCTTTCTCTACTCTCGCTCTATTTCTCCCCAGTTCCCCCCTTTAACTCTCTCTAAAAATCAATGGAAATAATATCTCTCTCTATTTCTCCCCACCTCCCCCTTTAACTCTCTCTAAAAATCAATGGAAATAATATCCTCACTTCTTGGATGAGGATTAAAAAGAAAGGAAAGAGCAGGATTGCACATGCCACACTCATGAAGCTGGCAGCTGGACAGTAAGATGTGCAGGCCAGTCTGGCCACCATTCTCTTCTCCCCAGAGCATTTGTTACCCGCAGCATCTGAAAGATGCTATTAGCCATTCCATTGTCAAATTTTCACACAGTGCACCTGTCTGGCAAATCTTACTTTACATGTAGTATCCTAGCTACAAATTAATCTGGAATATTTTTTAACTCTATAGGAGAGTGGAGTGAAGCCAAGGAAAGCAATTCAAGTACACTGTACAAAGACCTACTAAAGTATGCAGAAATCTTTACTGTCTGTAATAGGGGTGCAGAAGTGGAGAAAATAAACATTACACTCCACTGTTTCTTTACCTTAGGATGACTCCCCACGAACTCAATTTCTGTCTGGGACTGTTTGCTTCATTTCTTTTGTTGTTAATTTCTTCCACAGTAGCAGAAGCTCTGCAAATTAGGGCAATAGTATCAAAACTAATAAACTTATGAAATATTGATGAAAACCACAGGATTCTCATGCTTCAACTAATTTTACTATCACCTACTAGGTTATACCAAGAAAAAAAATGTTAGAGAGGTTAAAACATTGTATAAAAGCCTCCACTTTGAATAAATTACTATCTAGGGGCCAACATAGAATATCTAATTACTGATCATATCAATAGAAATACAAGTTGGTAAAGATGACAAATTAAGGCTGAGATTTTGGAAAGACTCTAAAGTGGGGATTGCATTTTGTAAAAGGTCACAAAGACATTTGAGAGAGAACTAATTACAAAGACAGGTGAGAAGGCCAGTAAAAAGTAACAGCATGAAAATTCCTTCTTTCTTTAAACAGATTCCTCCTATTCCCTAAGCACTGAATATGGAATAATTTTACTCATTCTTTAACTCTCATGATAAAAAAATTTCTACTAGGAGGCTTTGTTCGATGTCTAAAACTAGTTTATGTTCTCATGTTAATTTTTTAATATAATTTTTTATTGATTTTAAAGAGGAAGGAAGCGGTAGAGATAGAAACATCAATGATGAGAGAAAATCATTGATCAGTTGCTTCTTGTACACTCCTACTGGGGATCAAGGCCACAACCTGGGCATGTGCCCTGACCAGGAATCGAACCTCCCAGTTCATAGGTTGCTGCTCAACCACTGAGCAACACTGGCTTGGCTGTTAAAATTTTGAAACATCATGTTCTTACTCTTTTCAAACATGCTCACGTTTATGAATGCTTTGATGTCTGACAGTTATTAGACATTAAACTCTCTGAAGACATGGATGGGGTTTACATTTTCTGTATCTCCTGCTCTCATAC
Organism: Myotis brandtii; assembly: GCF_000412655.1. Classification (NCBI taxonomy): domain Eukaryota; kingdom Metazoa; phylum Chordata; class Mammalia; order Chiroptera; family Vespertilionidae; genus Myotis; species Myotis brandtii. The sequence goes on from NW_005358650.1 coordinate 2,573,082, forward strand.
TCTGCACTTATGGCATAATTATCAATTAAATACATACATGCATGGATAGATGCTATCTTTTTTTGGATAGCAAGAGAATAGGGAACAGAAAGGTCAGGTGATAGCAGGAGATATAAAAGGAAAGGTGGATTGCAGAGATGGTACAAAGTACCTTGTGAAATAAGTTAAGGACTTTAACCTGTAGTAGGCAAAGAAGGACTTAGAAGATTGTTAAGCAGTAAGAAGTAATTCCATATAATATAGTATACATAACTAAGTGGCTGGTGAGAAATATATTCATTTATTAACTTCTTTGTATGTTCAAATTGAGGGAAATGGTATTATGGATTGTTGGCAGTTTCAACATCTTGAAAGATGAGAATAAATTACTTCTGGAAGAGAATTCCTGTGTTTTGGAAAAAACTTGGCCTTTTTTTAGACTAATTTAAAGCAAGTGCCTCCTATTATTCTTGGAGAAAAGTGAGGTGTCACTATAAATCTGAATTCGGAAACTGAAGACTGAGAGATATTAATGTGCATTGTTAAGAATCATATATTAAATTTGTCTTTAGTCATTCTGTGCCCTTGACGAATTAGAGATGCATTTTTCATAACTATGCATTAACCCAGATATTATTTAAAACGTAATTGATGTGAATAATTCTATTTAAGATGTAAAAATCTAGACTAAGAAATGGCACTATAAATTACGCTGGGTATTGATTTATTTTTAAGTCAACCACTTGATGGGTGTGGAACATTTGTGGTCCTTCAGCTGTAGATGAGCATTTTATTTGAGGAAGAAAAGATGCTCTTACTTTGATATTCAAATAATTTGGAAGCTTTGTCTTTGAAAGTAAAAATATAGAAGTTTCTATTGGCCTCCTGTCATGTAGGAATCTAACTAGAGTTAGAAAGAAGCCCTGAGCTTCACTTATTAAGGCTTGTTAATCCTAGGAGGGCCTGGACACAGTTCGTTTCACTTCATCAATGACTAAATTCTTGGCCTTTGGTGGCCTTTGGGGAATTAAAGGAGTGGTCTGTTCCTGCACTTGAACTAGATATAAAAAACCTAATGACTGGATGCGATGGTTTGAGGTTTTGTGGGGTTTTTGTTTGTTTGTTTTTAAAATATGTTTTTATTGATTTTTGAAAGAGAGGAAAAGAGAAATAGAAACATCTATGAGAGAGAAACATCAATTGGCTACCTCCCACATGGCCCCAACCGGAGATCAAGCCCACAACCAGGGCATGTGCCCTGACTGGGCATGTAACTGGTGACTTCTTGGTGCATGGGTCAATACTCAACTATTGAGCCACACCGGCTGGGCATAACGTTTTATTATAAATAGTAAAGTTGCACAGTGGCCAGAATTGATAGTTCTTTAATTTTGGGTCTGCAAATAATGGAAGCATACCAGAGGAACTGCACAAAAATAATTATGAGAAGATGAAAACCTCAGAAGAACAGATGTATTTTCTGTCAATGAAGACACAAGCCTGCACTTGAACTGGATATAAAACCCAATGACTGATGCGATGGTCTGAGGTGTTGTGGGGTTTTGTTTGTTTGTTTTTAAAATATGTTTTTATTGATTTTTGAGAGAGAGGAAGAGAGAAATAGAAACATATATGAGAGAGAAACATCAATTGGCTACCTCCCACATGACCCCAACTGGAGATCAAGCCCACAACCAGGGCATGTACCCTGACTGGGAATCGAACTGGTGACTTCTTGGAGCATGGATCAATGCTCAACTACTGAGCCACACCGGCTGGGCATAAAGTTTTATTAAAAATAATAAAGATGCACAGTGGCGAGAATTTATAGTTCTTTAAGTTTGGGTCTGCAAATAATGGAAGCATACCAGAGGAACTGCACAAAAATAATTATGAGAAGATGAAAACCTCAGAAGAACAGATGTATTTTCTGTCAATGAAGACACAAAGACACAGATATTTATGGTTTCATCATGCTTATCTCCAGCCTCGTCTCACCTACTGCCTTATATTTAAACCCTACTAATAAATGTATACTGCAATGCTTCTAATAATCTACCTGCATAATTGCATTTTTTATTTAAAAGTCAGGAATGGTGGGTGTTCTAATCAGACAACTTGTCAATGATAAAATTTATTCTTCCACTCAATACAAAAACATTGATGATAGATGGTGACTTCTTGGAGCATGGATCAATGCTCAACTACTGAGCCACACCGGCTGGGCATAAAGTTTTATTAAAAATAATAAAGATGCACAGTGGCGAGAATTTATAGTTCTTTAAGTTTGGGTCTGCAAATAATGGAAGCATACCAGAGGAACTGCCCAAAAATAATTATGAGAGGATGGAAACCTCAGAAGAACAGAAGTATTTTCTGTCAATGAAGACACAAAGACACAGATATTTATGGTTTCATCATGCTTATCTCCAGCCTCGTCTCACCTACTGCCTTATATTTAAACCCTACTAATAAATGTATACTGCAATGCTTCTAATAATCTACCTGCATAATTGCATTTTTTATTTAAAAGTCAGGAATGGTGGGTGTTCTAATCAGACAACTTGTCAATGATAAAATTTATTCTTCCACTCAATACAAAAACATTGATGATAGAGCCATCAACAAGGAAGAACATTTTATTATCTTTAACAAGCCTCCATTCAATGAAGATGCAGAAAATAAACAAGAAAACATAGGAGTAAACAATATAATTTCAAGTGGTGGTAGAGTCTATTAAAGAGACTAAAAATAGGATAAAGGCCATAAAATGGAAAGAGGTAGTCGTAATCATACTAAAAATTTAGGAGCACTATTCTCTAAGAAAGAGCCAAAATAAGAAGTTTGGGTTGTATTTTAAGTGTGATGAAAGAGTTTCAAATGCATTTGAGTGGAAGAATGACATGATATATTTTAAAAATACAGTAAGGCTTTTGTGTGATGAGAAAATAGATTTTAGTACACATGTGGAAAGAAATAAAATAAGTTTGCACACTATGTCAGTAGCTTAGGTAGGATGGAGTCTGTAATGTTGGTAAAAAAAAAGGTAGAATTTTAGCATTAACTTGACATTAGAGCCTATAGTCATACACATTTTGACACAATGCAGTTGACATAATTCTTTTTCATTCCTTTTTTAACCACAGCATTTAGATAGCAATTAATTAATTTGTGCATCTTTATTAAGTTCCTATAAAATTGTAGTAGGCATTCTTTTTAGTTTTTAACATTTTTTTCATTTTTACTTCTTTGCAAGGTATTATTCTTTATTTATTAAATGCCTGTGTTACTTATGATTTTATCTTCTAACTAGAAATAATATTCTTGAGAAGCCTTATTTATCATTAAATTCCAGAACCACCAAAGTTCTTACAGCTTCTAAAATCTATGTGCCCTATCCAATTTTCTTTTTTACATTCCATATGTTTATATTCAAACACTTGTGCATGTTTTGCATTTTTATGCTGGCAATTTTCTATTTGACACTATAAAGTGGTTTCCATCCTTTGTCACAGTACTTTGTGACCTGGAAAGCTGAAGTGCATGGACTCAAACACTCTGGGTTCCCTTGCCTTCAGACTGTGAGAGATTGAAGAAGACAGGCGAGAAAGATCAGGGTATTATTTCTGCAGACATGTCCCGGTATTTATTTCTCTCTGCTGTGAAGAGGTTTACCAGTAGCTCAGTTCATTTAAGTTCATGGCTTCTGTGAGACAACCTCACTTCTGGGACTGTATCTCCAACTGAATGGCAGTCAAGCTGTTAGTTCCTTTAATCTTGCCCATAATTTTGTTAGTAATCCCTTAATTATTTTAATTATTTCATGGGCCTGGGCCATGGACAACTTCCCTGCGCTGAGCTGCCCCTCCTGCGACCCCCGCCTCTGGTTCCCGGAGCCTGGCCCCTGGGTCTCGGAGGGTCCCGGAGCTGAGAGGGGCCAGGAACCCGACCCGGATCCGCGCCTCCAGAATCTGCAGTCCCCTCGAGGGGAGGCCCAGACACCGGACCGCACAGCCCTGCGGCTCCTGAACCAGCCAGGAGGCGCCAGCCCCAGAGGGGACGGAGGGACGCGGGCTCCTGGTGCAGTGCTGAGCCCCTCCCGCCCGCACCAGAGCCCAACACCCAGGCTGCACCCCAGGAAGCGGACGGAAGAGGCCAAAAGCTCGAGGAGCCGCACCCCTGGGGACCCGAGACTGCCCTGTAGGCAACCCTGCTGCTTCTTTCTCTCCTGAGGGACGCGCAGACTTTCCTGGGACAGACCCCTCCCCGAGGGCAGTCAATAACATGCTAAGGTACTGACGTGGCTTTTGCCTCTGCTTCTCTCTTTGTTCTCTTCTGGAACCCGTGGACCACGATTAAACCACGGATCCTTCTTCGCGCCTCCCCTTGTCAATGATTCTCCCTGGGGCGTCCGGATGGCAGGAGATGGAGGGGCCTGGGCAGGGAGGGGCCTGGGCATGGACGGGCCAGGGAAGTCCTGGGTATTCTTGGGAGGGAAGGGAACCTCGGGTCACACCCAGGGGAGCTGGGCTGTCTGAGTGTGGTCCTCCAGCTGAGTGCAGGGCGCAGGCATCAGGAAATGGTTCTTGAAGGTGTGAAGGGTGCATGGGCAGGGTGCGGCAGGGGTGCTGGTTAAGGATAGGGGTTCTAAGGGAAGCCCTGTGCCATCTGAATGACAGCCATGGGCTTCCAGGGCACCAGCCCCAGGCCAGACAGTTCCAGGCAGATACACAATGGGAGGAGGTGTTTCCCCCCTTTTTTCTAAATAATGTGTATCGTAGCTCTGTCTAAGGCTGATTGCAGAGCTGTGGCAAGAAAAGCAAGGAAACTGTGAAAGATTAGTATGGTGCTCAAAAGGAAAAAAGAAAACAAAAGGTGAGATTGAAGGGCTTTCATGGACCCAAGATAACAAGATTTGACTATCAAATAGGATAATAGATAAACTGAACGTAAACACTGCCTCCAGCAAGGGTCTGGAGCATGCAGGGATGAAGTTAGGCAAGCAAATATTTTGTATTAATGAGTAATACCTATGAAAGGAAGAAAGAAAAAGGGAAATTGGACAAGTTCAGCTGCTAGACTGCTATGCAGATCTGACAGAGTTTCTGACAGGCCCAGGGGTGGGTGCTGAGGCAAGAATTACTCATGAAAGGCCCTTGTTCCACTGCCTGCTCGGTCATTGACTGCTGGCCGCCTCACAAAGCCTGTGCCCAGGACTCAACTCCTGAGACAGGCTCCACCGAAACTGAGAGCTGGAGGGCGGCGGACAATGACACTCTGCCCAGATGGTGTGGCATCGCCTGCTTCAAGGGGCATCTGAGCACTGAGCACCAAACCACACAAACATCCTAGAAAGCGACTGTTCAGTTCCTAATGACACTGAAAACTCAGCAAGGCCTCATTGCCTTTGGATGTTGCGTGGATCTATCTTTCTTCAGCAGATTAATAAAGAGAAATAATTATTTACCTAGCCATTGCTGTATGAATGACATTGTAGTCTAAGATAAAATGATTAGTGAAATTGGAAAAGATATAAGCTCGCCGATGTTCGCTGTAGCACCCTTTACATGAGCTAAGCTCTGGAAGCAATCTACGTGCCCATCAGTAGACGATGGGATAAAGACGTTGGGACAATGGGATATAGAAGATAATCTTCCAAATAGCATATCCAACTAACTGTGGTTTGTTTTAAACAAAGAAACAAACTTTAAGGCTCTCAAGCAAAACACCTTAATCCTATCCAGCCCCACCCAGGATGATTGGAGCCCCCTCAATCTCATTATGTCCCACCTTCTGCAGCAATTGGCACCACCCAGCCTGACTCCCCTCCCATTGGACGTTGTAGCACCGTTTACATGAGCTAAGCTCTGGAAGCAATCTATGTGCCCATCAGTAGACTATGGGATAAAAAAGTTGTCGGGCACATAGAATGTTTTTTATAGAAGATAACCTTCCAAATAGCATATCCGACTAACTGTGGTTTGTTTTAAACAAAGAAACAAACTTTAAGGCTCTCAAGCAAAACACCTTAATCCTATCCAGCCCCACCCAGGATGATTGGAGCCCCCTCAATCTCATTATGTCCCACCTTCTGCAGCAATTGGCACCACCCAGCCTGACTCCCCTCCCATTGGACCCCTAGGAGCCCAGGGGGGTATAAATGGGCAGAGAAGGAGTCACTGGAAACCCACCTCTCAGCTGCTGAACCATGGAGCCCAGCCTTCCCCGCTGTGTGCGCTGTGTGCGTGAGGCCTGGGATTCCGTGGAGGAGCCGCAGGAACCACTCCAGACCTTCCAGGACCACAGGCCCTGGGCACTCCCTCTCTACCCTGGGCTGGGCCGCCTCACTTGGGACCAGCAGGACTTCAACCAGGAACTGAATTCTGGTCCCTGTGGGCTTCTGCGCCAGCACTGCCTGCTGCACGGGCCCAGCGCAAGGAACACTTGCAGTTGGGGCACAGAGCTGCCCGCACCAGACGGGACACCCAAATCCCAGGAGCCAGAGACGTCCCCAGGAGCGGGGGACCCCACCTCCAAGACCCAGGAGCCAGAGAAACAGGAACCACTCCTGTCCTTCCCGGACCCTGGTCCCTGGTCAGAACTCCTCCACTCTATGCTGGGCCACCTCATTTTGGAGGACCAGGACACCGACCAGGAACTACATCCAGGTCCCTGTGGGCTTCGGCCCCAGGACTGCCTGCTGCCCGGGCCCAGCGCGCAGAACACATCTAATCGGAGCACAGAGCCGCCCACCCCGGACCCGACGCCCAAGTCCCCGGAGCCAGAGTCGCCCAAGATCCAGGAGCCAGAGACGCCCTCAGCAGTGGAGAACCCCACGCCCCCAGCCATAGAGGACCCAACGCCCAGGAGCCAGGAGCCAGAGACGCCTCCAGGGGTGGAGGCTGCTGCCCAGAGGCCCGGCTGATGCTCGCCCTGCAGACTCCCTGCCTGTGGCCTCGCAGCGGGAGGGACAACGGGAACTGAGACTTCTGAGGGACCCTCCAGCAAGGCTCTCAGGTAGACCAGTTCCTTGGGAGGCCAGCGGCAGCAGATCTGGGGCGCGGGGCCCAAGAACGCCACGGGCTGCCTCCACTGAGACCCGTTAGTGAACCATCCTCTGCCACAAATGTTCTCGCAGTAACACTTCTGGGTGTAACAGTCCTGTAAGAAATGGGCCTTTGTAACCTTTTCTTTTGATGATCTAATAAATTTGGCAAGCATTCAAAAAAAAAAAAAAAAAAGACAGTTATTAGCTCATGATCCATAAGAAATAGGCGGCAGGCCTAGTTTGGCATGTAGGCCATACTTTGCTGACCCCTTCCTTAGAATGTGCCATAGGTTACTGTTTGGAGCCAGAGTGTCCAACAGACATCTCAAACCTGTTCCTTCTTTCATAGTCCTTCTCGTGATAATACCATCATTCACATAGTTATTCCAGCCAAAATGTTTTGTTCATATGTTTTCCATTCTTACCCCCAGTAAATTTTATCTAAAATACATTTCAATAGTCCTTGAAAAAATAGAAGAAAATAAGAGTTGGCAAGTGTGAAATGTGACTGTAAAAATCAGTGAATCCAGGAGAAGTCCTTAGGTTTGCTGACATTGAAAAGTAGCCTTTCGATAGAATGCTATGCTCTGAGATCATACTTATTATACACAGGGTGGGGCAAAAGTAGGTAAAAAGAATTAATCCTTTGAAAGACACCAATCATCAAAGATTATCCAAGAAGAAATAGATAACCTGAATAGCTAGATTTCTATTTTTAAAAATGCATTTTAAAATTATAAACTTTCCTACAAAGAAAACTTTAGGCCCAGATTGTCTCCCTGGTGAATTTATACCAAACACATAAGTAGAATTATTAAAAACAAAAATTCATCTAGAAATTCAAGAGGAGGAAACTATTACCACCCAAGAATTCTTTAAATCTAGCAATTGTCTCATATCAAACCAGGCAAACAAGAAATAAAAAATTTAAAAGATAAAAAAAATATGGTTTATCATAGTTATAAAGGTGTGGTTAACACAGAAAAAAACAATTAAATTTATCATAAGAATAGAAAACATTTAAAAAATGATAACTCGATAGTTAGAAAAAGAACAACTGACAAAATCTAATTTCATTTATAAACAAATAAAAACTCTCAGGAAACTAGTAATAGAAGGGGTATTTCTCAATCCCCCCAAAAGTGGATCTATAAATAAGCTACAACTAACATCATATTTAATGACAAACATTTAATGCTTTAGTCCTAAATTCAGAAACACTGTAAAAAACAGATGGATACTCACTCTTACCAACTTTATTAAACATAGTATAGCAAGTTCCAGCCAGTGCAATAAAATAAAAAGAATAATAATAAAATAAAGACATCAGATCTCAAAGAATGAAGTTACAAACAAGAAATAAAAAATTTAAAAGATAAAAAAAAAAAATCTGGTTTATCATAGTTATAAAGGTGTGGTTAACACAGAAAAAAACAATTAAATTTATCATAAGAATAGAAAACATTTAAAAAATGATAACTCGATAGTTAGAAAAAGAACAACTGACAAAATCTAATTTCATTTATAAACAAATAAAAACTCTCAGGAAACTAGTAATAGAAGGGGTATTTCTCAATCCCCCCAAAAGTGGATCTATAAATAAGCTACAACTAACATCATATTTAATGACAAACATTTAATGCTTTAGTCCTAAATTCAGAAACACTGTAAAAAACAGATGGATACTCACTCTTACCAACTTTATTAAACATAGTATAGCAAGTTCCAGCCAGTGCAATAAAATAAAAAGAATAATAATAAAATAAAGACATCAGATCTCAAAGAATGAAGTTAAAGTGCAAAAGCTAATATATATAAATGAGTTTAGAAAAGTTACAGGATAACATAAATATACAAGTACCAATTAAATTTCTATGTGCTAGCAATGAACAAATGGAAATTTTAAAATATAATGTATAAAAATATTTAAAAATATTAAAAATGCAAAAGAATTAGGAATAAATATGGCAAAATATGTATAAATCTTGTATGCTAAAAACAGCATAACTGCTAAGGAAGAAGTGATATAACTGAATGGAGTCATATACCTTGTGCTGCTTAAAGCACACTATTAGAGACTGAAAAGACAAGTCATATAGTGGAATTAAAGATGTACAATGTACATCCTACATAATAAAAGGCTCATATACAAATAGACCGAATGGTGGAACATCTGAACAACCGGTCGCTATGTCATGTGCTGACCACCAGGGGGTGCGTGTGGAATATGGTGGGTGTTGGCTGCAGCAGAATGGTGGAGCAGGTGAGTGGGGCTGCCAGACCAAGGCAGGGCACCGGTCGCTGTCATCCGGGTGAACCTCTGGTGGTTACTGAAAATTCTTTGCTCCTGCGTGCCACGGTCCTGCCTGGCGCTCGCACCTGCTGCCAGTGCCAGTCCTGGCCCTGCTCGCACCCACAGCCGGCACTGGAGCCACCACTTGCACCCACTGCCGGCACGATTGCTTGGTGTTGTCAGTGGGTGCGAGCGGTGACTGCCAGTCCTGATCGTCCCGGAGGGCTTCTCCACCTCTCCCTGCTCCTGAGGGGCAATAGGGACAGCAGCTGCCACTTGCAACCACTGACAGCACTGGCCTGCTCGCATCTGCTGCTGGTGCCAGCCCCAATTGCTTCGTGCCATCACTGGATGCGAGTAGGGCCGGCATGGTAGCATTTGGGATTGGTGGCAGCAGTGGCAGCAGGAGCGGGTCTGCTGGCAGACAGGGGACTGGGGGCCACAATGGGAAGGACTGGGCAGGAGACATGGAGGAAGGGCTGAGACCCGCCTCTGTGCCCACAACAGTCTCAAGGCCCACAGTTCCTTTCAAGGTGCACAAATTTGTGCACTGGGCCCCTGGTATTTTATAAAGGAATTGTATCTAGAATATATAAACAACTCAAAATTCAATAATAAAAAACAAAACAAAGTCCCAATTAAAATGGGCAAAGATTTAAACCAACACAACATTAGATAGATAGATAGATAAATAGATAGATAGATGATAAATGGCATATAAGCACAGAAAATAGTGCTCATTATTCATTAGTTATTAAGGATTTATATAAGTTAAGGCCAAAATGAGACATAACTACACAATGATAAAAATGGTTAATTTAAAATTTGGACTTATCACTGCCAGGGGGAATGGACAATGACACAAGTTGAAAAAGGCTAGCAGTTTCTCTAAATATTTAAATATACACCTATCAAATGATCATCCATTTCACTTTTAGATATTTACCAGAAGAAAATAAAGAATAGGTCCATACAAAGACATGTACACAAATGTTTGTAACAGCTTTATTAGTAATATCCTCAAACTAGAAGTAATCCAAATGTTCATCAATAAGTGAACAGATAGATGGCAAATTGTGGTATCTCCACACAGTGGGGACCTACTGGGCAATAATAATATATACAACAACATGGAGGAATATTAAAGTCATTTTACTGAGTTAAACTAGCCAGCCAAATATATATATATTTTCTAAAAATTTTCAAACTAATCTATAGTGTGGATAGCAGATCAGCAGATGCCTGAGTATGTGGAGGGTTGGGGGTATGTGTAGCAGGGAAGAAGGGATGCAAAGGGCATGAGGAAATTTGGGGGATGTTGGATATCTTTATTATCTTGATTGTGGTGATGCTTCACAGCTGTAAAAAAGCTGAAAATGATCAAATTGTACACTTTAAATATTTAAAATTTATTGTATGTAAAGTATAACTCAATAGAACTGCTAAAAATAACAACTGAAAATTACATGTTATCTGCACTGGAAACAAAAAGCTGGATAATTTCAAGTAGGACCAGTCACGTGAGACTATATTTCATTATCTGTGAATTTGATTTGATTTTCTAATTTGAATTTGAATTTGATTTGATTTTCTAAACAAATACCTCCAAGTTGCTATTGAAAAACTGGATCTGGATCAATGTATGTGGGAAGAACCTTCTCTAGTGAGTCAATTTATATTTATGAACAAAAGCCTATAATAACATGTTCACTGAAGGACACTTCTAATCCTAGCACTGAGATTCCAGCTGAGTGTACCCTACGAGGTTCAACTGCAAATAGAGGTGGAAGGCCAAATCATTCAGATATCACAATCAAAGAGCACTGAGGCATTTTGCATTTAAAAGACAGCATTGTCAAAAGAGAGGCTTCAATAAGTAAATTTTCTGATAGATTTCATAATCGACTGAAAGAAAGTGGCTAATAATAATTTTAATGATATACCCAGAAAAGTGATATATATCTACACAACATTTAAATACATAGTCTGCCACTCGGTTAACATTTAATAAAAGGATGTTATGATTATTATTATCATTATCATTTTTCCTGGTAATGTTTATTTTAAAGATGTGTAGAATCTCTAGAATTATATTTTTAAATAGCTTTGTCAAAAATATATTGTGCTATTTTTTCTTCTATATAAAGATGATAAAACATAAATATAATCTATGTAATAATTTCTAAATAATCTTTTAAATCATCACCTCATTATCACTCTAGACCAGTGGTTCTCAACCTTGGCTGCACATTAGAATCACCTGGGAATCTTTTTAAAATCCTGATTTCTGGGCCTCATCCTTTGGAAATTCTGTTTCTTTGTTATGGGGTGGGGCCACAACATTCGTAACAAAGAAACAGAATTTCCGGAGGATGAGGCCCAGAAATCAGGATTTTAAAAAGATTCCCAGGTGATTCTAATGTGCAGCCAAGGTTGAGAACCACTGCTCTAGACACTCAGGAGTTCAGTTCATTATGTTAATAGGCTTTCAAATTGCATAGGTAGTTTTATAAATTACATATATAATTTTCATCTAATGCCATTTTGCCATTTCTTTTTAATCCTCTAATTTTCATACCTATTGTTGGAAAAATCACCTTATTTATTTAAAGCCAGAGCCCAGCCTGTGTGGATCAGTGGTTGAGCAGTGATCTATGAACCATGAGGTCAGTTCAATTCCTGGTCAAGGCACATGCCCAGGTTGCAGGCTTGTTCCCCAGTGAGGGGCATGCAAAAGGCAGCAGATTAATGATTCTCTCTCAACATTAATGTTTCTATCTCTCTCTCCCTCTTCCTTACTCTCTGAAATCAATAAAAATATATTAAAAATAATACATAAATTAAAAACAAACAATCTCTGTAGTTCCTATATAACCTAAGAAATATTTTCTGTTTTGGATTCATTTTAATAAATCATATTATGATTTTGAGATTTTAGCTTTTATCTGGACTTTAAGATTTTACATCTCTTTCATTGAAGAAGTGGAAAGTATAATGCAGACCATTGTTAACAAGTATATTTTAAATATGTGAAGATACACTTTATTTATAAGCATGTTAAAATATGCATGCAAAACAGGATTAATATTTTAAATACATCTAATGGTTAATTGTTTCTTTATTATAATTTTTCTTTAGCAGAAATACCATTATAAACTAATTTTTAGAGTACCATGTGATTCTGAGGCACATTAATTTACACTAATTCTGAGAGGCAGCTCTGATTGTGATTAAATCCCTTACTTAAATATTTACTTATTCACAGTGATGAACAAATTATCTTTTGGCCAATGTTCAATTAAATATTAAAAAATAAGAAATAAAGTTGACCTAATTTTAACCAAGAATATGAAGTATGAAAAGAATCACTAAATTATACTTAGTTCAAGGCATCTGATATCCCAGTTTTTAACTTATAAATGTTTTTAATAAGCTTTTTGCTTATTAAGTATATAGGTGATTTCAAAGTAATTAAGAGCTTAAAATGGTGTTTGAAATGTTAGTTACTACTCACTATAGTTATTTATTTTTTAATTTTTAAATATATTTTTATTGATTTCAGAGAGGAAGGGAGAGGGAGAGGGAGATAAAAACATCAGTGATGAGAGAGAATCAGTGATTGGCTGCCTCCTGCACACCCTGTACTGGGAATTGAACCTGCAACCTGGGCATGTGCCTTTAACTGGATTCAAACTTGGCTAGAGCAGTTATTTTCATTTTATTTTGCATTATAAAAACTATAAAATACTAAGAGAAAGATAATTCTATATATACAGCTTTTGGTTTTCATTATTCATTTCACAAAATCACATTAGAAAAAGTATACAACAGTTGACTATACTATTATAAATAGCACTACCTTTAGAAAGAGTGAACAATCTCATATGTGCAAAGCTATACTGGTTTATTTCAATTATTGCTTCTTCATACTTAAAATATCCCTCACCCATTTATGACTTAGCTTATTTTGTTTTCCAATGCCATTAAGATATACTATATTCTCCTCCAGAAAAAGAATTATAATAAGTGTAATTTATTGAAGAAAAAAAACACACATTCTCAACAGTGGAAGAAAAAGAGTAGAAATACACCTAAGTAGAAACTATCAATTCAAGAAATTATGTCACATAAACATATCAATTAACAGGCTCAAAGCAGATTGGGTACAGTAAAAAATAAGTAAATTTAAAGCTCACTCAGCGAAAAGTTATCAGAACTGAAACATTTTTTAAAAAGAGAAAAATAAAAGAACAGTGTGTCCAAGATCTATGGGACTATGTTAAATGGTCCAAAAATATATTTCCCAAATTTGATGACAGATATAGATATACAGAGTCATGAAGTTCAAAGAAATACAAGCACAATGAATCTTTTTTTTAAAATTACATCTTAGCATACTTAAACTGAATTGCTCAAAACATAAAAATCAAATCAATATATAAATTGCTTTATCTTTAAAAGCAGCGAAGGAAAAAACACATAAAAGGAACAATGAATCAAATAGAGCCCAATTTTTAATAGAAATAAATAGAAGGCAGAAAATAATATAATATTTTGAAAGTTTGGGAAAATGAAAAATCTATATTCAACTAAAATTTCTTAATAAAATAGAAATAAAGATATTTCAGCCAGATATAAACTGAGACAATGTTTCATCAGGAACACTAAACTACAATAAAAGCTAAAAGAAGCTATTCAAACTGATGTAAAATGGTGTTATATAAACCATGACACTGCAAGAAGAAATGAACATTACCACAAAATTTTGTATAAATGTTTAAAACACTTCTTAGCACTTCAGATGGGAAATAATAACCATTTATTTTTCAGAAGAAGAAAATAAGAAAAGAAAAATATAAGAGAACTTCACAAAGGCAAAAAGTGGAGTAATGAAATTATACTCTGGTAAAGTTTTATTCTCTTTGTCAAATAGTGTTATCATTTGAAGGGAGGTTGTAAAAAAATTAACATGCATATTTTAACAAGCATTAAAATATTAAGTACCTATTAATAAATGAGATAAGATGAAATGTTAAAAGTATATACAATTCATGCCAAAGGAGATAGGCAAAAAAAGAGTAAGTGGTAGGCTTATAGCCAACATCATTAAAAATTGAAGGAAGTATATGTGGACTAAATACACCATTTGAAAGTCAAGGACTGTCAGACTATATAGAAAAGACTTTAGACAACTATTTGGTTTTTAAAATAAACCCATCTATAATAATAAAAGTGTAATATGCAAATCAACTGAACTACCGTCCGGATGACCTTCTGGACGAAGCCGGGGCTGCAAGGGCCGAGCCCCTTGCACAAATTTCGTGCATCGGGCCTCTAATTTTAATATATAAAGGATCACTGTGGTGGAAAGTAAAAAGGATGAGTATAAAAACACTCACAATAAAAGACTAGCATAATTGTATTAATGTCAGACAAAGTATTGTTTGATTCAATTAAAGAGAAAGTATTTCTAGACAAGACGGACATACCATAAAGATAAAAATGAATCAACCAATAAGGCATGATAATCCTGTGTGTGTACCTAATAACAGTGTCCAAACACTTGTAATAAATATTGATAGACATAAAAAATATTTAAAAATGGCCAAATATTTTATTTACTGTTTTATATAGGTGTGAAATAATGAGTGCCTAAGAGTGGGAAGGAAGGATAGAGAGATAAAGTTGGCAAATATTGTGAGAAATTATTGCAGGAATATGAAGCTCAAGCTAGATAATAAAGTATGAAATCTGCATAATTACTAGCATAAAATATAAAATCAGGAGTAAAATCATATTGACAATGGGCTTGGCTTTCAACCTATTTTCATAGAGGAGTAAGGCAAACACCTGACTTATATTAATTAAAATTAATTAACTTTAACAGTTTGTCTAAATCTATACCTTTACTGACCTAAGATCATTGCTTATATCGATTGTAGTTGTAGATGGAGAGATAAACGAGGAATACTTTTATACCTGTGTAAAAATTTTCCATTAATAATACCCAGGATGGTTTATCTAAAATATTTGGCATTTATGAAACCTCAATGGGCAGCAATTTTAATAAATTAAAAAGTGAAATCATATTTTTGAACTAGTGTAAGTATTTAATTGATAAGATTATTCTTCATCTAAGTTAGTAAGACACTGATATCAGGCTTGATGACATATAGATTAAAGCTGTGCTAGAGTCTATGTTTTGGCAGTTTAAGTTTCTTTTCTAACTTTTAGTTATTCCCCATATATAACTGAATATTAATGCCATTGAAAATTGTTGATAGAATTTCATAGCTATGGCAGATGTCTCAAAACAAAGATCTAAAAATGAAAATTTCTCACTAAAAATTCCTGTAATCACACTGTCAGATACAAAGCCTGTGGCGAATTACATTAAAAAAAATGAAAGACTGGATGCTTCAGCTTAAAATAGAGGCAAATCAATTTCATCTCTACTCTGATCAAATTCAGGTATGGAAGCTCTTTCTTCAGAGTTTGTGGTTGAAGTTGAATGTGCTTATAAAATATGATCATTAGTTATTTTCTATAAGGGAAGAAAATTAGTAGGTGTGGTAAAAATGTCAAACTCTCAATAGCTCAGTGTTTTCCCAAGTTTGGTCTTAAAAGAGCTGATGTCTTATCACTGAATTAAATATTGTGATGATCCTGCAACAAGGTAAGTTCAGGCTATAGAAAATAATGTTTACTTAGAAAATATAATCACCTTTTCTTCCCCCTTTTTTACTATACAGGAAATTAATGCTGGGGATTGTTTACAGAGGTACTGGAAGCACAAATTCATATGGTGGAAGATAAGTACACTGCTTAGTACGCTGTTACTGGAGTATCTCCAGCTTTCTGGCAATTTGAGAGAAAGGTATGGCCAAGTGACTTTATTTGGCTAATGAAATATGAAAAGTAGCTCTTTACCGCTACCACAGCTGTTGACAGTATTCCAGATGGTGAATGTGCTGTGATTTTGCATCTCTGGATTAGGTTGACATGGTCAGAATCCCCCGTTTATCTAGCAGTGGAAATGTAGTCTGAGTAATAAAAAATCCAGGGAGGTTTGGGAGTCATTGTAGCAGTTTACACTATCACTTCCTGACCAATAATTTGTAACTACTGAAAGATTAGTTACTTCAGTAAGTTGGCTTTTCCTTGTTGCTTGCATTCAAATCCTTTGCCTGTGTCTTCCTTTGGAAGAATGCCTTGGGGAAGCCAGTTGGCAAAGCCCATGGGGACATACAATTTATATTTTCTAGCTTGAAGGTTGAAATGAGGTATAGAAGGGTGGGTGTAGAGGTGAGACACAAGACAGTACTTGGCACTGTTCACTATGTTGGCTACTCAGCAAACGGCAATAACCCTGCTTCTTCCTACTAGAGTGCAACCATCCTTTGTCCAAAGAAGGCTTTTTCACTCTTTCAAGAAAACAAAGACGAAAGTCATCAGTCACTGCGTTCATCTCTTCTAATTTATTTTCCACCATTAAGAATGTCATCACTTTTTTTTAAGGCCCAATTATGTGAAATAACTAATCCCAACAGAGCCCTTCTAGCTTAGTACTTGACCAATTAACCCTCAATCATGCAAACAGAAATTATTCTAGGAATTTAAATGGAGGTAATTCAGAGAATTTGTGTTTCAAAAGTATGATTGAAGAATTATAAGAGCAGAAAGGGGTAGGTAAGATGACCAAATAATGATTAACTATTACCCTTCGAGCTGGAGAAACACGGGGGAATGGTGTTACCCCACGCTGGGAATCCCTCTCACAACTGAGGCTTCTGCTGCTATGTTTGAACAGGACTAAGCAGAGAGCCAGGGTTCGCCCTGGGAATCCCTCTCACAACTGAGGCTTCTGCTGCTGTTTGAACAGGACTAAGCAGAGAGCCAGGGTTCGCCCACTTTCACTCTGTGCAGCTGCTACTGGTGCATAAGAGCTATTAATACAGTTCTATTGCTGTCTCCGCTGTAACTCCTGCTCCTCACGTTTTGCTCACTACTGCCATCTCCACCAGCAATGCCAGAACAGCCATTGCCAGAAATCTTCAGAAGCCATAAAAATATATTATAATTCTTACCACCTTCCAATTTCATCCCAGAGACTCACATCAGCAGAAACTAAAAGGAAGCCACCTGGCAAGAAATTCTATGGAAAAATAGTTTGCATCATCCCAGGTGGGAATGATGACTGGTTTAGATGGATTCCTAGGATGCTAACAGATATGAGACACTATCGTATAGAGGAAGACAGTAAAGAGAATAGCTTAAGGTATGTCATATTTGAGATGCTGGGTGGATTCAAATGGCTAAAATTCAGGGGAAAGGTCTGGGATGGAGATCAAATTTTGAAATTTTTTCTCTGTAGCTGGTTTGATCGCTTGGCTATGACCAACCACAGATTAACTGTAAACATAGAAAAAAAATTGGTAGGACTCAATCCAAGGTAATCCTTCCCAAATTTTGAAATTTTTTCTCTGTAGCTGGTATGATCGCTTGGCTATGACCAACCACAGATTAATTGTAAACATAGAAAAAAAAAATTGGTAGGACTCAATCCAAGGTAATCCTTCAAAATGCATATCAGCAAAGAGAAAAAAGTCCATCAGAGGAGATAAAGAAGTACTCGAAGAAAACAAGATCTCACTACTGCAAAATATAATGACAGCAGTGTTTCAAAATAAGGTAGCAATCATGTCAAATGCTGCTGATCAGTCAAGTAAAATGAGGGCTGAGCTAACTCATAACTTAGACAATATGGAGGTTAATAGTGACCTTGATGCTAGCTGCTGCTGTGAAATGCTGGTGACAATTAGGTGAGGTTTAAGATAAATAGAAGAAGATGAAATGATGACTGTGAATGTGTACAGTGGTTAAGTGTTTAATTTGACCTGAGAGAGTGCTATAAAAGCTGGAGGAAAATGAGGGAGCAAGAAAAATTTGTTTTTTTAAGTTTATTTTTAATGTTGGAGATAATAGAGAAAATTTGTGTACTGATAGGAATGATACAGTATAGAGAAGAAATGAAAGTTTTAGAAGGAAGAGAGGAAAATTATAAAAGAAAATACCTAATTTAGTGATATGAGATGGAATTGCTATATATAGGGAGAAGGGTTTCCCTTGTATAGAAAGAGACATTATATCTAGCTAAAAGTATATTTATTCCAATATTATATATATATATATATATATGGTACTGAGAAGCTGTGAAAGATATCTTCTGATTAATATTTTGTTCTTAGTTAAAAGGGAATTGTGAAAGAGGAATCCTGATATTCAGAACTATTCAACACTAACAGTAAGTGCATAGGGTTTTTATTTTTTAAGTATATTTTTATTGATTTCAGAGAGTAAGGGAGGGGGAGAGATAGAAACATCAATGATGAGAGAGAATCATTGTTTGACTGTCTCCTGAATGGCCCCTACTGGGCATATGCCTTGACTGGGAATCGGACCGTGACCTTCTGGTTCATAGGTTGACACTCATCCATTGAGCAACACTGGTCAGGCAAGTGCTCAGTGTTTTAGAAGCTGGCCTGGCATTCACAGGTAGGTCAAAATGTTCTTTTATTGAACATAAGACACTACACAGAATAACATTAGAAAGGATCACCTGGTTATGGGAATTTTCTATTTCTTGATTGTGGTGGCAGTTATACAACAGTATTCAATTACCAAAATTCATCAAACAATACATTTAAAATGAATGAATTTTATTATATGTAAATTTTACCTTAATAAAAAAATAAGTCAGTGTAGTTAAAAAGAAAATGAGCCTTTATATAGCTCTGAGAATATAAATAAAAATAATTAGCATTGGGATAAAGTAAATAGTTCAAAACAAAATCAATTTTTAAAAAAAATATATTTTATTGATTTTTTTACAGAGAGGAAGGGGGAGGGATAGAGAGTTAGCATTGGTGAGAGAGGAATATTGATTAGCTGCCTCCTGCACACCCTCCACTGGGGATATGCCCGCAACCAAGGTACATGCCCTTGATCGGAATCGAACCCAGGACTTGTGAGTCCGCAGGCCGACGCTCTATCCACTGAGCCAAACAGGTTAGGGCAAAACAAAACCAATTATTACTTGAAGGTAATCTTTCACCGTCATTCCCTTCAACATGTAGTATTGAGTTGTATTAGTTGTGCAACTTGTAACCTCAGAAATTACATAGAACTGCACACCTATCTATTCAGAAAGTTCCATTTAATGTCAAATGCATAATTAATTGAAAAAATATAAACTCAAATATGTGGTTGTTAGTTCAAAATTGGCTAAACTCTAAATTCTGGTGAGTTTTCCAAGAAAATACCACTCTTGGTAGCCATATTGCCAACTTTCTTAAAAGCCAGGCTTTCATACTATATTATTTTAGGATGTAGAGTTATTTATAATTACTGAAAAGTATTAAAAGAAAAAAAAGAAAATGTTACTCTGGCACTGTGTTGTAGTAAGAATAAACACAAAAGCAAAGAAAGATCACCTAGTCTGGTCTAAGAACAGGCAAAATTTAGATCACTGTGCTAATTATATGAAAGCCATATACCCCTAGTGATTGTTGGCTGCACTCCATTGACATAGCAAGGTGATTAGTTCAGAAGAAAGTGGATTTTGGAGTATGAGGAGATAAAATATAACCTATGAAATAGTCACCTAGGAGAATAGGGTAATTAATTAACTTCACTCTAGAAAGAGTAAGTTTTAAATATTGCAGGTAGTACTCTAAGGGTAAGGTAATTGACTTTGAGACTTCAGATGTGCTGCATTTATTATAATGACAAGTTTTAGGGTATCCTCATAGGAATATGAGGTTGAGGGAAAAATCAATAAAAGTGAAGACAAGGAATCAAATGATCAGATGTTGGGTGGATTATTGAAATGGTAATTTTGAAGAATGTTGATCAGAACAACAGTAATAGAGTAGATGTCAGTAAGAAAGGCAGATTTTAAAATTATCCTTGAAAAAAAAATAAATAAAATTATCCTTGAACTAGAGGCCCAATGCATGAAATTCATTCATGGTAGGGTCCCTAGGCCTGGCCGGTGATCAGGGCTGATCTGTGGGGCAACCAAGAAAATACCACTCTTGGTAGCCATATTGCCAACTTTCTTAAAAGCCAGGCTTTCATACTATATTATTTTAGGATGTAGAGTTATTTATAATTACTGAAAAGTATTAAAAGAAAAAAAAGAAAATGTTACTCTGGCACTGTGTTGTAGTAAGAATAAACACAAAAGCAAAGAAAGATCACCTAGTCTGGTCTAAGAACAGGCAAAATTTAGATCACTGTGCTAATTATATGAAAGCCATATACCCCTAGTGATTGTTGGCTGCACTCCATTGACATAGCAAGGTGATTAGTTCAGAAGAAAGTGGATTTTGGAGTATGAGGAGATAAAATATAACCTATGAAATAGTCACCTAGGAGAATAGGGTAATTAATTAACTTCACTCTAGAAAGAGTAAGTTTTAAATATTGCAGGTAGTACTCTAAGGGTAAGGTAATTGACTTTGAGACTTCAGATGTGCTGCATTTATTATAATGACAAGTTTTAGGGTATCCTCATAGGAATATGAGGTTGAGGGAAAAATCAATAAAAGTGAAGACAAGGAATCAAATGATCAGATGTTGGGTGGATTATTGAAATGGTAATTTTGAAGAATGTTGATCAGAACAACAGTAATAGAGTAGATGTCAGTAAGAAAGGCAGATTTTAAAATTATCCTTGAAAAAAAAATAAATAAAATTATCCTTGAACTAGAGGCCCAATGCATGAAATTCATTCATGGTAGGGTCCCTAGGCCTGGCCGGTGATCAGGGCTGATCTGTGGGGCAACCGGCGGGGTGATTGGGGGGCGCCCCTGCTGGCACCTGCCTTAGCTGGCCTGCATGCTGGGGGCAGCTTCTGCATTGAGCATCTGCCCCTGGTGGTCAGTGTGCATCATAGCAACTGGTCATTCCACCAGTCGTTCTGCTGTCTGGTCAATTTGCATATTAGGCTTTTATTATATAGGATAAGGAGAACTGACCAGAAAGATTGAACAAGGATTAATGATAGGGGTACAAACTGATAACCTTCAACACAGTTGATTTTGTGTGTGTGTGGGGAGTGGGGTAGATTCACGATACTCTGAAAGTAGCAATTAAGAGTAAAATAAACATCTACTCTAAAGGGGAAAGAATAGCTATCTGAATGGGCCGAAGTGACCTCAGAAGAGAGTCAAGATCAAATTAGAGGAAAAAGGTGAAAGGATGATTCAGATAAAATTTGGGGAATATTGGGTGTGACAAACCATGATGACAGTTTAGGATTTCCAGTAGAACAATGAAAGGTTTAGTGGATTGAGCATGAGATGGGATACAAGTCAGATATTAGAATATTCAAAATAACCTAAGCATTAGGATCTAGTTATTAGAAAATAACAAGACATAATTAGATTTCTGCTGATGATAGAAATATCAATCATATTGAAACAAGTCCAGTTTACCACTGCAGAGAAGTAGATGGACAGTTCCCACCAAAACATCTTATTGGAACTGATATCCTCAGAATTTGTAGTGTGGTAAAAATGTAAGGGAAAGAAGAGCAAAGTTTCAATGTTATAAAAAGCATGTCTCAGATCTTTTTGGGGAGTTAACCATATACATAAACAAATTATTCAGTTTATTAGTCAAAAAGGCTAGGATACACTTTGCAGAACCCAGAAATTGCTAAAGCAAGCGGGATTTGAAAAGACTCAGGGTACTAACACTCTGGTATAAACTTCAAGCCAAAAACGATGTACTTTTTTCTGTATAAATTGCCTTTTTCAGAAAAATGCATTAGGACTAATACATTCACACTATATAAACATAATATCTGGTGATGAGAATATTTAAAAAGCTATATTGCATAAAACTATTTAAAATAGTTTTATTTATAAATGAAACACAAAATAGTCTACCTAAAAACTATTTAAACTGATATTATGTGTACTTTCATTAGATTATCTATGAATTTTGTGAAATAGTGAATATAATGAATTTTATTTTATAAATGAAATACAAAATAGTCTATGCTATACAAAATAGTCTACCTAAAAACTATCTAAACTGATATTATGTGTACTTTCATTAGATTATCTATGAATTTTGTGAAATAGTGAATATAATGAAGTCATCTGTGCACTTGACTTTCCAAAATTTATTTTAATATTTTATAGACAACTTTTAAAACATCACACACACTCAAATCATTTAGAGAAAACCAGAATTAGGCCACTATTTAAAGTCTAAAATGCTAAAATAACCTGGGCAGTTTTCACCATTTAGACCACAACATTTAGTAAAGCAGTCAATATTTCAACAATTGTTACAAATTTATTACTTGTGTGTGTGCACATACACACACACACGCGCACACACACACACATATACACACACATACCTATGTGCATGAATGTGAATAGTGTGTGGATGTAACAATGTTTACTAAAGTCTTAAAACATGTCCTTTAGGTTTCAGGATAGCAGTTCATATTTCTTTGACACTGTAAGATATATTTTTTAGAACTTAAGTTCTCCTTCATAGTAGGTAGTATACCTTAATACTATTGATGCAGAGAAAGGAGGTTGCATTGAGGCAGAAATTAATGAAGCGACAGGATTCATCAAATTTGAAATAATCCCTGAAACCCAGTACAGTGAGATTTTTTTCCTACTCTCCTACAGTAATTTTCCTTCATTCTTGTACAATAGTGTCCCATGAAGTGACTTCCAGGAACATGTGACAGATTCAATCAATTTGGAATGACACAGCACTATCATTCCCGTAAATGTTCAAATACTTCTGGGAATGATTAACAAGCTTGGCATTCCCCATTGATTGTTGGGGTGACATGTATACTAAAGAGAAGACAGCCCTAGGGAACAGTTGTCAATAATAAATGTGAAAATAGTGACTTTTCTACTTTTGAGGATATTTCAAATACATGGCTCTAATATGTGCTATGATTCTGTCATAGGTCTGTAATTTCCTCTATAAACCTCAAATGAAAAGCTATGAGACAGTGTCAGATCAAGTTGATATATTTTGTATCTGATGTGTCTAATGATTTTTAATTAAAATGTACTTTTTTTGAGGAAATTAATTTTATTCTGTTAACAATACCTAATGCCAGATGAGCAAAGGTAAGAAAATTATTAAGTGCCTTATTGAAACTATTGTTAACCCATTTTAATTATAATTTCTATGAATTCTTATCTTTATATAACCTTCTATTTAAAGACAAGCCTGAGCTGTTCTTGATCAGAAAAGTTAATTTTGCATTACACTTAATTTAAAATATATTGGTAATGTATTCTGAATAAAACTGTTGGATTGCTTTATATATAAAACAATTTCTTTGGTTTATTTCAATCTGGAACAACAACAACAAAGAAACAACAAAAAAGTCTCAACTGCAACCATGTGTTCATACGCAAATTTTATATCACTTTAATTCTCACTATTTGGAAAGTTTTGTTGGGACAATTTCTAGAGGAAAAGGAAATTTTGTCTGGATGTTACATGTGACTTGCATTCATTCTATTAATATACCTAAGAGCACTGGAAATACATTCCAATTTCATAATTGAAATATATAGCAAAGTTCCAAATGTGATTACTTACTATTCAAATATGCCCCTAAATTTTGTTTTCTATTGAAACTATTTGGCTAATACCAAAACAAGAGACATGGGTTCAAGGGAAGATAATAGTTTGTGATTGCACTTTATTCAGCAAGTGGAAAGTTAAGATACATATAGTATTTATAACTGGATGGCTAATGTTGAGGTTTATAACTTTTATTTTTCACTTATACTTCGTTTTTGAAAATCTTTCCAATAAACGATGAGATATTATATCGGGGGATAAATAAAAACACCTGCATTATAACCATTGCATGTGTCTAGAGATAGTAAGAGTTACGAAAAATATTATTTCCCTGAGGCATCTGGCAAAGTTCATTTCTAATCCTAGTAATAGAAATGTATTCTCTGACATCTCTGAACTGGTGTGTGTTCCTGGATGTAGCCTGTGCTTACTGAGTAGGCCTAAGTTCCTGCAGGAGTCAAAGTCACAGGAGGCAGAGTTGCTCTTACACCAATCAATTCCACACCTTCAGTTAGGGATCATCCATCTCCCATTAGTATTGGGGCTATAATTGGACAGAATGGACACTAGATTATCTATTCCACAACCATCATTTTTTTAAAATAAATAAGTGGAATAATCAAGGACATTCAGTGGCTTTGCCAAGGTGATACAATAAGTATTTATAAGTCTAAACTGAATTAAGTGATGTAAAATAGCTTGGTACAAGTAAAGAGCATCTTATGCCTCCCTCATCTCAGCATCATTATTAATATAGACCAGGGAAATCACTCCCCAAATATAGGTTATAACTCAATATTTCCTAAATCCTGTACAAGGCAAGCTATTCCCCAGAATGTTATATTTACATCTCTTAAAACCTGAAAATGTTTTAATTTTAAAACAAGTTGTTAGAAAAAAAATTTAAATTAATAACATATTGGCATGCATATAAGGCTTAAATCTATCAACGAGAGACTTGGCAAGGGCAAGACAAAGCTCAGTGTAGTTTATCTTGGGCCGTCTGTCTGACCCGTCAGTGTTTGTCTTCTCCCTCCTTTTCCTACCTAATAGATCAGATTCTGTTATCCCAGGGCCTTAGAGTCTTGACATCATATTTTCCCCAATCATAGATATTAGCATGGTAAACTAACCTCACATAAAATTCAAATGATTGAATGAAACATATGTAAATTAGCCCTAGCTGGTTTGGCTCAGTGGATAGAGCATCAGCCTGCGGACTGAAGGGTCCAGGTTTCCATTCCAGTCAAGGGCACATGCCTGAGTTGAGGGCTTGATCCCCAGTAGGGGGTGTGCAGGAGGCAGCCAGTCAATGATTCTCTCTCATCATTGATGTTTCTATCTCTCTCTCCCTCTTCCTTCCTCTCTGAAATTAATTAAATATATATTTAATATATTTATATATATTAATATATATTTAACATATATATTATATATATATGTAAGTTAGTTTCACAATGTACATGAACTAAAGACATTTGGAATGAAGAATATTTTCTAATTTAACTATACATAAATAAAAGCTGTCAGGTAAGACCTAAGCATCTAAAACTCTATTTAACAAAATGTGTAACATACAAGAAACAAAGAGTGGGAGAATATTTTTAAGTCTTTAGCATATGGAGTTAGTTCAATGCTGGAAATGGCATAGAACGAATCTTAATTACTATTGGATAGGATTCAAAATGTAAGCTAATAATAATCATACATTAGTTTACCTGCCTAGAAAAATAACTGAGCTATGAAATAAAATAAAGACATTAGTGGAACATTTTAATTAGACATTACTATGATACTTGGGATAAACTATTTGGAGAGTGCACATGCTTAATTATCCATGGGAGGATCAAGCATTACATGATCAAAATATATGCTATTATTGCCAAGAACATGTTTGCATATTAGCCAAATCCAGCACTTTCCCAAGCCTAAGCTACAGTATAGATTTTGATTCTTGCTCTTTCTTTTTCCAATGATTCTATGTGAAGTTTCAGGAATAAAGATCCTTGGATACTTATAACATAAATATTATAATTTTTCCAAACCAAAAATATTCAGTTAACTGCATTTTATACCTTTATTCTAAGAGAAAATTCTCACAGTGTAGACCAAATTCTAAACTACATTCTGTTCCATCCATTTTTATCTTCTTAATATCTGTCATCATACTTTTCAAATAGTACAATAAAATTCACTTTAATGTGATATCATTTTAACAGGAATGCGAGTTTTATGAAATTGAAATGACTGCCTGGTAAGAAAGCTGGTAATGATGCTTCTGGGCCTTTTATGTCAATTATTATTAGGGTTTTGTGCATTCTAACTCATTAACAAATGGGAGGAGAGGGAAGTCATGTTTTATTGCCCATCATTATTCTAATAAAATGGGATTTTAAAAAATGAAAGTATTAAGGTAAATTGCCAATTTTCTTTTTTCCAGAAAATCCATTTATACCAAGTGACCTTGGGTTTGACCCATTCCGAAAGAGAAAAAAAAAAATGATGGAGGTTTTACACTCATCTTCATCATGTTTTCTTTATTCAACTTCAGCAGCAGCCAAAGGCTTAAGCACAGCTCCATTCTTCTCCTGGTAACTATTTGGAACCAGGATTTATTATTGTTTGATTATGTTATCATCCCTTATCTTTCCAAAGTTTCTAACTGCCAACGCAATTATCCCTGGATTTTATAATGTTCAATCTTATCAGAATAGATTAAACTAGTATTTATTTGTCTGATATCATGTACTATATTAGTCACTAGCATCTCAAAAATTTTTATTCCTGTTGAACATTCTATCTTAATTTCTATCTTTAAGGTTTTTTGTTTTGTTTTATTCCTCCATTTAATATTAATTTGTAGAGAAATTACACTGTTAGCTTAGCATGTCCTCCCTACTCAGTTTTCTCATGTTAGATCCCACTGGGTTGTCTGATTATATTATTTTGCGATATTGTTATCTTTTGATAGTTATTTTAATAGTTCCCATTGAAGCAAAGTAATACCAAAGTTTTTCGTTTGCATATGCAATTCTATGGCCCACAAACCATGGTGATTTCTAAATTTTCACATCCACAGACAAATTAACTTACACCTGTACACTGTGCTGCATGCATCTATTATCTTAACATGAATTTCCTTTTAATTTCTTTGGGAGAAGTAATTATCCCCCATCTAAATCTCTGTAATTACAGATGGGAGACTACACCTCTGGACGTTCCTGGCCCTAGTGAATGATTTACAGTTGATTGATTCAAGCCAAACCTGAGAGACTCAGTCCAAACACTTGGTTGAAACTATTGTGAATGAAGTACACTCTTTCATCTATGTTTGCCACACCAGTCGAATCAGCAACCATCTCTTTGCCAGGAGTAGCCTCCTTAAAAATGAAGCTGATGTGGAGGAAATTAGTACTGAGTGACAGGTTTCTCACAGAATCTTTGAATACATGAAGCTTATGCTTGGACACAGATCTAGTACTGAAATGTTCTCTTGTGAGGTCCAGAGATTGCTTTACTTATTTATTTTCTCTATTTGACTTGGGTTGATATCATTTGTAAGCAAAAGAGTTCTAAATTGCATTCTGGACTCTCTAGTCCTCTATTTTTAATAAAACTTCATGTTTTCTCATAAACCTGTCACAATCCTAGTACAATTCAAACATGCACAGACCCTGATTATTTCTTAAATTTTCTACTAATCATTTATTGTCAATCCCTAGGCTCAGTACTCAGTTCTTATATACCTTTCTTTGTAGGGCCTCTCATACCTTATTTTGTAAATAAATTTTTTAAATATCTGAGAACTCTAGACATATATAGCAAGCTTCTGTATAAAAAATTATAGGCACACACATCCATATTTACCTAGCTGGCAATTAATTTAAATATATTTGTATTTTATGTATCTATAAAAAATTGGATATGTAACATAAAGAGATACCATTTAATATCATGAAAAAATCAAATACCAAGTGAAAATAGTAATGATGTATAAAACCTCTAGAGTATAATGTCACAACATTGTTGATGGGAAAGTAAATTGGTGCAGCTACTATAGTAAACAGTACCTGATTTCTCAAAAAATTAAAAATAGAACTATGATATGATCCAGCAATTCTACTTCTGGGTTTTATAAATAAAAAAAGAAAGAAAGCACTAACTTAAAAACCTCATGTTCATTGCAGAATTATTTACAATAACTAAGACATGGAAGCAACCTAAGTATCCATGGTTGGATGAATGGATAAAGAAATTGTGGAGTATTAATCAACCACAGAAAAGAAATATTGCCATTTGTGACAACCTAGATGGACATTGGGGACATGACATTTTTCTAAGTGAAATAAGTTAGACGGGAAGACAACTACCACATGAATTTGCTTATGTGTGAAACCTATAAGACAAACAAACCAAAAACAGAATTCATAGGGTTAGAGAATAGAATGGTAATTGCCAAAGCCATGGGTAGCAGTGGTGGGCAAAATGAGGGATGATTATCAAAAGGTAAAATCTTCCAGTTATAAAAGAAATAAGTTGTGAGGATGTAATGTACAGCATGGTGACTATGGTTGATAATAATGTATTGTGTATTTAAAAGTTTATGAGAGACAAGGTCTTCAAATTTCTCATACAAGAAAAAAAAATGTTACTCTGTATGGTAATGGGTGTTATTAGACTTATTGTGGTGATCATTTCACAGTATATACAAATATCAAGTCATTATATTGCATACCTCAATTATATCTAAATTAAATGTTTAAATAGGGCAATGCAATAATATAGAAAAAAATTTAGACAATCTTGACTTTAAAAAGAGTTGAAAACTTACACTATATACTTATCTATTATGAAGTTACGTTAATTAACATAATGTGTGAGGAAAATAAAACAGGCTAATGGAACACAGTAGAGAGTGAGACATATAGTATCACAGATATTCCTTCACCAGATTTACAAAATGGTGACTCTACAGTGCTTTTCAGAAATGACAGGCTTTATAAGAAAGAACCCTGGGAAAATTTGGTGTCCATATGGGAAACTTTGCCTTTATTTCAGACTATACACAAATCATTTCCAGATGAAGTGTAGAAATACATTTCAAAGTAAAACAATACAATCTGAAAACAGAAGAGTATTTTCATAATCTTGGGCTGGCAAAAAAATTTCTTCAACAGGTCACAAAAGTTATTAACTATAAAAAAGATTAAATGGCATGGGTCTTCAAGTAATCTACTCAAGACAGATATTCCCAGCAGGATCTTTTTGCCCTCTAATTATATAGTCAAGCCAGAATGTCTACTGAATTATGCCAGATGAAACCGTCAATAAAATTGACCCTGGGGTTTACCAGGGGAGTTTGGACTGGAAGCAGCACTTCATCACTCTCAGTACCCTTATCAGAGCCAAGAGTTAAATTCATACATCCATGTATCCCCAGAAATAAGAATAGAGATTTCCAAGTCCGGCTGTAAAGTACCTTGATCCTATATAGTCTACCATCTGATTCTCAGTCAAATTTTTTTCAATTACAAATTGCTCACTAGCTCCTTCTCTTCATCTTCTGCACCATTTTAAGGACAGAAAATCAAAAGAACAACTACCAAAATATTAATTATTTTGTCATCAAATGACATGTGTTTGCTGTTTTTTTAAAAAATAGCATTTTGTTTCACCAAATATTATAGCACAAACTTCTTCATAATTATGCACAAACTTGACAACTCTTTTAGTAACTTCTTTCCCTGAAATTTGAACTTTTAAGAAAAGGATCAACAGACGTTTCTCCCTTAACTATAGCCATAGATTCATGGCAGGTTCCCTATGACCAATTAATGGAATAGAGAAGGCTTGGGATTTGGTTCATGAGTAAATGAGCTTGTATTGGTATGAGCTGAAAATGGACAGCTTCAGTACTTCAGTACTGTTTAAGTGTAGCCCTAAACAATTTTTGTTAAGGGGAAAGTGTAGCCCTAAACAATGTTTGTTTAGATGGCAAAGTCTCCAGTGGTATATTTAATCATCTCCTTTGTATATAAGAACAAAGGATGTGAGATAAGGATATACCATAATTATGGGCAGCAGTAAATGCTTTGGCTTGTTGGTGAGAGGTTTAGACACAGAGATAATTGAAAATCAGAAGCAATCATTTAGTGGGAAGAGGGATGAAGATGAACTGTATGGAGTACTGGCACAATAAAAGAAATGGCCTTTTCTTCTTTTTCTCTTTACTGTAATTTCTTCATAAACCACACTCCTAAACTTAGAGTTTACTAGATGCTATTCTTATACCTAAGTTCTGACAGATACTCTCTATAATAGGTTAAATGGTGGTCCTGAAAAAGATATTTCCACATCCAAAGGCCTAAAACCTATTAATATTACCTTATTAACAAAAAGAGTCTTTGCAGATATAATTAAGTTAAAGATCTTGAGATAATATCTTCCTTCAGAGTCCCTAAATCTAGTTTAGATTACTACTCTTATAAGTGACAGGAGAGGAAAATTCACAGACAGAAAAGGAAAAGGCTATGTGAAGACAGAGGCAGAAATTGGATTGATGTAGCCACAAGCAAATAGATGTATCTGTCACAGAAAGCTGAAGAAGCAAAAAATGGAATCTCCCCTCAAACTTTCAGAATTAGTGTGGCCCTTGAGACACCCTGATTTTGACCTCCTGCCTACACAACTGTGGAGGAAAAAGAAGTTTTTTAAAACTACCCAGTTTTTGACCATTTATTACAGCAGCCACAGGAAACTACTATAGTATCTTTAATTTGTTATTGTGATGAAAGAAAAAAATAATTTTCTAAAATTTAAATAAATATAAACAATTCATTTAGACTTCCATTGTTCAAAGTACACAAATTTCTAACAGTATCTAAAATTTATATAATACTAGGGCAGGGGTGGGCAAACTTTTTGACTCGAGGGCCACAATGGGTTCTTAAACTGGACAGGAGGGCCGGAACAAAAGCATGGATGGAGTGTTTGTGTGAACTAATATAAATTCAAAGTAAACATCATTACATAAAAGGGTACGGTCTTTTTTTTTTAGTTTTATTCATTTCAAAAGGGCCGGATCCTTGCCCACGGCTGCTCTAGAGTGATGCTTTCTTAATGCAAATAACTCACCTGCATTGGCTTTAAGGTCTTCAGGTGTGACCATGACAACAAATCGGATTGCACGTTCATTTCGAAACATCTCGTAGGACCACCGACGGATAGACCGCATGCATTTCACTGCTGCAATGCCATTGTTGGCAATAAGAACCTGGGAGAGTTAGGGGATGGGAATTGGAGAGAAAAATAGAAAAAGCAAGCAATGATGGAGAGAAAGAGGTGAGACAATTTTTGTAAATCTATCTTATTTTGAAAAGGCAGATTTTCTATAGGAATTTGTATTCCTGGTCTAGGTAGTTAAGAACTAGCTCCCACATGACCAAGGGATATTTTAAAATGTTAGCTAAGGAAATACTTCAATATGTGCCTGACTCAACCTTATTCCTTTCTAGCTTCCTTCTTTTAAAAATCCTCACCCAAGGATATGCGGTTAATTTGCATATCATGCTGATTAGCCCATGGGAGGTATAGCAAAGGTACGGTCAATTACCATGTTTGTCTATTATTAGATAGGATAGTTATACCTTATTAATCCTTTTTAAAAATGTACATTTTTCTTCCTTTTCTTTGATCTAATTTTCAAAGGTTTAAATATCTGGCAAGTTATTGAAGAAAATTTACCGTAAAAACTTGAATTCATCTGTTTAGAAATAATAAGAGTGTCAAGTACAAGAAAGAGATAATATCTATTACAACTTTGGTCCCCAAATTAATATTGTTTAAACATAATTTGTGTAAATATAATTTGTGTATATTTTCACTGTGACAATGAATTTTTACAGCACTGTCTAGAGCAGCCGTGGGCAAACTATGGCCCGCGGGCTGGATCCGGCCCGTTTGAAGTGAATAAAACTAAAAATAAAAAAGACCGTACCCTTTTATGTAATGATGTTTACTTTGAATTTATATTAGTTCACACAAACAGTCCATCCATGCTTTTGTTCCAGCCCTCCTGTCCAGTTTAAGAACCCATTGTGGCCCTCGAGTCAAAAAGTTTGCCCACCCCTGGTCTAGAGTACTAAATAAGTTCATTATTCACTTGTTCACCAAACCATTGTTCATTGCCCTCCAAAAGAGGAGAAGTATCCAAAACAGATGACAGATATAATAGCTCCTTTGCATAGAATAAATTATATACATGAAAAAAAAGCATTTGTGTATGCCTACAGTTTGAACCAATAGGATGGGCACATTTGCAAAGCACTTTTGGTGAGTGCATTTAAATTTTTAGAATAGAAAATATTATGATGTCTTGAAAAGCTGGGGACAATTCTTATATTTTTTCAGATATATAATTGTGATTCTAAATTATTGTTCATTGCCAAACCGGTTTGGCTCAGTGGATGGAGCATCGGCCTGCGGACTGAAAGGTCCCAGGTTCGATTCCGGTCAAGGGCATGTACCTTGGTTGTGGGCACATCCCCGGTAGGAGGTGTGCAGGAGGCGGCTGGTCGATGTTTCTCTCTCATCGATGTTTCTAACTCTCTATCCCTCTCCCTCTCCCTTTCTCTCTGTAAAAAATCAATAAAATATATATTTAAAAATAAATAAATAAATAAATAAATTATTGTTCATTAACTTTATGTTGCAATAGCTATAAGTTACAAAGAGATATTTTTTTCAAATAAATTAAATGCAATATTGTAATGATCAAGGATCATTGCACATCAAAAAATACATTACAATATGTGTTCAAACTTTACATATGTAACTATCATCTGTAAGGTCTTGGTTAAAATTCTACCTAAACTTCTGGACTCTTTCTTTGTATTTGGTGATAGCACTTCCCCAACTTTTCCTCAAAGCTTACTCCCAGATTTTTCTATTATAAGGAAAATATGTCAAAGATAGCTTAAACTATCTATGCCATTGGTTAAAAGAGTTAAGTCTTTTTATTTACTAGGAATTGATTAGGCAATTAATTAGGAAGTGGGGGAGGATCTGTTCCAACATTTAAAGGTCTCCATAAAACAGCAGTGCACTCACATAGCCCTTTGGATGGTTGAATAACAAGGCATCTCTTTTTTTAGCTTATGATTCAAATTTACCATTTGGCTTCACAAATATTTCCCTGGCAATTGGCACACGGACAGTCAATCTGAGTAATCATGTGGATAAGTACTCTTAAGTTGGCATATTTAGTCTCCTCATAAGGAGTTTCAATACCACTTCATGATGATAATAGCAGTAATAACTGCCTCATTCTGAAGGGATTAAATTGAGTTAGAATTGTTTTACATATCAGAAAAATACCTGTTTCCTAGAGGATAGAGAGCAAGTATGTCATCCTTAGTTTGTTTGCTTGTGCGGTTATGAGAAAATCTTAAGAACACTGTCCAGGATAATTATCATAATTCAATATTGCTCACACAATATTTTATAAGGAAAATGAAATAAGATTTTCTGTGTTTGACACAAATGTACACCAAGTGTCATTAGTTATTAGAATTTCAAAAAGTGTTTGAGCAAAGCCTAAAGCCATATTCTAAGCATATTAAAGGTATGAATTATAAAGTAAGGCACGTTAAAGGTATGAAATGATAATGTTCTTCACTCAGTTATTTTAAAAGAATGAAATGGACAATCTACTTTAGGGTGCTTTTTTAACGAAATATGATTAAACGAGATATGATAGTAAAGTGGACATGGCAGAGTTCATTACTCTTTCAGGAACTCAAGACTCCATTAGAGTACTATCCGGCACCACAATAAAGTGAACAATGTTAACAACCACAGAACTTGTGATGAATCTCTCATAGTCAATTATTCATAAGCCAAAGACATTGTTAAGATTAGGTTTTTATTTTACTAAATTGTACACAATTATTTAAAATTCATTGTGATTAAGCAAATTTGCTTTCAAGCATGAAGAGAAGCACCCTACACCACAGGGTGTATTTGTTTCCTAGATAGACAGCTTTTTCCTGCCACCTTCCTGGCCCACCCTGGGTTATCCTGGCTCTGAGATAACCCAGAATTTAGATACCTAACAAGAATATGAAGGTTTGGGGTCTTAATATCTAAAAATATTATGATGGATCATAGCTTTGATTGCCATGTTTATTTCTTTGAAAAAGATTCAACTACTTCCAGATTCCAAGAATGTAAAAATAATTTCCTTTTTTTTTCAAAAGTTACCACTCTTCTTCCTGTCCTTAGATAACCAGGAAGCACAATCCTTGCATTGATTTTATAACACCAATGATTTTCTGAAATGCCAAAAATTAAAAAAAAACACACACCAAAATTTCAAGATTAAATGTTCCAAGGAAAATATAATGGTATAGAATTGTGGATTTTTTTAATAACACTTGTTAATTCTAGAACAATAATTTTAAACCCTGGCTTTGCATTAAATTTAACCTTTAATCTTTATAATATCTTCATTTCTAAAATTACAAATGTCTGCTATTGATATTTTAAAAAGTCATATTATATTGTATTAACTCTTTTGCAACATTCTTTTCAATTTACCCTTTGCCTCTATATTTCACCAAGTATGTTAATTCAGTTATAGTTTATTTTCATTCTTGAAATGTAATTTTTGTGTATATAAATATTCCACTGTATAATTATCCATTTTCTGCTGACTAGTGTTTTGTTCTTACAATGATATCCTCTGTACATCTTTATACATGTCACTGGAAGGTTGGATTAATGACCCATAGAGATTCTGCATGCTCTACCACACAAAATAATGCCAAATTGTATTTTCAAAGAGGTTGTTAAAGTTAAACTTCCTACTGCAATTGTGTCTGGTGCTCTAATTCCTCAACAACATTTGAATGAGCAAACTTTTATTTATGTATTTTTTCAGTTCTAGTGTGTATAGTATAGTAATTCTCTATACTCTTAATTTTCATTGCCTCAGTAACTTATGAAAGTGCACTTCATTCCCTATGCTCAAATGCATTTAGTGCCATTTCATGTTGAGAAGCAAGGTCAGGGGTGTTGGTTTTGTTATTATGCCTCACAGACATTATATTGTTTGCAAATTACCTTAAAATAATTTAATATTGAAAAGTGGAAATTTATATGTGTTGATTTCTTTCATTGAATTATTAAGGCATAATTTATAGAATGAAATGTATCCATTATTATTAACTTTGATGAGTTGAATTACATGTATATATTTGTGGAAGCACCATTTTAATCAAGATGTGGAAAATTTTAATAACCCTTAGAAAGCTTCCTTGTAAACATTCCTATTACATCCCTGCCCGTCACAGGTTCCAGGTACTAACATAGACCATATATTGTGCCATAATACAAATCTTACTTATACATAGTATATTTTCTGACCATGTGGAATTATATTAGAAATAAGTAACAGAAAGATATTTGAAAAACCCAAATATTTGATAAATAACAAATTTAATTGCTAGTTGTCCATGGACCATTTACCAAAGAAATAAAGTATTTTGACCCATATGCCCTTGGTAAGATGTGCATCCTGTTGTGTCGTGGTTGAGGCATTGATCTACAAATTCAAGTAGGGTAAGTTGGCTGTTAATATTGAAGTCTTGCTTATCCATAAAAATTTTCCATCTATTATTCAATTACTAGTAGAGAAGAGTTACCTATTTCTTCTTTTATTTCTGTATAATTTTCTGTCATGTATTATAGAGCTGGGTTAGTGGATATTTAAAATAGTTATGTCTTCTTGATGAACCAAATCAATCTGTCATAAACTTTCTGTAGTAATATTTCTTTTCTCAAGACCAGTTTGCATGATATTATTACAGATGTTGAAGCTTCTTTATGCTTACTATATTCAGGGCATATGATCCTTAACCTTTCTATGTTTTTTTTAAATTTTTGTTTTGTTTTGTTTTTGAAGACCACAAATAGTCCTGGATTCCTTTTTATTAAAAATGACAATTTCTGTCTTTTACTTCAGTGTTATTGGTTAACTGGCTCATTTGCAATAATACAATTTTGAATTTGATAAGATATAAACCTGTTACAATGCTGTAAGTTTTCCATTTATTCTTTATCCTCTACTCCTTTTATTTTTTTTTTGAGTAAGTGAATTATTATCTACTTGTTATTTGTTAATTAATTTTAAAACTTATATTATAATTTTTAACTTATAAAATTCTTCTTTGACATATTATTCTAATTCATACATATTAAAAACTTACAATTATACTATTTTACCTTCCTTTACTAATAAAATTGTCATGATTTGTTTTTACTAAGATACATGTTAGAAATCTCACAGTATATCATTAATATCTTAGCTTTTAATAGTCAATTTTATTATATATTTATGATCCTCATCAGTTTTCACCTCTTCTATGCTAATTTGTATCTGCAACTCTGCTGGGTGTCTCTATTTCACATTTATTTTGAACAGTATTTGTTTCTCTACATAGAATTTTAACTTGATAGCCCTTCCCTTCAACAATAGTACCTTAATACTTTAAGGATGTTATTCTCTTCATGCTTGCATGGTTTTCATGAATCTGCTATTTTGCATATCTGTCTTTCTTATTGCTGCACTTTTAATATTTTCTTGCTCACATGTTTATACCAGTGTAAATATAGTGTATCTTAATTTGGCTTCCTTTTTTTTGTAGTTTCTACAATCTTCTTAAATTTGTAGTGTTTTAAATTTTAATAAAACTTGGAAAACATTTTGTCAGTATCTCAATCATATATTTCTCTGTAGCTCCTTCCTTGTGAAACTCCAGTTACACATAATACAACTTGAAGTTTTTCTATTTCTGCTATCTTGTGTTTTTAGGTTTGTTTTCTCTTAATGCTTTAATTTGGAAAAAAATCTATTGTAATGTATTCATTTTAATAATATTTGCTACTATAGTGCACAATCTATAGCTAATCCAACCCAGTGAAATTTTAAGTTTATTTATTTAATTTTTAATATCTTGAAATTCCACTTGATTGGTTCTATCTTAAATCTTCCTTTTCTGTACTCAATAAGTTTGTTTTCCTTCAAAAAATTTAACATTTTTTTATTTCAATGTTAATGTCTTTGATAATTCCATAAGGTCTCTTCCTTCTGGGACAGCTTTTATTGACGTTTTGCCTGTGTTTAGGTTACATATCCCTGCTTCTTGGAAAGCCTATTATTTCTTTATTGCATGTTAGACAATGTGATACTAGCTAGACCTTGTGAATATTATATTATTCATTGTTTCTATTTGCTCTCATTCCAAAAGATTGATGGATGGACGTTGATCCTGCAAGCAGTTGAGTTGGTCCCTACAAAGCCTTATTTTTCATTTCATTAATAGTTTAATCTTTCAACTAAGACATGGTCCCTCTGAAAACTCCATTGAATACCTCAAGTGTTAAACAAGAGCTCTCTACTCTGGATAGTTAAAATTTACTAAGTCCCTGCTGTGTGTGAGCTCTGGAAATTGCTCACCTTAAAATTCTGCCATGTTTGTAAGTTCTGTATTGTGGAGTTTTACCATAAGTATGACTAAGTTGATACTCATCAAAAACTCAAAGCAACTGTTATGCAGGATTCTTGGGATTTCTTTTGTAGAATTCTCATTTCTAATGAAAAAATGCCTAAAAATGCCCAGGGTCCTCAGCCTCCACAATCACCAAAATCAGACAGACTTCAAGGCTTATTATTGCTTTTACCCCTTCTAATCAAGATCCCAAAATTACTTCTATGCAGAATTTCAGGTTTATTGTAGGGCTCACCTGTTTGTTTCACTTTTCACAGGGATCACAGTTCTTCACTGCTCTTTGACTTTTGTTTGAAGCCTAGTTTTCCCCTTTCCCCCCCAGTTTTATAGTAGCATACAGTGGAAGGATTAATTCATTTCTTATTGTTTCATCAATGGCCAGTGGTGGAAGGCTGCATATATTAGTTTTAATTGACACCCTAAAGTAGGTGAATGAAGCATTCAACTAATTAATATACACAACAGGGATAGTTATTGGCATTAATAAGTCCCTAATCCATGGATCCAAATAGTAGATCTGTGTACCACTACCCAAAACATTTGTTAATTTCCATAAAGGATGGTAGTTTTATTTTTAATTTTGAAATAACTGGTGTTTATAATATGTGTATGTTACAGGTATATTTACCTTTGCAAATAATGTTCTCTAGTGGATGGTAGGTCAATAGATTAACATTTTGAGTGCCATTTTATGTCCAGCCTATTTTCATTTTTACATTCTCCCATAGAACCCCAAATAAAAGATTTTATAGCATTCTCAAACTACAAGTTTTATTAGTCATGCTGTTGGTGTATCGTTGCTTCTCATTTCAATGTACCTTTCTTTCAGGGTGCTTAAGTGTCAGGATAGATGGAATGTCACTAACTATATAAAGTACAGACTGTTGTTGGGCCTATTTACAAATAAATGGTTGGAAATGTGGTAGAATCATATATTGGATATATTTGATTATAAGCAACTTCTTGGTAGAAAGGAAACTCACAAGTAACCCTAAAGCTTGTTTTTCATCAAAATAACCTGACAATTATGGATGGCCAAATTGCTTAAACAGTATCTTTACAACAGATAGATAGCTCCCTCCACATGAGATACACACACACACACACACACACACTCACATAAAGTCCTTACTTAACATCATCGGGTTCTGTGACTATAAGTGAAATGACAAGACGTATAATATAACCAATTTTGCCATAGGTTAATTGATATAAACAAGAGTTACGTTCTGATGGTATATTATCAATGTTATAACACAACAGTGTTGAACAAAACCATGTTATTCCAGTACTTCCTGTTTATAATTTAAGGATTAGAAATACAATGTCCATATCCCATCACTAAAGTACCCAATTTTCAGGAGAAGCATCTACATCTGTACTTTAAAAATCTCTACAAGAATTCTGATACACAACCAAGAGTGATAAAGAAAACAGAATCTTTTCAAGAGACATAACAAATAATATCATTCGATTCATTTGTTTATAACAGAAGAAAAGTGATGCAGAAATAACCTTTTTAAAGTTCTCAACGAGACAGTATCAAATTTGGTTTAGAGCTTCCAAACCAATTCTTTTTTTTTCTACACCATGATATTCTCCTCCTTAAAATTTATAGAATCATTATTGAGGAAACTGATTAGATATAAATGCATCACAGAACAAATTCTGTTTCTGTAGGCATTTAGCTTCCTTTTGAATCCAGTGTTAGTGTCCTCATCTTTTTAATAGTTATGATTTGATTTGCAAAGAGTAACAGCAAGAACAAAGAAAAAAGAACTCTTAGGTTTTAAATGTGATTTCTGAGAGACAATTTCTGGTATATCTTACTGCTTATTCTCAATTTACATAACAAGGATACATGAACTTATATTGTGGCTCATTGTCATGTAAATGTATTAAGAGTTCATAAATTTCAATGTCTTTCAGACATCTGTTTGACCTGTTGTGGAAAGTTTTTCCTCAAGGTGAAGACATCTTCCTATTTGATAGCATGACACTTTCTGCATCTTATTGTCATATTTTAGGAGAGAAAACAGCATACCATCCTTGTGAGAACAGATGCCAAACTGGTCAAACTCTAATTCAAGTTTGAAAAAATGACTTGGGTTAGGCAATTCATTTAAAGCTCTAGCTTAGTGAAATGTGATTTTAGCAAATAAATTTGTAGAAAAATCAAAATTATATTTCTAAATTCTAAACAAACAAAAGATAACAAGAAAGTTTAGTGTTTTGTTTTATTTTTAACAGGTTAATTCAGATATTTAGAAATATGCTTACTTTTTGTTTCACAATTTTAAATCAATAGAAAGACCAGCATAATATAAACACTTCATGCTAAATTCTGAAAATATGATGAATATTCACAAGGTACTGACAAGCAGATGGTCATTCAGGATATTTTAGAAACATTCTTGGCTGAGAGATTTTTGCTTCCTGGTTCAGAAAAAAGTATTTTAATGGGTTTGAATATATAAATATCAAAAAGAATGTTGATAGAAATTTATTTTGGGTTTCTGGGCTTTTCTGATGGTTATTTCCTTGGACAGTTGATATCTGGACAGGACCAGCATCACACCCAGAAACCCAAACTGAGCTGAATGTTAAAATTCTGCCTTTGCCAATGGAACTCTGTAAAGTCTGGAAGAAGAAATAGATTACTCAGATACACAGACACTAACATAAGGAATCAAGGATCACAAACAACAACAACAATAGGCAATTATGATACCACCAAGAGAAATTAAATCTCTAATAAAGAAATGGAGATCTATGAAGCATCAGACAGACAAATAATTCAGAATAATTGCCTTAAAGAAGTTTAGTAAACCACAATAACACAGACATATAACTAAAAAATTAGAAAAACAATGCATGAACAAAATGAGAAGTTAAAGACAGCAAAATAAACCATTAAGAAATCCCAGAAATTCTAGAGTTAAAAAATATAACACATTAACTAAAACATTTGATAGTCCCCAAAACATACCTGATCATACAGAAGTCCCTGAAATGCAAGGACTATTCAACATACACATATCTATTGTGATGTATCACATTAATAGAATTAAAGCAAAAACCATATGATCATCTAATAGACGCAGGGAGACCATTTGAAAAAATTCATTATCTGTTTGTGATAAAAAACAACAACAAATTAGGCATAGACAGAACATATTTCAACATGTAAAGGCCATATGTGTCATGCTTACAGCTAACATCACACAGGCAAGAGTGCCCACTCTTACCATTCATATTCAGCATAGTACTGAAAGTCCCAGCTAGAGAAATCAGACAAGAAATAAAAATAAAAGGCATCTAAATTGAAAAGGATGAAAAATTGTCTCTATTTGCAGATGACATGATTTTATATATGAAAAGTCTTAAATACCCTCCAAAAGCTATTAGAGCTTCGACAAATTCAATAAAGTTGCAGGAGGCAAAATTAACATACAAAAATCAGTAGCATTTTTATACACTTACAAAAAATTTTCTGCAAAAGAAATTAAAAAATCAATCCCATTTACAATACCATAAAAATAATAAAAATACATAGGTATACATTTAACAAAATAGATGGAAGAGTTCTATTCTGAAAACTATAAGATGTCTACGCTGATTAAATAAATCAAAGAAGACACAAATAGATCATCGATTAGAAGAAATTGTATTGTTCAATAATACCAAAAGCAATCCCTATAAGGATTCCAATGGTATTTTTTACAGAAAGAGGAAAACAAAATTCTAAAATGTATAAGGACCCAAAAAAATATTCTGAATAGCCAAAGAAATTCAGATAAAAAGGAATAAAGTAGGAGTCATCACACAACCTGATTTCTAGCTATACTATAAAGCAATAGTAATTAAAACAGCATGATACTGGAATAAAAAAACAACAACAGACAAACAAATGGAACAGCTGGGAAATAAACCCAAGCATATATAGTCAACCAATATTTGACAAGGGAGCTTAGAATATCCAATGGAGAAAAAACAACACAATCTCTTTAATAAATGGTGCTGGGAAAACTGGATATTCACAAATAAAATAATGAAATGAGACCCCTTTCTTACACTACTCACAAAAATTAACTCCAAATGGATTAAGGACTTAAATTTAAGACCTGAAATCATCAAGCTCCTAGAAGAAAATATAGAAATATAACTCCTTGGCATGGGTTCTGGTAATGCTTTTTGGAAATCACACCTAAAGCAGAAGTAACAAATCAATATTGCTTAATATTCTGTGCTATTAATGGCACTAACATATGTTTACTTTATTGACTGTATTATGTAATGGATATTTTTTGGGGGTTTTTTTGTAGAGCTAAGAAAGAAATTCAAGGTGGGATCTCTGGTGCAGGCCCATCTTTGTCTGTAATAAATCCAAAAGAAATTACTACTAACATGGAAGCATGCAAGTAAAAGGTCATATTTCCCATCACTAAATCAATCTCTTTAATAAATGGTGCTGGGAAAACTGGATATTCACAAATAAAATAATGAAATGAGACCCCTTTCTTACACTACTCACAAAAATTAACTCCAAATGGATTAAGGACTTAAATTTAAGACCTGAAATCATCAAGCTCCTAGAAGAAAATATAGAAATATAACTCCTTGGCATGGGTTCTGGTAATGCTTTTTGGAAATCACACCTAAAGCAGAAGTAACAAATCAATATTGCTTAATATTCTGTGCTATTAATGGCACTAACATATGTTTACTTTATTGACTGTATTATGTAATGGATATTTTTTGGGGGTTTTTTTGTAGAGCTAAGAAAGAAATTCAAGGTGGGATCTCTGGTGCAGGCCCATCTTTGTCTGTAATAAATCCAAAAGAAATTACTACTAACATGGAAGCATGCAAGTAAAAGGTCATATTTCCCATCACTAAATAAATCAATTAAAAAATAAGTTCCTAAAATCTTCTGGAGTTTTTGCAAATATGTGTACTGTGCATAAGACTGTGTGATTTGTTTAATTGTCTCCCTCTTATATCTTAAAAAAATCTTAGCCAAGAGCTGACAACCAGTAGAATTTAATTTCAGGTATATTCTGGCATTTTGTTTTTAGTCACATCATTCATATGTTTCTTTGAGATGTAAATAACTTAGTTACTGGTGATTTTGGAACACTTTAGTGTGTATAACATTATAACACTGCTCTGAAACCAAGCTAAGGATATATAGTAAGATGAATATGAAGAGAAGATAGGCTATAATTATTTTATTATATCTATATCTATATCTATATCTATATCATCTATATCTATATACCTATATCTATATATATATATACCTATATTTATATCTATCTATATGACATACATAGGATCATGAATCATATTAAAGATCAGGCAGACTAAAGAGGGCCCAATATGGAAAAAAAACAATCAGATTTCTATAGTCTTTTTCCCAATATATCTAAAAGACTATGGGAGTGAAAATGGGCAAAATGCTAGAGAGGTATTCCAGTATTGTAGGGATATAGGCATAAAAAGTACACAGTAAAAACCACATCTCCAGCCATACATTTGAGATGAAACAGTGTATAATCTAATTTGTATTCTAAATATTGGTGTAAGAAAAAATTGTCTGATTTTTAAAATAATTTAATCTAACTGTGCTTTAATAATGATTTAGCACAGCCAAATATTGACCTTTGTGCCTCCAGTGATTTAAATAATTCAATTATGTTAAAAAAAATTTAGACGCATAGGCACCCGCACTAAGAACAGGGTGTTGTCAAGCACTCAGAACTGTGGTAATGCCAGTGTGGTTCCACATTTACCGTAGTGCCAACACTGTGTGTAGAGCCCCTTTACATGAAAAAAAAAGTGACAATATTTTGACCATTAAAATACAATTTTCTTTCAACATCTATATTTGTTTGTAAGTACATCTAAAAAATCTAAGGTCAGAGAAGAATAATTTCTTTATAGCCTCTATTATTCCAAAAGCAGTTCTAAAAGCATTTCATATATTATAAACCTTTGAAATTTTAAACAAATAGGGCTATATAGATACATAGCATGCAGTAATAGCTCATAATTTTCTTTTCATTCTTGAGAAGTGTTTAGTATCTAAAGTGCTTTTCCAATATATACTATACTCTGCAAGGAAATTATTTTCTTGCAAAAATGGCCATTAATAATAATAGCTAGTATTTTTTGAGTGCTCAAAATGATTTAGATTCTGTATTTATTGGACCTTCCCAATATGTCAATCAGACTCCTATCAATCAATATATAAAATCAGTGGATTATAGCTAAAAAACTATAAGTGCCTATAATATTTAAAAAAGAAACTCAAAGACAATCTTGAAGATAAAAACAAGGACACAATAGGAAATTTAAGCCTTTAATACCTACAGCTATAAATATGACATGTGGCAAGGCATGTGGGGAGGAAAACATTCTGTAATCTATTTATTAGGTCTTATTTTTTTAGTGAGTTTGTGAACCTGAGCTGTCAAAGATGTATCTAGTACAATCAACATTTGGATTTATATTATATTTTTGCTAGTAGGTACTATATTCCACTATTTTGTTTTTCTTGACCTG
Source organism: Myotis brandtii (assembly GCF_000412655.1). Lineage (NCBI taxonomy): Eukaryota > Metazoa > Chordata > Mammalia > Chiroptera > Vespertilionidae > Myotis > Myotis brandtii. Next base: position 2,617,183 of record NW_005358650.1, read on the forward strand.
GCATTTATTAAAATCAAGAGGTAAACTATTTTTATCAAATTTTTCAAAAAATCCTTTGTCTCTTGGAACATTAATTGATGTGGTTAATAATGCAGTACTATTCTAGGACTATTAAGCACATTATTCCAATATTGCTAAATAAGATAAACTCTGTTAAACACTAATCAAATCTATATATATCCTATATAACAGTGATGGCGAAATAGACTATAATTATTTTATTATATCTATATCTATATCTATATCTATATCTGTATCTATCTATATCATCTATATCTATATACCTATATCTATATATATATATACCTATATCTATATCTATCTATATGACATACATAGGATCATGAATCATATTAAAGATCAGGCAGACTAAAGAGGGCCCAATATGGAAAAAAAAAATCAGATTTCTATAGTCTTTTTCCCAATATATCTAAAAGACTATGGGAGTGAAAATGGGCAAAATGCTAGAGAGGTATTCCAGTATTGTAGGGATATAGGCATAAAAAGTACACAGTAAAAACCACATCTCCAGCCATACATTTGAGATGAAACAGTGTATAATCTAATTTGTATTCTAAATATTGGTGTAAGAAAAAATTGTCTGATTTTTAAAATAATTTAATCTAACTGTGCTTTAATAATGATTTAGCACAGCCAAATATTGACCTTTGTGCCTCCAGTGATTTAAATAATTCAATTATGTTAAAAAAAATTTAGACGCATAGGCACCCGCACTAAGAACAGGGTGTTGTCAAGCACTCAGAACTGTGGTAATGCCAGTGTGGTTCCACATTTACCGTAGTGCCAACACTGTGTGTAGAGCCCCTTTACATGAAAAAAAAAGTGACAATATTTTGACCATTAAAATACAATTTTCTTTCAACATCTATATTTGTTTGTAAGTACATCTAAAAAATCTAAGGTCAGAGAAGAATAATTTCTTTATAGCCTCTATTATTCCAAAAGCAGTTCTAAAAGCATTTCATATATTATAAACCTTTGAAATTTTAAACAAATAGGGCTATATAGATACATAGCATGCAGTAATAGCTCATAATTTTCTTTTCATTCTTGAGAAGTGTTTAGTATCTAAAGTGCTTTTCCAATATATACTATACTCTGCAAGGAAATTATTTTCTTGCAAAAATGGCCATTAATAATAATAGCTAGTATTTTTTGAGTGCTCAAAATGATTTAGATTCTGTATTTATTGGACCTTCCCAATATGTCAATCAGACTCCTATCAATCAATATATAAAATCAGTGGATTATAGCTAAAAAACTATAAGTGCCTATAATATTTAAAAAGAAACTCAAAGACAATCTTGAAGATAAAAACAAGGACACAATAGGAAATTTAAGCCTTTAATACCTACAGCTATAAATATGACATGTGGCAAGGCATGTGGGGAGGAAAACATTCTGTAATCTATTTATTAGGTCTTATTTTTTTAGTGAGTTTGTGAACCTGAGCTGTCAAAGATGTATCTAGTACAATCAACATTTGGATTTATATTATATTTTTGCTAGTAGGTACTATATTCCACTATTTTGTTTTTCTTGACCTGGCATTTATTAAAATCAAGAGGTAAACTATTTTTATCAAATTTTTCAAAAAATCCTTTGTCTCTTGGAACATTAATTGATGTGGTTAATAATGCAGTACTATTCTAGGACTATTAAGCACATTATTCCAATATTGCTAAATAAGATAAACTCTGTTAAACACTAATCAAATCTATATATATCCTATATAACAGTGATGGCGAACCTATGACGCATGTGTCAGAGGTGACACGCGAGCTCATTTTTTTGGTTGATTTTTCTTTGTTAAATGGCATTTAAATATATAAAATAAATATCAAAAATATAAGTCTTTGTTTTACTATGGTTGCAAATATCAAAAAATTTCTATATGTGACACGGCACCAGAGTTAAGTTAGGGTTTTCCAAAATGCTGACAGTTCGCCATCACTGCTATATAATAAAAGGCTAATATGCAATTGTCCCCTCGGGAGTTCGACCGACCAGGAGTTTGACCACTTGCTATGATGTGCGCTGACCACCAGGGGGTGGTGCGGAATGAAGGAAGGCCCCAGCCAACAGCTGGGGAAGTAGAGCCCCGGCCGGCTGCCAGAGGCCCCAATTGGCCCTGATCGCTGGCCAGGCCTAGGGACCCTACCTGTGCATGATTTTCGTGCATCAGGCCTCTAGTGTATATATATATAGCTAGTATGCAAATTGTCCCCTTGGGAGTTCGACCAGGAGACTGGGAGTTTGCTCACTATGACATGCGCTGACCACCAGGGGGCAGCATGGAATGAAGGAAGGCCCTGGCTGGTAGCCAGATTGGCCCTGATCATCAGCCAGGCCTAGGGACCCTACCCATGCATGAATTTTGTGCACTGGGTCTCTAGCATTTAAATAAATGAATTTCACAGGATTATGATATTTCTAAGAACTTTTCTTACTTTGTGAATTCGCTAATTATTTTAATTGATCTATTTGATAGATTCTTTAAACACAATGTATTTATTAAAAAGATCTATTTGGGGGCTATAAAATAATTTATTACTTTAAATGCAATATTTTCAGATAAAAATGTTTTTTGTTAAAAAGTTTAAAACTTTAGAAGTGCAGACATTTGTATTGAAAACCTGTATATTTTGTTAAAAAGCATATAAGACCCGCCCCCTCCCCAAATATACTCTAGAAATATTTTGATGCATGGGACAACAACCAATCAACTGAGCCACACTGGCCAGGAGTAACTATACATATTTCTTAAGGATTTTGACTGTTCCAGGTACTGGAATAAGTCTTAAGAATAAAAATTTTGAGAATGAAGACCTTTACCATCTATGCAATATTTCTAGTGTGAAAATGTGAATTGGTTTGCATTTTCCCTCGCTTATCATGCAGAATATATTTATAATTATTCCATATTTTAAATTTATTATGTGAGGGATAAGATGTCCCTCTGAAACTTGAGAAAAAGAGCACAAAACAGATGAGATTAATTATCTAAATAAAACATAGTTCTTGTATTTCTTTTTTACTAAGGCAACATGAAAATATTCATCTTGATTACTGTTTGTGTTCTTAAACAGGTGCCATAAGGACTCTCTTAGTTCTAAGGCTTAGAACAATACATTTTATCTATAATAATAGAAATGACTTTGAGCTATATTGTCAGTTATGTGAGTAGAGATGTATCTGCATCTTAAATAATATCTGACATATAATATATGAAAACTAGATTATTATTTCATTGGTTTTTATATGAGCTGAGGTGGTAGGAGGTAGGAGGAAAAGAAAGTCTTGGAAATATTTTAAAATTAATTTTGTATTAACAGTTTATCCCATAGTTTGCCTCTTTTTGAAATCACCTACTTATAAAACACTGTTTTCTATTAGCTTTTCAAAACACAATTTGCAGAAGCACAAATTAGTTATAATCAAAGAAAATGAAATAAAACATATCATCTTTGGTCCAAAAATAGTTTCCTGTATAATACACATGAAATTATTTTTACTTAATCTATTTTTCATAAATACTTTATTATTTATAATATATAAATTGCCTCTAAAGTATTTGATTATTCAGTTCTTTCCTATTAATGTCAGATTGTATTTAGAGTAGTGGAATATACAGTAAGTGTATTAATGTCTGTGGTTCTTGGTTTAAATAACCTAAAAAATATGTTTTAGGGAACACAGATATAAACACTTTGCTTATAGAGAAGACATTTTTCATTACTGGAGAGCAATTTACTCTGCACTGAATAGAAGCTCTGTATAACATTCTTTTTAGGGGGATATTGCCAGAATACTCAGACCATTTCATTTTCATTCATTCTTATTAACTTTGTTGCTTTATGAAAGTTCAATCGATAGCCTGAATTTCTAGGTACACTCAGCTTAAACTGTGCATCATTAATGATTCCTCATATTATATTTAGGAGCAGTATTAAAATGTATCTCAACATTTGGATTTATATTAAAAAAGAAATAAGAATTTATATTCTAACAAAATTACTCAGTAAACGAGCTTGCCATTCCATTAATTAATTAGGGCTACTTATTTCCCTTCCTGACCATACCTTTGGAAAGTTGAATTTAAAATGACAGAGATAAACAATTAAAATACTACATGCTAAATATAATAATAGACATAAGTGTGAAAGAACTGTTGATGAGTGATAGTTACTATTTAAAAACAAAACTCTAAAACAAAACACAAACAAGAGTTTCTGAAAATTGTTCTCCAGTGGAGCCATTTTTGGAAAATTTCTCTCTAACAACATTCAGTATAACATTATATTATAGATGCATTCAGCCAATACCAAAAAAAAAAAATCTAAAATAGTCCATTTGCACGTTAATCAAGTTGAACAAAGAAATGAAGTGGAAAATATGCCAGCACACCTGGACATTACCCCCTGCAGCTTAGACACTTTGCCAAACATTGGCACTGATGTGTCAGAGTAAGTAGCAGGTGGTCTCAAAGTCTTATTCCCCTTGGTGATGGATGTCAGTTGGTTCTTAATTTTTCCAAAGAAGGTGCCTTAATAAAATTAGCAAGCAAAACCTACAAACCTTTTTGACCATGTTTATCAAGAGAAAGCCAAGAGAGAATTTTCACTAATCGTAAGAAGATGTATCAATACGTTAAGTGTATATTTTTGGCATCTATAAGTAATCTAGAGATGATTTAAAGTATATGAGAGGAGGTGTATAGGTTACATGCAAACAAGAGACTTGAGCATCTGCAGATTTTGGTATGCACAGGGGTCCTGGAACCAATTATCTATGAATACCGAAGGACAAATGTATAGACTCCAATAAGTTATTTCAAAACATCTGAAGGAGGTGACTGAATATGTGGCTATTCCTCTAAGATCTTAAAAAGAAAACACGTGATTAAGCCAAGAGAAAAATACATATGATGATATGAGGGTGCAGAGAAGCAAGGGAATATAGGAAATCTAATGTGATATCTAAAACAATAATTGTGGGTTTACCTATAAATACATGTGCAGACTGGATTCAAATTAATTGGAAGCAAATAATTTTAAGTGAGTTATATTTTCAGAATCTGATTTTTATGCATAGCTTTGTCTTAGTAATAAATTAATTCATAATTCACACATTGCCACATATTTTGGTATGTGAAAGAAATAGAAATATTCCAGATCAAACAAAGACTAAGGAGTTTTATACAGTAATAAGACGAATATTAAAGTACAAAAATTAACTAAGAAATCTTTGTAAAGGAAAATATTAGTGTGTTTCAAATAATTTAATATGCAATCACAGAACATTGTCCTGAAACTAAAGGTAATACTTGGAATATTTTTTCACCAAAAAACATTTGCTAACCTTCAGGATTCATTTTCCTTTACCATATGTATGTTGCCAATTTAACATAAATATTCGTTTCCTATAGTGCACTCTCTTGGTAGGAAAGCAAGATGAATGAGAGCAATGTAGAGTAAAATAGTTCTGATGAGAAGAAAAGCTACTGATAACATGTCAACCTGATCTTATACTCTCTAATATATATACCAATCTAACACAAAATCTAATTCATGATTTGATTATCATATTTAGGCTCTAAAGTTTATATTGAGAACTTGAAATATCATCTTTCAATTTCTACCTAAATTTAATTATAATCCAATAGCTGCCCATTCCTTCCAAGTAATAGAAAAATTTTTGAAAGGTCTCTAGGGTTTGTGAATCTGAGCCACAAGTCCTGATTGTGTTGTCTGTATAAAAGAATAATGCAGTCTGTTGCATTGTAAGAAAGAATCTATAAAAATACACTAATAATTATGACTTTAATACTCTATATGTGTTTATATATTAATTTATATGATGCACATATCTATCCATACCTGATGTATGTATTTGTACATGAATATATACATATGAGTATATATTTTGTTCGGAAGCAAACAGGGTAGTTTTATTCTTAGGTTATAGCTTGTTATTTTGGCATTGTCTAGGTAAGTAATGTTAGATGATAATAAATGCAATTATGTAAATTGAAAGAAAAGTGCCATAAATTCTGCAAAGTTCTCTAAATGGAAAGGGAATCATCTCAAAGGAAAATAAGAAAGATTTCTTTTACTGATTTCCCTGAATTTCAAACAATTAAGAAAATAGAAAACTACTAAGCTTTTCAAAACCTCTCAAGAGCACAAAGTGGTTTTCAAGACAAGGTAATTTCTAAGTATTTTAAATTGAAGTAAAAACTGGAAGGAGACAAAAAGTAAAAGAAATGTTATCAAACTCAGGGTCAGTAATAAGGAATAAACAACCTGTTAGAGGCACAATTCCTTTTAAATTACTTAAAATATTTAGGCATAAAATGATGTGAAAGTTTCTCATTACTTACTTTTCTGTATTTTTGAGCCCTTATTTCTTTCAGTCTATGACATTTAAGCTGACAAGAAAAAAATTCTGCTTCATGTCTAAAGGAAGGGTCAAGAATTTTATGATTTTAAAATCTGATTGGGATCTTGACTATTTTATATACCGTAAATTGGGAGGACTAAACAAATCTACAAAAGTATAAGTAGCAGTGGTAAAAGTGAGACCTAGAATTTGAAACATAATATAATATTTATAGAATAGTGAGCAAAAGAATGAACTAAATTCATTAGTGAATATACCTTCAAACAGTAAGGCAGGTATTACTAATGGATACTGTGGCTATTGAGGTTGACAGTAGCGGCAGAATCCATTCCTACATCATTAAAAACAAACAACAAAAACACACACAACAAAACTACAAGTTGAATGAATTTGTAAGGAAAATAGAAAATAAAAATGTCTTATTTTTACACTGAAGGAAAAGGACATACATTAATATCCCATGCTCATGGTCACACTACAAATACTAGACCACAAAGCTAGGTCTAGAATGAAACTAACTTTAATCCTATCTAATAATAGAAAAACATGGTAATTGACTGTACCTTTGCTACGCCTCCCATTGGCTAATCAGTGCGATATGCAAATTAACCACCAACAAATATGGCAGCTAATTTTCATACTGCGGGCAGGGTGGGACAGCGCCAACCACCAGCGTGCCACCATCCAGGGCAGGCCGGCTGCCCCGGGACCCCACCGGCGGTTCCCAGTGCAAGGCAGGCCTACCCCAGAAAGCCCCAGCAGCCAGCTGTGCCTTGCCGCCCTGGGACCCGAGATCGGAGATGGGCAGTCCCAGGGCGGCAAGGCACGCCCACCCCAGAAGCCGCAGAAGCTGCCTGATATGGCAGTAACTCTATCAGTAAGCACTTTGAAAGTCAGTGGCATAAATGCACCAATTAAAAGACAGATTATGAGGGTGAATCAAAAACAAAACCCACTTTAAATATAAAGACACATATAGATGAAAAGTAAATGAATTAAGCTGCAACCTGTTTTGCTCAGTGGATAGAGCATTAGCCCATGGACTGAAGGGTCCCAGGTTCGATTCCAGTCAAGGGCATGTACCTCAGTTGCTGGCTTGATCCCCAGTCCCTATCAAAGCATGTGCAGGAGGCAACCAATCAATGTGTCTCTCCCTTTCCCTTCACTCTCTCTAAAATTCAATGGAAAAATATCCTTGGGTGAAGATTAACAAAAACAAAGTAAATGGATTAAGTAACATTAAAGAGATTATAAGAAAAATATATTCCAAATTTTGTTAGTTGTATAATGGTTATGTTTAAATTATTAACACCTAAGAAATTGGGTGAAGGGTACATATAATATGCTGTAGTATTTTATAGTTTTTTTTACATGTATGAGATTATTTCAAATTAAAAAATTAAAAATTAATAAAATATTAATTGAAATGTATCTGCATTACATGAAAAATCTCCTAATTGCTTCTAGCATAATTTATTAAATTGTGCTAAAATTTACAAGGGTTCAATTAAAAAATATCTTAATTCTAAATGATATAATAGAAAATATATAATAGTGCAGTTATAAGCACTTATCTGAAAATAAAAATTTAAAGAAGTGAATTTAAAGAAGGGATTAGCCAAAGAAAATATATGCACAACCCATGGACACAGACAACAGTATGGTGATGGCCAGAGAGAAGTGGGGGGCAAGAGCTGGGTAGAGGGGGCAAAAGGGGGGAAATAGCGACATCCTATATAATAATAATAAAAGGCTAATATGCACATTGACTGAACGGCAGAATGACCAATTGCTATGATGTGCACTGGCCAACAGGGGGAAGACACTCAATGCAGGAGCTGCCCCCTGGTGGTCAGTGCACTTCCATATGGGGAGTGCCACTCAGCCAGAAGCTGGCTCATGGCTGGTCAGCGCAGTGGTGGTGGCAGGAGCCTCTCCCACCTCCGTGGCCGCACTAAGAATGTCCAACTAACGGTTTAGACCCGATCCCTTGGGGGCCTAAGCCTTTAGT